>NC_041388.1:435283572-435335074 GCF_002162155.2 Triticum dicoccoides
ACGACACGGCGCCGGAGTTGATCTACAAGTTAGAGAAGATCTTTCCACCGGGCTTCTTTAATCCAATGCAGCATTTGATTTTGCATATCCCGACTGAGGCAAGATTGGGGGGCCCGTGCAAAATCGTTGGTGCTACCCAACTAAGAGGATGCAGAAGACGCTTCGAGAAAAATGTAAAAATAAACGTAGAATTGAAGCATCGATGGCTGAGGCATTCATCACAGAGGAGGCGGCAAACTTCGTAACAACGCACTACGAAGCCAAAAATCGTCATTTGCATAATCCGAAGCCTTGGTACAATGCTGATGAGCCTAAAAAGGGTGGATCCAACCTCAACCTATTCAAAGGGAATCTCGCACCAGCTAGTGTTTCACATCTAGTATCTTTGGATAACGAAGAATTGCGGACCATTTCGTTGTATATCTTCAACAACCTGATAGAAGTGCGGCCGTACATCGAGTAAGTTCTCGGTACATTGTTTCGCAACTTCTATTTCCTTTGAACTACTCTTATTCCTGGATATGTCATACAGTCGATACGTCGCCATATTCTCGTATGGAGCGGAGATCCAAAAGGATTCCGTCGAAGAGTATGAGCTTCTCGCAAAGCAAGGAGGTGGCTATCCCGGTTTCATCTCTTTGTTCAAACAAACGGTAATTTCTATTAGACAATTTCATTTCATTCGCTAATTTGTGCATAATGCAACAATCCTTTCATATTAAACTTGTAGGCTAATTCAGAGTCTATGGACGCCGAATTGAGACAAGTCGTTAATGGTTTTGACTATCAGGTCCGTTCATTTGACAAGTACGACATCAACGGGTATCGCTTTCGTACCTATGGCAAAGAGCTATCTATGGCCGACCAAAAGTCTACAAATTGTTATGTATCTGCTATCGGCGAAGGAGGTACCGAGTATTATGGGAGAGTTGAAGCAATTTATGAACTTCTGTTCTATGGTGAAAACCCACCGAATGTCGTAGTCTTCAAATGTTATTGGTTTCAGCCGAAGGAGACTAGAAGGACTCATGAACATATAGGGCTAGTTGAAATCAACCAAAGCACTCATTTAGATGTTCCTGATGTCTATATTATGGCTCAACAGGCAACCCAAGTATTCTATCTACCGTGGGCCTGCCAAACTAATCCAAATCTGAAAGGTTGGGATGTCGTTTATGAAGTGCCGCCACGTGCTAGACTTTCTCCCCCAAAGGAAGAGGATTATGAACCTCACATTAACCCAGACACATATGAAGGAGAATTCTTCCAAGAGACACGTCTTTCCAAAAAGCGTTTCAAGAACCGCTATACTTCACCCCAAAACATTGAAGTAGACAGCGACAAGGAATCCGACATCACCCCAGAGGAGGAACAAGAAGAGCCGGAACAAGAAGAGGTTACTGCTGCGGATGACCTGTCAATGCTTGACCGATTACGTCAAGGTGGCCTTGCACATGTTGATGCCAATGAACCCTATGAGCCCATCATTGATTATAGTGATGATGATGATTATGCATTTATTGATGATACTGATCGAGATTATTAGTAGTGTCAGGTATTCAATTTTTTTATGTTGTACTTGATGATGATACACTTAAGTGATATACATATTATTATTCATGTCGGTACTTTTTTTATGTTGTAATAATTTTGTTTATTCTTTGTCATGGCAGGTGTTGAAAGATGGTGGGCGCTGGTCGGGAGCGCGCCGAGGCCCCTTCTTCGTCGGCGCGTGGTGCGAGGTCTTCCATTCCACATGCACCTCTCCGCCGAGCGTTGCTGGACAGTATGGCGACACCGCCGGGCCCTTCTTCGTCGACCGCGGTGCCCAGTAGGGGACGAGGTAAGAAGAAGAGAGGAGCTGGAGCACGTGGTCGCGGGAGAGGATGTACGGTGACTGCTAGGGCGCCTTCCTCGCCGCTACCC
Organism: Triticum dicoccoides; assembly: GCF_002162155.2. NCBI lineage: Eukaryota > Viridiplantae > Streptophyta > Magnoliopsida > Poales > Poaceae > Triticum > Triticum dicoccoides. The sequence continues at coordinate 435,285,499 of NC_041388.1, forward strand.
CCAGAAGTTTCACCCGAGCACGTGACTGCTAGGGTGGACTCATCTGAGGAGGAGGTTGCATGGACTCCGGTCCACGAGCCTCCGGTCCACGAGTCTTCGGCCCACGAGCCTCGGGGCGACGGGCCTTCGGCCCACGAGACCCCGGAGGAGCACACGTCTGGATGGGGTACCTGGCCGGGTCAGCCTGAGCATGGCGGGGAGCCGAGTGGCCATGCTGATGATGGCGGGGAGCCAACTGATGAGGAGGGGAGGAGGGGGGCAACGTCTACCAGTGTGGTGCTACATGGCTCCCGTCTGTGCCGGTGACCCGCGAGCAGAGGTGGTTGATTTTCCCTGATGGGGAGAGGTACGTAAGTGCATTTAATATTTTTGTACCTTCTGCATTCACGTTTCTTCAAATAACTAATGCGTTGGCCTTGTCATGCTGCAGGGGTTGGGACCACCATCATAGTGTCCGCCGGCCCAACTCCGTCCTTGGAGTTCTTTGCCGGCAAAACTTCCCAGGGTTTGTCACGTTGCCTGGTGACGCTCGGCTTCCAGAGCTTGGATTGAGCTGGGAGCACTACGTGGCTGCCCCGGCCCCGCCGGATGAGATTATCGACGGTGTCGTGTGCGACACGAGGGCAGACATGGTGATCAGAAAGTTCTGGGTAATTTCTCCTTTACACATTTAAAAATCTTCAACTAGCTAGTTATTAATTGTACTAATCAATATTGTCTCATTTGATTGCAGACATTCTACAGGTGTGAGGAGGGATACGAGGAGGACGCGGCACATGTTATCGAGAACGTCTACAAGCGCCTACTCCAGAACTTACGGCACGAGGCTCGGGTGCAGGCTGTTCGAGACTACTACGCCTTGCGTGGTATCAAGAAGACCAAGCCGGCGTGCCGCGATAAGTTCTTGAGTAAGGAGCAGTACATGAAGGTAATTCTTAAGGCCTTCTATACTTAAGTTCCTTCATTTAGTAATTCTTAGCCGTAGCGCTCAAGTTTCTATTTGCTAACTTAGGCGCCTCCGAGATGGTGTGCAGATCGAATGGATTGTTGGGAGGTGTTGGTCGATGAGTGGTGCTCAAAACAATGGCTAGCCCTCCACAACGAGGCCAAGGACAAACGTGCCCAAATGGAATGTGTGCCACACCATCAAGGCAGCTCCAACTTATATCAGTTCAGGTGCAACTGGGTATGTGGTTTGCTTCATGATTCATGCAATTCATTCATCATGCTAGCTTGAGCCCTTTAATTACTAATTTTCATTGTTTCTCTCTTTCAGGCATGCTACAATAAGGCGGATAAGGTGCCAGAGGTGTACGACTTGTATGCCATGGCCCACACTGCCTCTTTCAATAAAGTCAAGGCTTTCTCTCAGTATGACCTCGATGATGCAAACAACTTCACCAACATCTCCTCCCACAACAAGCTCGTGAGATATAGAGATGAGGGGAAGGCGAGGAAAGGGGAGGACTTTAACCCGAGCCAGGGTCCCATTGATCCAGAGCTGGTGATGATATCTGGTGGCGGGAGGTCCCATGGCTCCATAGCCATTGGATATGGACTTATCCGTTGTCCTAGCACTCTCCCGGAGATCAAGGCGCGCCAGTCGAGCTCCGCTCCTGAGATAAGGCCTCGTGAACGGCCAGTGCAACTCGCCATCAAGGTTAGTGATACGTACTCAGTTATCTTTCTCCATTAATTACATTGTGTGTGCTTCCATCAATGATTACAAATGGTCATGTGAGTGGTGTTGCAGGCTGCTATACAGAGTGAGAGAGATAGAACGGAGAAACTTCTGGCGGAGGCGGCGGAGAGGCAGCGGGAGTTGGAGGAGAGGATGACAAAGATGATGGAGGAGGAGAGGGCACGGAATGACATGCAGGAAAGGGCCATGTACGAGCTCCTTGTGGTAAGTTTCTTCTGCAGATTAGCCAAAACATTCATGTAGTGTTTGTCCCATTACTAACTAGTATGACTGAGTCGTCAAAACCAAATGTGCAGTCTGTGTGCGAGAAGACAGGTCAGACCGCTCCGCCGATGCCAGTGATTGCTCCTGGGACCACGGTGAGTTTTATTTGAATGGACATTACTTGCTAGTCTTAACATTTGAGTGTCATCATGCTAACAAGACATTGGAAATGATCTTTGGTGCAGCGTAACTCGAGACAAGCATCGCACGATCCTTCTCCATCTACCGACACGAGCCACCCCGCTCCTACACCTCCTGGATCTTGGTAAGTTTATCTAGTGTTTTGCTTAACACATGCATAAAGACCTAGACTTAGCTTTATTTCCTCCAATGCTTACCATAATGACCTAGACTTAGCTTCTTCTCCTCCAAAATGGCTTAATAAGCTTACTGACCTCCAAAACCATCCATTTTACCTAAGTTAGCTCTAAAACGATCTGTACTTAGCTTACTTATGTCAAAAATTGCATAATTAGCTTAGTTAGCTCATAGACGATCCATTTTACCTAAGTTAGCTCTAAAATGACCCATTTTACCTAGGTTAGCTTATAAATGATCCAGTTCATCCAAGTTAGCTCAAAAATGACCCATTTTACCTAGATTGGCTCCTAAATGATCCATTTTACCTACGTTAGCTTTAAAATGACCCATTTCACCTAGGTTAACTCCAAAATGACCCATCTTACCTAGGTTATCTCATAAACGATCCATTTCAACTAATTTAGCTCATAAACGATCCATTTCACCAAGTTAGCTAAAAAACGATCCATTTCACCTAAATTAGCTCTTAAATGATCCATTTCACCTAAGTTAGCTCAAAAAGATCCATTTCAACTAAATTAGCTCATGAATGATCCATTTCACCTAAGTTAGCTCAAAAACGATCCATTTCAACTAAGTTAGCTCATAAATGATCCATTTCACCTAAGTTAGCTAAAAAATGATCCATTTCACCTTAGTTACCTCAAAAACGATCCATTTGACCTTAGTTAGCTCATAAACGACCCATTTCAACTAAGTTAGCTCATAAATGATCCATTTCACCTTAGCTAGCTCATAAACGACCCATTTCAACTTAGTTAGCTCATATATGATCCATTTCACGTAAGTTAGCTCATAAATGACATACTCTTCTTGTTCTAGTCTTCTTCTTGTTCTACTCTTCTTGTTCTAGTCTTCTTCTTGTTCTACTCTTCTTCTTGTTCTACTCTTCTTGTTCTAACTTTCTTATTTTTCATTTTGCAGATTTCATTCACTTGATGAAAGCTTGCATAGATGGAGTGCTCCTTATCCCTTTCTCTGTTTCTTTTGTATCGTTGAACTATGCATGTATCGTTGGATGAAACTATTGTAATATATATGGTTGGATGCCTCTATGTTGAACTTGTTATGTATGATGGAACTATGCATGTAATATATATGGTTGGATGATGAAGTTATGTGTTGGACATCTTATATGTTTGCTCTGTAATGGCCTTTTGAAATATATCTATATATGCCATATATATTTGTGATGAAAATTGTTGGATTTAATAAAAAACAGATAAAAGAGCCAACATGGCAGGCTCTTTGTCGTCTTCCACCGACGGCAACGGGCTCTTTGCCGTCTGCCGCGGACGGCAAAGAAGACACGTGGCATCCAGCTGTGCTTCCTGGGAGCTGACCCATTTGGTCAGTTTGCCTATAGTGGAAAATGGCAAAGACTTTGCCATCAGTGGCGGACGGCAAAGAACCTGCCATGTAGTGACGTGTAGATGACATCATACGGCGGACGGCAAAGACACTAGAAATTTTGCCGTCAGCGGCGGACGGCAAAGGCCTACCGTTAGCCACTTAACGGACTGATAGCGCAATTATTGTCGTCCGCTCTCTTTGCCGTCCGCCGTAGACGGCAAATGGCCTTTGCCGTCAGCCGCCAAGAAGCAGACGGCAAAGTAGCTGTTTACTATAGCCTACTTTGTCGGAGCATTTTGCCATCCGCGGCTGACGGCAAAGGCCTTTGCCGTCCGCCGTTCAAGCATTTGCCGTCCGCCGTGGCAGACGGCAAAATAGCTGATTCCTGTAGTGCATCATGCTTTGCATCTGACTCATATTGGGTTTAGGCCTCTGAAAGATACTCTGCAGTTCATCTCGATGATGCTGACAACCAGGTTTGTAGAACTCACCTGGAGTGGGCAGGGAAGTAAGCTCGATAATGTCTTGAGCTTTGGCTTCGTGATGTACATCACCTGACATCCACTCAAGGATCCATGTCTTCGGATCCCTGTTGTAGCCGTGAATATGAAGTATGGCATAGAACTACAGCAGAAGCTCTTCATTCTAGTGCTCTTTGTCTGTTACAAAAGGCAGAAGACCAACATCCCTGAAGCAGTGAAGCGCTTCTTCAAGACAGGGCAGCCCAGCAATAGCTTCACTATCCAGACGCATGTGGGGAAAGATTCGCTCTTGATTGTACATAATGTAGGAGTAGTAGCTTCGCTGCTGATGGCTCCAAAAATGATCGGATGAGATCTTTGGCTTCGTGTAGGGATTTTTGGCATTGTCAAAGAAGGTGTTGTGGGCTCTGAAGCTATGCACGTTGAAAGAACCCGTTGTAGTTGTAGCACCTGGAAGCCTTGGCAGCCGTGGCTTGGGCTTCTGAACTTGAGGCCTCTGCTCCACATAATAGTCATACTGTGGGCCTGGAGCAGTGGGAGGAACCATAATAGGCCATTTTACAGTGACCAGTTGTCCATGATCAAAGGTCTATTCAATGGTGTGAGGCCATGGAGATGGAACAGTGGCTTCAGCATCTTCATTGGCTCCAGGCTCCACATTGTCTTCAGCCATGACTGAGTCATTGGCTTTAGTGGCATTGGTTGTGGCGGCCTCAGTGTTTTCAACCTCCGTTTGTGCAATAATAGGAGGGTCGGGCACAATCACATTCTCCTCGAGAATGGCTTGATCAGTAGCAGGGGGTGTGGCAAGTCTTTCTTCTTCTCTTGCTTCTTCATTATCTTCATCGGCTGATGCAGCCGGAATGTCTTCAGCGACTTTAGCTTCAGACTCAGAGACATTTGCAGAAGGGTGGCTTCAGGGAACACTTGATGTGCAACTGAGCTTTGGTGCACTTACCCTTCTAGAATACTCGACATGGTTACCTATGGCCTGGGGCCTTTGCTAAGCCTGCGAAATGCGGGCGATGCCTTTGGTGAGGGAGTGGTCTGCACCATGTAGTTGTCGTCATCAAGCACCGGAGTGGTGACTTAAGGTGGTGCAGTTCTGGGTGTCTGATCATGGACGGGGGTGTCTTGCTGAGGGCGCTCGTCCCATGAGTCATCCTAAGCAATTGGTGTCAAAGGACGAGTAATGCTGATAAGTTCACTATTCGTAAGAACGGCAGATGATAATGTCTGGGGCTAATGAAGGACTACATCATCATCATCATTATCTTCATGACCAATGTCTTCAGCTGCGTTGGGGTCAATAGTTGGTACTTCTTCACTTGCATGAGCCTCTATGGAAGCAGGCTCATGGATCACAAGACGACGCTCTTGATTAATTGAGGCAGGAGGAGTAACAGAAATGGGTTCAACATTGAGGGGCTTAGTGACCGCAACATGCTCTTTCTTTGAAGACTTTGTCTTCAATTTATTCTTAGATGGAGCTTCATCAGAAGTGTTCTCGTTTTCTTGCGTTTCCTGGCATCAGCTTCGGCTACCCTTGTTTTCTTCATATCTGAAGCGGCTGAGGTGGCCTTAGGCTTCGATCCTATCATACTGGCATGGAAGACAATGCGAGGTTCTTCCTGCCTTGGTGGTTCAGTTTGGGCCGCAGCAGGCTTCTTCTTAGCAGCCATTCTGGGGTCGATGCCAGGGAGCCCAAGAGCTTTGCGCTTTTCAGCTTCAATGTGTGCTCGAACACACTTCTGCTCGTAGTATTTCATGCGCTCACGTGAGCCTTTCGCTTCTTACCTCTTCTTGTGAAACTCGGCCTTGAGGTCATGCAACATCTTCTTGAAGATCTGCACATCAGCCACACTTAGCTTGGCCATATTCTTCCTGAAATGAGCCTTCTCATAATCAATCGTGTTCTTGAGTTCAACAATTTTCTGAGCCAAGGCCATCTCATTAGAAATGGCTCCGCGAAACGTGACGCTTATGTCCACAGGCAGCTAAAGATCATCAATATTGATACTTTAGTCATTGAACCACTCATCGATGAAGTTGTTCAGAATGTCAAAATCAAAGAGGGGCAGATCGTTGAAGATCTCCGCCTCTTGCTTTCTCTTGATCAGCTGCTCAAATGTGTCATCACCAAGACCTTCATCACTGGACAGATCAATGGTGTCTTCCTCGTTGCATAGAACAGCAGCAAGAGTCAGTTCATGCCCAGAACTCTTCTTAGGCTTCATGGTTTACTTGGACTTCTCGGCCTTCTTGGAGACACAAGACAAATCTTCAAACTGCACACTGGGTTCAGGAGGTGCAGTGGTCAACGGCTTCACAGTCGAAGCTTTTGGTGTGGCAGAGGGCTTCGAAGATTTTGACTTCTTTTTCTTTTGCTTCGGAGGAGCATGCGCATCTTCGGAGTCTGCATCATCAGCTGATTGCTCCACAGTGGCCCTCTGAGCAGCAATGTGAGAGAGTAGCCCATCGAAGCTGTTGAAGGGGCCGGTGACATTGGGATTGGCATCGCGAGTGCCATCTTGCCTAGGTGCAGATGGACCGGGGTTGAAGTTGAGTCCTAGTTCCTTCTTGTTCTTTGTAGCTGACTTTTTGGCAAACTGATAGGTTGCGCTTGAAGAGATTGTCTTCAGGACACCATAATAATGATGATGGGTCGGCATTCTCAGGCTTTGGTCCATGGACCATGCATGGGTAGAAGCCTTGAGCAATTGCTTCAGGCTTCGACTTAGGCTGCAGATTTCTATACAGAATATCTCCCCATGGGCGCTTGATTGCATTCTTCTCTGCATATTCAGGGGTTACGAAGTTATACTTGAACCACTGTTCAGCCCAATATCTTCGAATCCATTGGATTCGGGTCTTGCGCTGGCCGTAACTTTCCTCAGGATCTGACTTGTACAATTCATACAGATCCGGAGGCAGATCTAGAGCTGTGTTGCCTCTGCGCTGCCTGCAACCTTTCCTTGCTGATTTCTCTATTGCCATTATATTCAGACTGATTGGCTTCAGAATACTGAAAGGCGTTTGTCTAGTGGTTAGACAAGAACTGGCTTCAGGGGAGTGAATATGATGCTGTAAGAACTCTGCAAATAAATGCAGACTATGAGAACCAAGGGATTCTCCCACGGACATATACCTGTGACAGCATTAAAGGTGCGAGGGAAGGGGAAGAGGTCATATACAATCTCAGAAGATTTTTAAGATAAATCGGTTTGAAGACATTGACCTCATAGAGCGAAGATATTCAATTATTTGGAGAGAGTTGGTTCCAGATCTGTATGAATCCATGAATAAGTACAAGTGATGAATCTAACTAGTTATGAAGCATAAGTGAATAACCTTAGCATAATATGAGATGCAAGTAAAGACAGATCCAGATTTGGAAGTGTAGAAACCACTTTTGGTCGAAGTGGATGGATTTGACGGATCAAAAGATAGTAAAAATAGAGGTTTATTTACCGCTGACGAACTGCTAGGCGAGGCAGAGTTTTGAAGCCGAGTAGTTCAATCTCCCATGCCCTAACTTGGCGGCAGTAGACAGCTACGGCTGCGGCAGAGAGGACGAGGTCCGCGGCCGGTGTGAGGATGGTGTCGAAGAAGTCACGGCAGCTAAGCGCATCGTCTCCGGCATCGACGCGAGTTAGCGGAGGCGCTAGGGTTTGAGCGAGGTGGGAGAAGAAATAATGACCACGAGGGGTGTGTATTTATAAGGAAAGGGGCAACACAGCGTAATTACACAGGTGCCCCTGACGGTTTACATCTGAAGGACACGTGGCTTGAATGCAACTTATCGGAAGTTGTTCCATGCTCCCACGCACGCCTGGATTGTCGGGTGGTCGTTTCGGCTTCTCCGGTATTCCAGCAAAAGGGATATAGTATTAAAACATATTTTAAATGTGTGTCTCTATGTCTTCAACTGACAAGGAATCAGTGAAGACATTCGACAGGTTTCAAAAGAACGCATATGACTTGGATAGATAGAATTTGAGGTAGAAGCACAGACGGTGGATAGGGTCCAATCGGATTCGCTTAGATCAGTAAAAAATTCAAGTGTGAAGACACACCGATAAGTGAATGTTGTAGAGGACAGAACACCATATATATATCAGTATAAGACCAACTCAACATTGCGAAGATAAACCTAGAAGTCAAATCAATGTTGAATACAAACCAAATGCGAAGACTATGCAGTTATGACACCAAATGAAACACTTCAAAAAGACTTTTGGTGGAGGCATTACCCACCGTATAGGAAGTATTAGACCCAGACATGGCGCATAATTATTGTGGCGCTCCGAAGTCAAATTCCGCGTTAATGTATTCACACTTAGAGTGTATGTCTTCATTGATTAAAAATATACGTTACTTTGTGTGTTGCACATCTAAGTCATCAACGTGCATATGTGTTAGGATGTGTCTCCAATTATAGGGCATTTGAGGATTCTAAGATATTTAGCTCACACCAGAACTTGCAAAATCTTTTCTCATCCAAGGATTGTGAAGATATCTCCCAATTGCTCTTCAGTGTTGATGTGAATGATATCAATATCCACCTTCATGAGATGATGTCTGAGCAAGTGATGACGGATCTGAATGTGCTTTGTCTTCGAGTGCTGAACTGGGTTGTTGGCAATCTTGATGGCGCTTTCATTGTCGTAGTAGAGTGGCACTTGCTTGAGGTGGATGCCATAGTCCTTGAGAGTTTGCTTCATCCATAGAAGCTGAGCACAGCAAGATCCAGCAGTGATGTATTCTAATTCAGTAGTGGAGAGAGATACACAGTTCTGCTTCTTTAAAGACCAACAAACAAGAGATCGTCCAAGAAAGTGACATGTGCCTGATGTGGACTTTCGATCAACCTTGTCACCAGCATAATCAACATTTGAAAATCCAACTAGATCAAACTTTGAGCCCTTTGGATACCATAATCCTAGTGTTGGGGTGTAAGCCAAATATCGGAGAATTTGCTTCACAGCTAAGTGACGCGATTCCTTTGGTGCCGCTTGGAACCGGGCACACATGCAAACGCTAAGCATTATATCTGGCCTAGATGCACATAAATAGAGTAAAGAACCAGTTATGGAGCGGTATACCTTTGGATCGAACTCTTTACCATTGTCGTCGGGGCCCAGATGACTTTTGGTTGGCATGGGCATCGTGTATCCTTTGCAATCTTGCATTCCAAACTTCTTCAGGCAATCTTTGAGGTATTTTTATTGTGATATGAAGATGTCGTTGCTCTGCTGGCGGATTTGAAGACTGAGGAAGAATTTCAGCTCACCCATCATGGACATCTGATATTGCTCTTGCATCATATGTGCAAACTCATCACTGTATTTCTTGTCAGTGCAGCCGAAGATAATGTCATCCACATTGATTTGGCACACAAACAGTTCACCATCATATGTCTTCGTGAAGAGTGTGGGATCCAGGGAACCAGGTTTGAAGCCTTTGCTCTTCAGGAAGTCTTTGAGTGTGTCATACCAAGCGTGAGGGGCTTGTTTGAGGCCATACAGTGCCTTGTTGAGCTTGTATACCATGTCAGGATGCTTTGAGTCTTTGAAACCAGGTGGTTGTGCAACGTACACTTCTTCTTCAACTTTGCCGTTGATAAAGCCACTCTTTACATCCATTTGATACAGAAGGATGTTGTGATGGTTGGCATAGGCTAGCAGGATGCGAATAGCTTCAAGCCTCATCAAAGTCAATCCCTTCTACTTGAGTGTAGCCTTGAGCAACTAGATGAGCCTTGTTTTTGACGACTTGGCCATGCTCATCTTGTTTGTTGCGATAGATCCATTTGGTGCATATGATGTTGTGCTTGCGAGGATTAGGACACTTTACTAGTTCCCATACATTGTTCAGCTCGATATGTTGAAGCTCTTCTTGCATAGCTTGAATCCATTCAGGTTCCATGAAGGCTTCAACAACTTTCTTGGGTTCAGATATAGAGACAAATGCAAAGTGTCCATAGAAATTTTCTAGCTGTGTTGCTCTTGAATGATTGAGTGGACCAGGTGCATTGATGCTATCGATTATCTTCTCAATTTGTACTTCATTTGTAACACGAGGATGAACTGGACGAAGATTTTACTCTTGCGGATCATTGTCTTCATCTTCAGCATTACCTTCAGGCTGAGCAGTGTCTTCGGGTTGATTAGGTGCAAAAATGATGATTTCTTCTTCAGCCTGAGCCTCTGAAGGTATGATTTCTCCAGTACCCATAAGCTTGATAGATCACTTGGTGAGGCTTCATCTAGCACATTTGGTAGGTGCTCTCTTTGCGAGCCGTTAGTCTCATCGAACCGTGCTACCTCTTGAGCATTGCGTTGGTTTTCCCTTGAGGAGGAAAGGGTGGTGCAACAAAGTAGCGTAAGTATTTCCCTCAGTTTTTGAGAACCAAGGTATCAATCCAGTAGGAGGCCACACGCAAGTCCCTCGTACCTACACAAACAAATAAGAACCTAGCAACCAACGCGATAAAGGGGTTGTCAATCCCATCACGGTCACTTACGAGAGTGAGATTTGATAGAGATAATAATGGTAAGATAAATATTTTTTGTATTTTTATGATATAGATTGAAAGTAAATATTGCAAAATAAAATAGATTGGAAACTTATATGATGGAGAATAGACCCGGGGGCCATAGGTTTCACTAGTGGCTTCTCTCAAGATAGCATAAGTATTACGGTGGGTGAATGAATTACTGTCAAGCAATTGATAGAAAAGCGAATAATTATGAGAATATCTAGGCATGATCATGTATATAGGCATCACGTCTGTGACAAGTAGACCGACTCCTGCCTGCATCTACTACTATTACTCCACACATCGACCGCTGTCCAGCATGCATCTAGAGTATTAAGTTCATAAGGACAAAGTAACGCCTCAGGAAAGATGACATGATGTAGAGGGATAAACTCAAGCAATATGATATAAACCCCATCTTTTTATCCTCGATGGCAACAATACAATATGTGTTGTGTCCCTTTCTGTCACAGGGATCAAGCACCATAAGATTGAACCCAAAGCTAAGCACTTCTCCCATTGCAAGACAGATCAATCTAGTAGGCCAAACCAAACTGATAATTCGAAGAGAATTGCAAAGATAACCAATCATGCATAAAAGATTTCAGAGAAGAACCAAATATTGTTCATAGATAGACTTGATCATAAACCCACAATTCAATGGATCTCGACAAACACATCGCAAAAAGAGTTACATCAAATAGATCTCCAAGAATATCAAGGAGAACTTTGTATTGAGATTCAAAGAGAGAAAAGAAGCCATCTAGCTAATAACTATGGACCCGAAGGTCTGAAGTAAACAACTCACACATCACTGAAGGGGCCATGGAGTTGATGTAGATTATAATACATTGGAACAATCAAAAATTATACATACGTTGGAGATGTATCAAGCATCCCCAAGCTTAATTCCTGCTTGTCCTCGAGTAGGTAAATGATAAAAACAGAATTTTTTATGTGGAATGCTTTCTAGCATATTCTTCAATGTATTTTTCTCTATTGTGGTATGAATGTTCAGATCTGAAAGAATGTTTATTGTTGACATAAATATAGTAATACTCCAAGTATGCTAATCAAGCAATTATGTCTTATCAAAATAACAAAGCCAAAGAAAACTTATCCCTAAAAAATCATATAGTTTGGCCATGCTTCATTTTCGTCACACAAAATGCTCCCATCATGCACAACCCCAATGACAAGTCAAGCAATTGTTTCATACTTAGCCTTTTCACACTCTTTCAACTTTTACGCAATATATGAGCGCGAGCCATGGACATAGCACTATGGGTCGAATAGAATATGATGGTTGAGGTTGTGTGAGAAGACAAAAAGGGAGAAAGTCTCACATTGACGCGGCTAATCAATGGGCTATGGAGATGCCCACTGACGGTGTCCTGGACTAGGGGGTACTCATCACGTCGTCTCCCGATCAGTTGGATTGGGCCGAGGACCCCCATGGCCGTATACTCAAGGGCCAGTCCGGACAGTTGTCGCATACAAGGAAGATTCCACAAGACTTGGTGATCAAGACAAGGACTCCTCCCCCACCAACGTATTCGGCTAGGACTCTTGTTATCCTAGGCCTCTGGTGCATTATATAAACTAGGGCCAGGCTAGTCGATAAATCATATATACAACACACAATCATACCATAGGCTAGCTTCTAGGGTTTAGCCTCTCTGATCTCGTGGTAGATCAACTCTTGTACTACTCATATTATCAAGAACAATCAAGCAGGACGTAGGGTATTACCTCCATCAAGAGGGCCCGAACCTGGGTAAACATCCTGTCCCCTGCCTCCTGTTACCATCCGCCTTAGACGCACAGTTCAGGACCCCCTACCCGAGATCCGCCGGTTTTGACACCGACATTGGTGCTTTCATTGAGAGTTCCGTTGTGTGATCGGCAAAAGGTCGATGGCTCGCCTGCAGATCAACTGCGACTTCGGAATCTTCGTCACCAGCTCAACTGGTCACCTTGGTTCGACCAAGGACTGCGCCCTACCTCTGATCGTCATGTTCGGATGAGGGCCTTCATCAACATCAGCTCCGATCTCTATCATGATCGTGGAGGAATCATCCAAGGAGCCCGGGGGCTCAACGTCAACATTGTCATCGGGCGGTCGTGCTGTTATTCTGGACAGCGAACTTGTGTCGGCCGCCACCGCCTCCTCAAGTGTCATTTTACCGATTGCTTCGGTGTGTGCAGAGTTGAGTCTACAACAACCTTGGAAAATTTTGTCGAGTTCCGATGGAGGAATCTCTGACAATCTACGATATACCAGAGCCCTGTCAAATCTAGACGAGAATCTAGACGAGTTTCGGGCGTGGTGTCCAGGTTCTAGCTCGGACGTCCTTTGGAAGATCCAACCGTTGACCTGCTGCGGAATTCCTATATCTACCACCCCTCACAATTTCAGCTCCGGGAACCTTCCGATTAGTGCATCACTTTTCGGATCTGTTTTCTGCGTGAAAACGAATCCGACCCGAGTTCATCTTTTTATGAACAGGATTTCGAACATCCTTTTTGAAGGAAGTTTTGTATGGGGTGTTGTGTTTTGTTCCCGAACAAATCCCACTAACTTTAAAATCTTTTGAACATGATCTTCGACATCATGCTGGTGTCAAACCAGTCCAGCAATATTGCTCCACGGCTACCGACCTGCGCTAGACACGTCGTCACTTTGTTGAGTCGAGCTCAACTTCTTCGGATCATCATCTCAGCAAGCCGTACAAGAGTTCGGCGTCGCAAAGGATAAATAATCACCAACATCGCCGCCCCATGGATTACACGGAGCGGGCACACCGGCATCGCCGCACGGTCACTTCATCAAGCCGGCATTGACCACGTCACGACCTGCATCGGCAGGGCCGCACTGTTGCTCCTTCAAGCCGGTGTCCATCACGCCGACCTACTTCGACTCATCGGCTGACATTGAGGCTTTGACATCTCGGCTGGACCGGGGGCTTCGCCATCTCTTCATCAACCTATAATACGGAGACTTCGGCCTCACTAGCGGACCATCTCCGTCACGTTAGCTGGACCGAGGGCTTTGCCTTGGCGAGCCAACCTTTGCCAGCATCACCGTGCCGTCGCTTTATCGCCCATCAGGCAATGGGTGTGCGGATCGAGTCCCAATTTTGGGAATCACCTTTCTTCGGATTGCTACAACAAATAAACCAGGTGCTATTAATCTTAGTATTTTTTGCTTGTTTGGGTTCATTTTTCCCAAGGAATTATTACTCTGGTTTGTCCATCATATGTACGCAGGTCTATCAAATGGTGGCCACATTAACGATGATCGCATGGTGGTTCGGTCAGTTTCCGTACATAGTCCGGCGAACGCCGCATCCGGAACTCGGACCGACCTGTGAATTCAGGCTTTGCCACGCCTTTACCGCATCACGCTGACGCCCTGCATCGGCATTGACTTCGGCGCCAGGCCATATTTCTTTTATTACTCACTTTGCATAAATTATTTATTATGCAACGGTTTTTTTATGATTATTACTATTATCTCCGGTTTGCACTATTTTTTGTGCACAGGAAAATGATCCAGCCGGACTATATCCTTTGGCGTCACCTCGGCTGGACGGGGGGCTTCGTCAACAGTTCATTACCCCATGTTGGGGACTTCGGCATCACTCTGCCAGCCTGCATTGACCGTGCTATGTCACCACTTCGGAGTGCCGAGCTCTTTGCTCCACCACCTCGGGACCGGCTTGGGGGATGTAACCTTGTCCCGCATCAAGCTCGGACCGCGTCATCAATACCAAACACATTAACCAGCTAAGTTGCCTTCATGCTCCAAGTTTTAAATTTTTAACTTGTGTTCGGTTCGACCAAGCATTATACCTTTTTGGAAAAAAAAGTTGCTTGTAAAAAATTTCCTTGTCCAAACTTTGTTTGTGACACACAAATTCAAATACCCAGTTCACTTGGGGGCTTCCTTCATGAAGCCTTTCCTCTTGCATATGATTATACTTGTACGGCTTTGTTCCTTGTTCTAGTATTACGCCACAATATGCACCATATTGACTTAAGCGATTTGCAAGATGGGTTGCCTCGCTCCTGTGTTTACCCCTACGTTCCCGATTGTTCGGCTAGGGAGTAAAGGGAGCACCCCTGCGATTGTCATGATCGGGTCATCCGAGCCAGACCTCAGACTGGGTGAAGCCGAAAGCTAGCGCTCTTATAGTTTTCAATGATGGTTGGCACACAACGGAACTCATGAGTACAAAAAATCTATTGCACAAGTCTCATAGTAACAATGAGCACCGAAGAAAGGTATCGGTGGGGGTACTATTTTCTTCGAAGATGCTTCTTACACTTCGCAGTAATATAGCATAAGTTCCCTAAGCGCGCTTTGTCTATTACAGCCTTATGGCCTGATTGCCTGGTTATTGGAAACACCGTCGATATTCTCGATAGGTGGAGTACATTACACTTTTCGGTCCTTGACCGAAGAGGGAGAAGCCGACGGTCAGTTAAGACGCGTTTAAAGTTCGGGTGAACATAGATATGATATAAGTACTTCGGTACATGCAATCATTCTTTTACCCAAGTCACTTGGGGGCTCTTGAGTTTATTTGAGCCATTTTATAATAAGTGTTTTTCTTCTTAGTCGTTGCAAAGTTTTTATTTTTATTATTGTTATTATTTATCATTCCTTTTTTCGACACAAGTATGTGGTCACTAGCTGAGGAGCCTAATTTCTCTCTCGAAACCGCTAGAGTTTAGTTTGCTAAACTGGCCTAATGAGAAGTACTCCGCCTTCGGGATAGGAGGTTGAAGCCGTAGGGTGACCTGCTTGTAGTCTTGAGATAGGACTAGCACATATGCCCGTGCGTTGCACCGGGAAAAATTGATGTTTTGTGCAAGCATAATGTCTCGCAGCACCGGATTCACTATGAAGAACATGCTGCAACGCAGCATCCTTCTACAAAATGAACATAAAAAATACGTTGCAATTTAGCTGTGTTCAAATTTTCTTTGCTGGGCATAATCTCCCACTGTTTCCATCTAAGTATAATCTTTTTTAATGGCATTTAAGTATAATTATTTCGTTAATTACCATGACGTCCTTACCCATTTTAGTCGGAAACCAAATCCTTACTTTTCTAATTTAGTAGCTCCAACACATTGAAGCCTACAGATCCTTCATTTTAAATTTTAATTATCCTACTTTTTTGCCTCAAATCCTTCATGTAGAATTTATTAAAATCACAATCTTTCTTTTAGTTATTCCACCGGTTTATCCATAATCCTTTCTTTAATTAGGCACATCCATTTAAATATTCTATTTAAGCCCACAATCCTCCTTTATTAGCTCATTTGCTTAATTAGCTCTCCCTAAACATGATGACTGCCACTTGTATATTTATAGCGAGTTAGAATTAGTAAGTGTGAAAGGTGCATAGGCCGTTGGTTGTTACATCAAAGAGCTACACAAGAGGTCCTGTGTTTAGTTCCAACAATCTTGATTTAGTTTGATCCAATTATTTTTCACGGTCTCTATGAAAGCCCATAAAAGGCCCATCAACATACAAGTACCTGGTCCAGATCGCTTAGCGTGTGTAAACCGAATGAAAAGGAGTAAACCAAACCAAGAATACCTATTCCCTTTAATAGTAGGTATAGATGTGCCATGTTAAAGCACGGCAGAAGCACTTTTTTTTCAAGTCCAATTTTTGGATTGGCACCGAACACTTGATCTAGTTGGGACATTAAAGTTTTGAATAAGTTTTTTGGCTTTTCGAGCCTATGGCACTTTTAAACTATTTGTGCATTTCCAGCATTACTCTCGCAGTGCAACGCCGGACACCTTTAGGGATTCAGCAAAAACATTCTCGAATATTGCTATATATGCATCGGTTTCGAATTGTGTCTTCAGTCAATAGTTGGGTTGCCGGTCTCCTGTGCTTGCGTCCTACGTTCCGCTTTGTTCGGCTAGGTGTGCAAAGGGAGAACCACTGCGATTGTGCTTCCAGCTCGCTGGGTCAAGCACCTCAGTGGAGAAAGCCGAAAACTGACTATCACAATAGGCGTAAACTGGTCAGCGATCCGATGACTATGTTAAATGACGGGCCGCTCATAACATTGGCCGAAGTGTTTATGGCTTGACCTCGGATGTCGCCGAACAGTAACCGGGGGCTCATAGCTAGCTTGCCCAGTTAAAGCTCCTATGACTAAGCGAAAGTTTTAAAGCCCGCATATCTGATTGCCTCGTTTCCGCTAACACAACCGCCTTCGGGCACCGAGATGTCGGCTAAGGGTTGCTTTGTTATTGCGGATACACCCTACGTAGTATCTACCAAGGGGTAGAAGCCGACAATGGGCCACTTTCAACTGATAAACGGTCACAATGGAGTCAAAATAATGATGTAAAGTACTTGGATACATAGAATCATTACACATAATCTATGATTTTACTCTGGATATCGATCCTTAATTTGGCCACCTGTGCCCACATTAAGGCTCGGGGGCTACTGGGATTTGCGCTCATTATTTACAAATATTAAAGGGGCACATCGATCCCCTGATCTGGTGTAGCCACCCGACCAGTGTCTCGGGGGCTACTGCATTGCCTATTCAATGCAGAAAATTCAAAGGGCTCAGTGTTCGGCTTGATCGAACTATGGGAAGCGCATCTTCGGACAGCAATAAGTACCATCTGGACCTATCTGGCATCAAGCTATATATCACCGCGACTTCTCACGACCCTCTCTTAGGGGCCCGTTTGTCGATCACTATTATCTCTAATATATTACCCTGCATTTTTATTCCTATGTATGCTGTCGAGCTAGGAGTTGATCCTCAGGCCGATTTCGCGCATCGACCTGAGTCTCAGGGGCTACTAGGAACAGCGGTTTTATGCTTCCCTTCAGGTGCATCTCGGGTTTTAGACTGATACACACCTTGAGGGCTACTGGATATACATCGGTAGAGAATATACTGCACCAGTTAAAAATATTCACAATAAATTAGCCCACGGTCGGGGTGGTGCACCACCTTGGAAGCAGTCCGGCATAAAGCTCGGGCGCTAGCGGCTAGCTCCATAGAGGGCATTTCCGGCATTAAGCTCGGCTAAACTCCTTCAACTTCTTTGGACCAAGGTGATCTATGACTTCTTGGATATAGTCCGGCGTTGGAGCTTGGACACAGCCCGACGTTGGAGCTCGGATACATTTCAGCGTTGGAGCTCGGAAGCAGTCCGACATTGGTGCTCAGCTGCAAAAGATACCTCGAATGCAGTCCGGCGTTAGAGCTCGAACGCAAGA
The DNA here is from genome assembly GCF_002162155.2 of Triticum dicoccoides. NCBI lineage: Eukaryota > Viridiplantae > Streptophyta > Magnoliopsida > Poales > Poaceae > Triticum > Triticum dicoccoides. The sequence continues at coordinate 435,303,442 of NC_041388.1, forward strand.
GGACACTGCCTCCCGGGAACAACTTCAAACCCGAGGTGTGGCATAAAAATGACAAGGCATTGATAAAGGCCAGAAACTTAAAGGGGCTCCTCGGATACCCGACGTGTAAACTCGTCGGATGCACTTCTGCGATCCTCAAGATCGAAGATGAGAAGATTTGTTGAACCAGTTTTCAAGACCGACAACCGAAGATGAAGAGCAGTTCGGAAGAATCGAGGAGCGTCCCTAACTTGAAGACCGGTTCAGGGGCCTACTGACGGTGTCCTGGACTAGGGGGTACTCATCACATCGTCTCCCGATCAGTTGGATTGGGCCGAGGACACCCATGGCCGTATACTCATGGGCCAGTCCAGACACTTGCCGCATACAAGGAAGATTTCGCAAGACTTGGTTATCAAGACAAGGACTCCTCCCCCACCGGCGTATTCGGCTAGGACTCTTGTTATCCTAGGCCTCTAGTGCATTATATAAACCAGGGCCAGGCTAGTCGATAGATCATATATACAACACACAATCATACCATAGGCTAGATTCTAGGGTTTAGCCTCTCTGATCACGTGGTAGATCAACTCGTGTACTACTCATATTATCAAGAACAATCAAGAAGGACGTAGGGTATTACCTCCATCAAGAGGGCCCGAACCTGGGTAAACATCGTGTCCCCTGCCTCCTATTACCATCCACCTTAGACGCACAGTTCGGGACCCCCTACCCGAGATCCGTCGGTCTTGACACCGACACCCACCGATTGATGTCAATGCAAGGAGTAGGGATTGCCATGCAACTGATGCACTAGAGCTATAAATATATGAAAGCTCATCAAAGAAACTAAGTGGGTGTGCATCCAACTTGCTTTCTCATGAAGAGCTAGGGCATTTGAGGAAGCCCATCATTGGAATATACAAGACAAGTTCTATAATGAAAAAATCCCACTAGTATATGAAGGTGAAAAAATAAGAGACTCTCTATCATGAAGATCATGGTGCTGCTTTGAAGCACAATTGTGGAAAAAGGATAGTAACATTGCCCCTTCTCTCTTTTTCTCTCTTTTCTTTGTTTGGGCCTTCTTCTCTTTTTTTATGGCCTGTTTTTTTCGTCCGGAATCTCATCCCGACTTGTGGGGGAATCATAGTCTCCATCATCCTATCCTCACATGGCACAATGCTCTAATGATGATCATCACACTTGTATTTACTTACAACTCAAGAATTACAACTCGATATTTAGAACAAAATATGACCCTATGTGAATGCCTCCGGCGGTGTACCGTGATTGTGATGAAGCAAGAGTGACATGTTGAAAGTGCGTTATATCGACTAGAGGGGGGGTGAATAGGCGATTTTTATGAAAGTCTTCAAAACGTGAGAGTTGTGAAGACAAACAGTGAAGATCATGCCTATTACTATGCAGCGGAAGTTAGATTACACTAGGCCAGCCATGGTCATGTATTCAATAGAGTGAAAGCGCAATGACAAACAGCTTCAGTGTAATAAGGATCAGGTAGGAAGAAGTTATGAAGCCGAACAGATCATACATTCATGTTGTGAAGACAAAAGATAAAGCAAGCATGCAATGGCTTCACAATGAATAACTGTAAGCGAAGGGAAGTGAAGATGAAACCAGTGACACGTTGAAGACAATGATTTGTTGGACCAGTTCCAGTTGCTGTGACAACTGTACGTCTGGTTGGAGCGGCTAGGTATTTAAACCAAAGGACACACAGTCCCGGACACCCAGTCAAGGACACTTAGTCCAAGACACCCAGTCCTCACCGTTTTCTCCTTGAGCTAAGGTCACACAGACCTCGCCCAATCACTCTGGTAAGTCTTCAAGGTAGACTCCCAAACCTTCACAGACTTCGTTCATTGGCAATCCACAATTTCTCTTGGATGCTCTAAACGCGACGCCTAACCGTCTGGAGGATGCACAGTCCTCAAGTGTAATAAGTCTTCAAATCACACAGACACGAAGACTTAAGTGATACCCAATTTACTCTGGCTCTGGGTGGTTAGGGCTTTTCTCCTCACTGGGAATTTTTCTTTCAAAGGCTTCGAGGTGGGTTGCTCTCAAACGACAAAAGCCGTGCACTGAAATCTGAGCAGCCAACCATTTATGGTTGTGGGGGGTGGACTTTTTATAGCCACTTGGCAACCCGACCTGATCTGTCCGAAATGACCCTGGGTCACTAAGGAACTGACACGTGTACCAACAGTCGAATTTTGAACTCACACGACAACTTTACTTGGGCTACAAGTAAAGCTGACTTGTCTGACTCTGGACAAGATTTTCTCTCAAAGTCTTCGCTCGAAGACATAGGATTTGAATTAGGCATCACTTCAGTCATTCTGACTGGTTCTCTTCGACCCCACTTAACAGTACGGTGGTTCCTATGACACAACATGAATGAAATAAAACTACGAAGGATCTAGGTCTTCGAGTTTCAAAAGCTTCATAGGGAGTCTTCTCATGTCATTGTCTTCAATATGAATATCTTCATAAACCACCATTGTCTTCAATGTCTTCGTACATTTTTAGGGGTCATCTCTGGTAGTAAAACCGAATCAATGAGGGACTTCTACCTGTGTTTTCCTGCAATTCTCACAAACACATTAGTCCCTCAACTAGGTTTGTCGTCAATACTCCAAAACCAACTAGGGGTGGCACTAGATGCACTTACAATCTCCCTCTTTTTGGATATTGATGACAAACTAGTTGAAGTTTTCAACGGGAAACATAATTTGTGAAATTGTAAAAGAATTGTCTTCATAAGTTGCAAGGGCTCCCCCTGAAGATGTGCATATAAGTAATTTGCTTCTTGAATGCAAATGCACATGGCAGGTTGTACTTGGAGATCCACTTCAACTTACGACAATCCACTATGCATGTGAAAGTATATGAAGATAATGACATGCATAATGGAAAATGGACGTCTGCAGAATGAGATGAGTGCGGAATTTATCTTCGCAAAACGGAGTGACAAACAGGTAGCAGACGACCATCAAGGCTAAGTGTTACAACTCAATGAAGCAAATGTAGCAAAAAACGGGAGTTGTAAGCATGAAGCAAAATGTAGCAAAATATGAAGGCACCCGCCCATAGTGACCCGCTTGAAGACTATCACCATCATATGCTTCTCCCCCTTTTGTCAGTGATGACCAAAAAGGTTTGAAGACATAGAGGTTTCTACGCGTTCCCAGGCGCAACAGGGTCGGTGGAGTTGTTTGGCGGTGGTGCAGACGAGCTTGGTGCAGATTCGACGCGCGTTGAAGCAGGTGGAGATGATGTCGCATCGTCTTCTTCTTCAATAATCCGGGAAGACACGGTGGCAGCAGAAGAAGAGAACTCTGACTCTTCAAGTGATGGTGTGCTGCGCATCACCGCTCTTCTTGGAGGCGTGGAGTCAAATTTGAAGTGCTCTGTGAAGCCATCCTCATGCAGTTCAGCTTTAGGGCACATCATGGTGAGGCCCTTCCAAGTGCGGTGACAGGTCTCGTGTGTGACAAATGCATTCTTGGTTGCCATATTTCGGATGCGATTGACGTCTTGCATGATGCTTCTCATCTGCCTCTTGAGCCAGTCGTGATGCCTATCTTGCTTTTGGTGAAGAGCCACAAGAAGCTCTCTGTCATTGAGTGCACGAGCGCGCTTCTTGGGTCTCTTTGCAGCTGTGCTGTTGGTGGCTTCAGTTGATGCAGGGGCACGTGTGGTGCCAGCCATTGGATACACTCGGGAGAGAGCTTCAACACCTTCAATATTTTGAGTGAAGCTCTGGTGTTCTGCATTCTGAAGACTTAGTGGTTGCTTGGCCGGCTCTAGATATATTGCTTCAGCAGATGTGTCCACATTTGGCAAAAATATCCTATGATTGCGGGCTGAGGGTTGATAGGAGATTGCAGAGTGAAGCTTGATCAGCCTCATAACCCAAGGAGCATAAAATTTTAATCCAAACAGTTCTGAAGCAGACGCTGCAAATTGACGGATGAAGAGATCCTGTGTATTGAAGCATTTGCGTGAAGAATGCAGAAGATGAGAGTCTTCATTGCACCATCAATCGTTGCATATCGAGAGTGTCCCTTGACTGGCCAGAGAGTTCGCCTTATGATGTGATATATTGTTCTGGGCAGGTACTCTAAGTCTTCAACAAAGAACCTAGTTGGATAGGGTGCATTTGGAGGAAATGGCTTCATCATTGAGAGCATCTGACTCATATCTGGCTCAGGACGCTGAAATATGCTCTCAATTGCTTCAGCATGGAGTTGGCACCCTTCTTCAAAGAATTCGCCAGGAGTGGGAAGGCCGGTAAGCTCAATTAGGTCAAAAGCATTGGCTTCATGATGTATATTGCCTGTCATCCACTCCAGGATCCATGTCTTCGGATCTCTGTTATAGCCTTTGATATGCAAAGTGGCATAGAACTGAAGCAGAAGCTCTTCGTTCCAGTGCTCTTCGTCAGTGATAAATGGCAGCAAACCCACTTGCTTGAAGCAATCCAGTGCTTCTTCCAGACCAGGCAGACCTGCAACAGCTTCAACCTCAAGGTGCTTGTGAGGAAAGATGCGGCCTTGGTTGTAGAGGATGCATGAATAATAGCTGCGCTGTTGATGGCTCCAGAACCTATCTGATACAATCCGTTCCCTTGAATAAGGGTTCTTGCAGCGGTCGAAAAACGTGTTATCTGCCCTGAAGCCGTTGATGTTGAAGGAACCAGGAGCTGATGCAGGACCTGGGAACCTTGGTAGTCGTGGGATCGGCTTCTGGACCTGGGGCCTGTGCGCAATATGATAGTTGAATTGTGGTCCGGCAGCAGACTAAGGCACAAAATGTTCAGGAGTAGTAGCTTCGGTGTCTTCTGAAGCTGTTGTTGGGGAGGGCTCCACATTTGCTTCGGCGTTGTTTGTGGCAGCCTCAACATTTTCAGCTTCAGGCACGTTCTCCTTGAGAACTGCTTCTTGTTGGTGCGGGGGAGTTGGAGCTTGTGATATTTCTGCTTGCTCTTCGGCTGATGCAGCCGGAATGTCTTCAGCAGCCTGAGCTCTTGGCCCTTTGCGAAGCCTATGGAGTGTAGGCGCTGGTGGAGTTGCAGTGGGTTGGGGCTCATCTTCCTCCTGTGGGCGATCTGCCCACGATGCATTTTGTGTGATTGGCGTCAATGGACGACCAATACTGATCTGTTCGCTTGTCTCAAGCTGAGGAAGGGCTGCATCACCTTGCACATTGTCTTGGGGACCAATGTCTTCAGCAGCATTGGGGTTGGCTGCTGGAATGTCTTCAGCGTGCGGAGCCTCTATGTAACCAGGCTCATGCACTGTCAACTGACGATCTGCGTCAGGATAGCGGACGCAGAGGGGTTCAACTATCAGGGGCTCTGTGGGAGCAGCCCGAGATTTCTTGGTCTTGCGCTTCTTGATGATGGCTTCAGAAGGAGAGGCTTCAGAATGTTTTCTCTTCTTAGCTTCAGCCTCTGCAGTCCGTGTCTTCTTGTGCTGTGAGGCGGTTGATCGACTCTTTGGCTTCGAGCCAGTCGTTGCAGCGGGGAAGACAATCGGAGCATCAGGTTCTGACCTTGGCGCTTCAGGTTCAGGCACAGCCGCCTTCTTTTTCTTCTTCGCGGCCATCCTGGGGTCAATGCCGGGACGCCCAAGTGCCTTGCGCTTTTCTGCCTCATTGTAGGCTTGCACGCAGCGATCAGCCAAAGTCTTCATGCGTTCTCGCGAGCCTTGAGCTTCGGCACGCGTCTTCAGGAAGTTTTCTTTCAGCTCGTGCAACATGATCTTGAAGTTTTTCACTTCTTGCACACTGAGCTTGGCCACGTGCTTCTTTAACTGAGCCTTTTCATGATCAATTTTCTGCTTCAGTTCTACAATTCGCTGGGCTATTGCAAGTTCTGAAGCGATTGCACCTTGAAAGGCAACGCTGAGGCCTATGGGTAGCTGCAGATCATTGAAGCTTATGTCTGGTGTGTCAAACCATTCATCGATGAAGTTGTGGATGATGGCGACATCAAACAGAGGCAGATTGTTGAAGATTTCAGCCTCCTCCTTGCTCTTGATGAGCTGCTCAAGAGCATCATCTCCAAGATCTTCATCGCTTGAGAGATCAATGGCTTCGCAGCGCAGAATGTCAGCAGCTGTGAGCTCTTTGCCTGTGTGTGGCTGAGGCTTCTTGGCTTCTTGGGGCTTGGACACTCATGATAAGCCTTCTGACTGCACACTGGCTTCAGGAGGTGCAGTTGCTAAAGGCTTCACTCTTGCGATCTTGGGAGAAGCGGCTGGCTTTGAAGATTTTGGAGCTTTTGGCTTCTTCTGCTTTGGCTTCGGAGCAGCAGGGGCGTCATCTGACTCAGTATCTGCTGGAGGGTCATTCACAGCAGTCCCTTGGACTAGGATGCGAGTGATGATGCCTGCAAGATTGGCATACGGCCCGATGATATTGGGATCGGCGTTGCGTGTGCCATCTGCCCTTGGTGAGGAGGGACCAGGGTTGAAGTCAAGCCCAAATTTCTTCTTGTTTATCTTCGCTGACTGTTGTGCAAACTGAAAGTTGCGCTTGAAGAGATTATCATCGCGACACCAGAGAAGTGATGACGGATGTGCCTCAGCTGGCTGTGGTCCTCTCACCATGCATGGATAGAAGCCTTGAGCAATGGCTTCGTCTCTAGACCTGGGTACGAGATTTTTGTATAATACATCTCCCCACGGTCTCTTGATGGCGCACTTCTCCGCATATTCCTGAGTGACGAAGCGGTAGTGGAACCATTGCTCTGCCCAATATCTTCGAATCCATTGGATTCGTGTCTTGCGCTGACCATAGCTTTCTTCAGGATCAGTTTTGTACATCTCTGCCAATTCATCAGGCAGATCTTTGGACGTTTCACCACGTTGCTGTCTGCCTCCCTTCCTTGCTGTTGTTTCTGAAGCCATGAATAACTTGGAAGGCTTCAAGATGTTCAAAGGCTTCAAAGGCCTTTTGCAAGAACTGGCTTCAAGCGAGTTGATGTGATGCTGCAAGTACTCTGCAAATGAATGCAGACTATGAGAACCAAAGGATTCTCCCACGGACATGTACCTGTGACAGCATTAAGGTGCGAGGGAAGGGGAAGAGGTCATATGCATTCTCAGAAGATTTTGAAGATAAATCGGTTTAGAAGACATTGACCTCATTATGCGAAGACATTCACTTGTAGATAAGAAGTTGGTTCCAGATTTGTACGAACCCATAGATCAGTACAAGTGAGGAATCTAACTACTTTATGAAGCACAAGTGAATATACTAGGCATGTTATGAGATGCAGCGAGAGATTTAACTGGTGTGAAGAGAAACTTCTTATGGCAGAAAGTGACTGAACTGTAGGATCAAAAGAAGCTGTAAAAAGAGGTTTTATTTACCACACTTGGAACTGCTAGACGAAGTGAGAGTTGAGGCCGAGCAGTTCGATCCTCCGTGCCCTAACTTGGCGACGGAAGACACCTACAGCGACGGCGGAGAGAGCGATGTCCGCTGTCGGCGTGAAAACGGCGTCGGAGAGGTTGCGGCAGTGAAGCGCTTCGTTGCCGGAGTCGTCGAGTGCTAGCGGTGGTGCTAGGGTTCGTGCGAGGGTGGAGGAAGGAGATAATGACCGCGGTAAGTGTGAATTTATAGACTAAGAGGCGGCACTGTGCTATTACCCAGGTGCCCCTGGCGGTTCACATTTGGGGCACGCGTGGCCAGTTAGAGGAAGGTTGGGATTTGTTCCACGTCCCACGCATGCCTAAATTGTCGGACGGTCGTTCCTGCTTCTCCGGATCTTATGTGGAGGAATGAGCATTAAAAACGGACTTTTATGGTTGTCTCAATGTCTTCGGCTAACAAGGACACAGTGAAGACATTCGACAGTTTCAACAGAATGCATATGACTTGGAGAGATAGAGTTTGAGATAGAAAGCATAGAGAGGTTAGGGTCCGATCACATTCACTTAGTTCAAAAAAGATTCAACCAAGAAGACATAGCTATAAGTGAATGCTATAGAGGACAGAACATCAGTACATATGTATCCATATAATCAACATAGTGAAGATAATCATGAAGACATATTGAGAATGAAACCAAACCAATTGTGAAGACATTGAGAGGTAACGCCATGAGAGAAACACTTCAAAATGGAACGTTTGGTGGTGGCGTTACCCACCGTATAGGAAGTATTAGACCCAGACACGGCGCACAATTATCGTGGCGCTCCGAAGTCAAATTCCACATTAATGTATTCACACTTAGAATATATGTCTTCATTGTTTGAAGATATACGCTACTTCGTGTGTTGCACATCTAAGTCATCAATATGCTTAAGTGTTAGGATGTGTGCCTGATCACAGGACATTTGAGGATTCCAAGATATTTAGCTCACACCGTAACTTGCAAAATCTCTTCTCATCCAAGGGCTTTGTGAAGATATCTGCCAATTGTTCTTCAGTGTTGACGTGTATGATATCAATGTCTTCCTTCACAACATGATCTTTGAGAAAGTGATGACGAATTTCAATGTGCTTTGTCTTCGAGTGTTGAACTGGGTTGTTGGCAATCTTGATGGTGCTTTCGTTGTCGCAGTAAAGTGGCACTTGCTTCAGATGAATGCCATAATCCTTGAGTGTTTGCTTCATCCACAGAAGCTGAGCGCAGCAAGATCCAGCAGCAATGTATTCAGATTCAGCAGTGGAGAGAGATACACAGTTCTGCTTCTTTGAAGACCAACATACAAGTGATCGTCCCAGAAAGTGACATGTGCCTGATGTAGACTTGCGATCAACTTTGTCACCAGCATAATCAGCATCCGAAAATCCAACTAAATCAAACTCTGAGCCCTTTGGATACCATAATCCTAGAGTTGGAGTGTGAGCCAAATATCGAAGAATTCGCTTCACAGCTAAGTGATGCGACTCCTTTGGTGTCGCTTGAAATCGAGCACACATGCAAACACTAAGCATGATATCTGGCCTAGATGCACATAAATAAAGCAAAGATCCAATCATGGAGCGGTATACCTTTTGATCGAACTCTTTACCATTGTCGTCGGGACCCAGATGATGCTTGGCTGGCATTGGTGTTGTGAAGCCTTTGCAGTCTTGCATACCGAACTTCTTCAGGCACTCTTTAAGATATTTCTCTTGAGATATGAAGATGCCGTTGCGTTGTTGCCGTATTTGAAGACCGAGAAAGAACTTCAGCTCCCCCATCATGGACATCTGATATTGCTCTTGCATCATGTATCCAAACTCTTCACTATACTTCTGATTGGTGCAGCCGAAGATAATGTCATCCACATATATTTGGCACACAAATAGTTCACCATCATATGTCTTTGTGAAAAGAGTGGGATCCAGGGAACCAGGTATGAAGCCTTTGCTTTTCAGAAAGTACTTGAGTGTATCATACCAGGCCCTAGGGGCTTGTTTGAGGCCATACAGTGCCTTGTTGAGCTTGTATACCATATCAGGATGTTTTGGATTTTCAAAGCCAGGTGGTTGTGCAACATACACTTCTTCTTCAATCTTGCCATTGAGAAAGGCACTTTTCACATCCATTTGATATAGAAGTATGTTATGATGATTTGCATAGGCCAGCAGTATGTGTATGGCTTCAAGCCTAGCCACAGAGCAAATGTTTCATCGAAGTCAATGCCCTCCACTTGAGTATATCCTTGAGCAACTAGACGAGCTTTGTTTCTGACAACTTGACCATGCTCATCTTGCTTGTTGTGGTATATCCATTTGGTGCCTATTATGTTGTGCTTCCGTGGATCAGGATGCTTAACCAGTTCCCATACATTATTCAGCTCAAACTGGTGAAGCTCTTCTTGCATAGCTTGAATCCATTCAGGTTCCATGAAGGCTTCTTCAACTTTCTTGGGTTCTGATATTGAGACGAATGCGAAATGCCCACAGAAGTTTGTTAGCTGAGTTGCCCTTGAACGAGTGAGTGGACCAGGTGCATTGATGCTGTCCAGTATTTTGTCAATTTGTACTTCATTTGCAATACGAGGGTGTGTGGGGCGAAGACTTTGCTCTTGCTGATCTATGTGGTCATTTGAAGGTATATCTTCAGGCTGAGCATTGTCTTCATGTGGATCAGGTGCTGAGATGATAAGTTCTTCTTCAGGTTGAGCTTCAGAAGGTACAATTTCTCCAGTTCCCATAAGCTTGATTGATTCATTTGCTGGAACTTCATCTAGCACATTTGGCAATTGCTCTCTTTGTGATCCATTGGTTTCATCAAATCGCACATCCACTGTTTCAACCACTTTGTAGTGGAAGAGATTGAAGACTCTGTAGGAGTGCGAATCCTTTCCATATCCAAGCATGAAGCCTTCATGTGCTTTTGGTGCAAACTTTGAGGTGTGGTGTGGGTCCTTGATCCAGCATTTTGCGCCAAATACTCTGAAATAACTGACATTTGGCTTCTTGCCAGTTAGGAGTTCATAGGATGTCTTGTTCAGAAGCTTGTGAAGATAAACACGATTGATTGTATGGCATGCAGTATCAATGGCTTCAGTCCAGAATTTTCTTGGAGTCTTGTATTCATCTAGCATTGTTCTGGCCATCTCAATGAGTGTTCTGTTCTTGCGTTCGACGACGCCATTCTGCTGTGGCATGTATGGAGCTGAGAATTCATGTGTGATGCCCAAGGTATCCAGATATGTATCAAGGCCAGTGTTCTTGAATTCACTTCCATTGTCACTTCTGATGTGCTTTATCTTGGCGCCAAAATTGTTCATAGCTCGATTTGCGAAGCGTCTGAAGACATCCTGCACTTCAGTCTTGTAAAGGATTATGTGCACCCAAGTATATCTAGAATAATCATCAACAATTACGAAGCCATAGAGGCATGCAGAAGTAGTAAAAGTTGAGTAGTGAGTGGGACCGAAAAGATCCATGTGAAGCAGTTCGAAGGGTTGAGTAGTGGTCATGATTGTCTTCGAAGGATGTTTTGCCCTTGTCATCTTCCCTGCTTCACAGGCACCGCATAAGTGATCTTTCTTGAACTTGACGCCTGCGATGCCTATGACGTGCTTTTTCTTCGCAAGGGTGTGGAGGTTCCTCATGCCAGCATGCCCAAGCCTTCGATGCCAAAGCCAGCATTCTGAAGCTTTTGCAAGAAGACATACTGCAAGTTGTGGTCCTGCTGAGAAATCTACCACATACAAATCACCTTTCCTATACCCTTCAAACACTAGAGATTTGTCAGATTCCATTAGCACCAAGCAGCGATATTTGCCAAACATTACAATCATATTCAAATCGCAAAGCATTGAGACAGACATTAAGTTGAAGCCAAGGGATTCAACAAGCATGACTTTATCCATGTGTTGATCCTTTGAGATTGCAACTCTACCTAGACCCAATACCTTACTTTTACCAGTGTCAGCGAATGTAATGTGGCTCTTGTCGGATGGACGTAAAGTTGAATCCATAAGAAGGCTTCTTTTGCCAGTCATATGATTTGTACACCCACTGTCAATAATCCATTCTAAAGACTTTGAAGTCGCTGGTGTCGTACCCTACAGTGCAGTTAGGGGGATAGGCTTCACGAAGGGTATTGTGAAGCATAAACATTTGACGAACCAGTGGGTTATGAAAACTCAGATCCAGATTAGGACTGATAGGGAGAGTAGCATGCGATTCAGGAACGAAGTACATAATTGATGCCATTTGGGCATTTTATCTTGCGCCCCACAAGATTTTTATGGTCCCCAGCAATGGCATCAGAAGATTTTGTTTTTGTGCTGGAGACCTTTCCCTGCAAAGGAGAGTTAAGCTTTCTTAACCACCCACATCTTCAAGGGTGGCTTAGAAGCTATAAGTCTAAGTGCAGCATCTGAGAATTTTGGCTTTGAAACCTTAGCAAACAGTCTAGCAGGTGGACAATAATACTCATAGGAATAAGCAGAGTAATTTTTGGTCATATGAACATGACGGTTCGATGAACCACTCTCATATTCATATGCCTGAGTATGGTTCCCCTGCAAAACATTTGCGTTAGTGCGACTCAGGTGAGTCCCCTGTTTGTATGAAGCATTTGGACCATATGAAGCCTTTGGTCTGAGGTTTGTCTTCTTCAAGTGAGGTGTCATGAAGACATTCACAGGAAGATTTTCCAGACATGTTTTCGGAACCCAGATCTTCTTCATAGGCGGTCCATTCCTGCAGTTAGTACCAATGTACCTGGCAAACACTTCATCATTCTGATTCTTAAACAGTTTATAGTTTGCATCAAAGGATTCATCAATGATAATTGGGTTAGCACAAGTGAAGCCAGACAGATTGGATGGATCTGCTGAGGATTCCTTTGCAGCAACCCATGTGGTTTTGGGGTACTGCTCAGGTTTCCAGTAAGACCCATCTGCATTAATTTTCCTCACGAACCCAACACCCTCTTTCCTAGGGTTTCGGTTCAGAATCTGCTTCTTAAGGACATCACATAATGTCTGATGCCCTTTCAGACTTTTGTACATCCCTGTTTCAAGCAATGTCTTCAACCTAGCATTCTCATCAGCAATAGCAGTGGTATCCTCAACAGAGGGGTTAGTTACCACATCAACAGTTGAAGATATTGAAACAGTAGTAGCAGTGGAACATTCAGCAACAGAAGCAGCATTATCACGCTCAATGCATTTAAGACATGGTGGTTCAAATCCTTCCTGAGCGGGACTGATCTGTTCAGCGCGAAGTGACTCGTTTTCCTTTTGAAGATCTTCATGAGCCACCCTCAATTTCTCTAGTTCTTGCTTCCTTTGAAGATAATCATAGGAAAGCTTTTCATGAGTTGTTGAGAGAGTATCATGACGATCTTCAAGTTCCTGATACTTAACGTGAAGGTTTTTTATGTCTTCAATTAAGGATTCAGATCGAGTCATTTCAGCACCCAACAGATCATCGCTTCTGTCTAACAATTTTTGAATATATTCCATAGCTTTCTGTTGTTCAGTTGCAATTTTAGCAAGTGTTTTGTAGCTAGGTTTTGAATCACATTCAGAGTCATCGTCACTAGATGTTTCATAGCGAGTTGTGCGTGTGTTTACCTTGGCACCGCGTGCCATGAAGCAGTAGGTAGGAGTGGAGTCGTTCTTGTCATTTGCGTCGGTGTAGGTGATGCAGTCATTGTCTTCAGTATTGAAGATGGACTTGGCGACGTATGCTGTAGCCAGACTCGCAATGCCAGAATCAGACTCCTCAGACTCCACCTCTGCCTCCTCAGATGCGGACTCCTCCTCTGAATCCATCTCCTTTCCAACAAACGCACATGCCTTGCCAGATGAGCTCTTCTTGTGTGATGAAGACCTTGATGAAGTTTTGGAAGAAGACTTTGAGTATTTCTTCTTCTTCTTGTCGTCAGAATCATATTCCTTGCTCTTCTTCTTCCTTCTGTTCTCATTGTCCCACTGTGGACACTCAGAGATGAAGTGCCCAGTTTTCTTGCACTTGTGACATGTTTTCTTCTTGTAGTCATGAGCAGAAGCTTCATCATTCCTTGAGCTTAATCGTGAAGATTTTCTGAAGCCTTTCTTCTTGGTGAATTTTTGAAACTTCTTCACTAGCATTGCAAGTTCTCTTCCAATGTCTTCAGGATCATCAGAACTGCAGTTAGATTCTTCTTCAGATGAGGAGACAGCTTTTGCCTTCAAGGCACGAGTTCGCCCATAGTTTGGACCGTAGATATCTCTTTTCTCAGAAAGCTGAAACTCATGTGTGTTGAGCCTCTCAAGTATGTCAGACGGATCGAGTGTCTTGAAATCAGGACATTCTTGAATCATCAGGGCCAGAATGTCAAACGAACTATCAAGTGATCTCAGCAGCGTCTTGACGATTTCATGTTTGGTGATCTCAGTAGCGCCGAGGGCTTGAAGCTCATTTGTGATGTCAATGAGCCGATCAAAGGTGTGCTGGACATTCTCATTGTCATTTCATTTGAAGAGGTTGAAGAGATTGCGAAGGACACTGATTCTTTGATCTCTCTGGGTTGATATGCCTTCATTAACTTTGGAGAGCCAATCCCAGACCAGTTTGGATGTCTTCAAGGCACTCACACGGCCATACTGTCCTTTGGTCAGATGACCACAGATGATATTCTTGGTAGTAGAGTCCAGTTGAATTGGGCCGAGGACCCCCATTGCCGTATACTCATGGGCCAGTCCAGACACTTGCCGCATACAAGGAAGATTCCGCAAGACTTGGTTATCAAGACAAGGACTCCTCCCCCACCGGCGTATTCGGCTAGGACTCTTGTTATCCTAGGCCTCTGGTGCATTATATAAACTAGGACCAGGCTAGTCGATAGATCCTATATACAACACACAATCATACCATAGGCTAGATTCTAGGGTTTAGCCTCTCTGATCACGTGGTAGATCAACTCGTGTACTACTCATATTATCAAGAACAATCAAGAAGGACGTAGGGTATTACCTCCATCAAGAGGGCCCGAACCTGGGTAAACATCGTGTCCCCTGCCTCCTATTACCATCCACCTTAGACGCACAGTTCGGGACCCCCTACCCGAGATCCGTCGGTCTTGACACCGACACCCACCGATTGATGTCAATGCAAGGAGTAGGGATTGCCATGCAACGGATGCACTAGAGCTATAAATATATGAAAGCTCATCAAAGAAACTAAGTGGGTGTGCATCCAACTTGCTTTCTCATGAAGACCTAGGGCATTTGAGGAAGCCCATCATTGGAATATACAAGCCAAGTTCTATAATGAAAAAATCCCACTAGTATATGAAGGTGAAAAAATAAGAGACTCTCTATCATGAAGATCATGGTGCTGCTTTGAAGCACAATTGTGGAAAAAGGATAGTAACATTGCCCCTTCTCTCTTTTTCTCTCTTTTCTTTGTTTGGGCCTTCTTCTCTTTTTTTATGGCCTGTTTTTTTCGTCCGGAATCTCATCCCGACTTGTGGGGGAATCATAGTCTCCATCATCCTATCCTCACATGGCACAATGCTCTAATGATGATCATCACACTTGTATTTACTTACAACTCAAGAACTACAACTCGATATTTAGAACAAAATATGACCCTATGTGAATGCCTCCGGCGGTGTACCGTGATTGTGATGAAGCAAGAGTGACATGTTGAAAGTGCGTTATATCGACTAGAGGGGGGTGAATAGGCGATTTTTATGAAAGTCTTCAAAATGTGAGAGTTGTGAAGACAAACAGTGAAGATCATGCCTATTACTATGCAGCGGAAGTTAGATTACACTAGGCCAGCCATGGTCATGTATTCAATAGAGTGAAAGCGCAATGACAAACAACTTCAGTGTAATAAGGATCAGGTAGGAAGAAGTTATGAAGCCGAACAGATCATACATTCATGTTGTGAAGACAAAAGATAAAGCAAGCATGCAATGGCTTCACAATGAATAACTGTAAGCGAAGGGAAGTGAAGATGAAACCAGTGACACGTTGAAGACAATGATTTGTTGGACCAGTTCCAGTTGCTGTGACAACTGTACGTCTGGTTGGAGCGGCTAGGTATTTAAACCAAAGGACACACAGTCCCGGACACCCAGTCAAGGACACTTAGTCCAAGACACCCAGTCCTCACCGTTTTCTCCTTGAGCTAAGGTCACACAGACCTCGCCCAATCACTCTAGTAAGTCTTCAAGGTAGACTCCCAAACCTTCACAGACTTCGTTCACTGGCAATCCACAATTTCTCTTGGATGCTCTGAACGCGACGCCTAACCGTCTGGAGGATGCACAGTCCTCAAGTGTAATAAGTCTTCAAATCACACAGACACGAAGACTTAAGTGATGCCCAATTTACTCTGGCTCTGGGTGGTTAGGGATTTTCTCCTCACTGGGAATTTTTCTTTCAAAGGCTTCGAGGTGGGTTGCTCTCAAACGACAAAAGCCGTGCACTGAAATCTGAGCAGCCAACCATTTATGGTTGTGGGGGGTGGACTATTTATAGCCACTTGGCAACCCGACCTGATCTGTCCGAAATGACCCTGGGTCACTAAGGAACTGACACGTGTACCAACGGTCGAATTTTGAACTCACACGGCAACTTTACTTGGGCTACAAGTAAAGCTGACTTGTCTGACTCTGGACAAGATTTTCTCTCAAAGTCTTCGCTCGAAGACATAGGATTTGAATTAGGCATCACTTCAGTCATTCTAACTGGTTCTCTTCGACCCCACTTAACAGTACGGTGGTTCCTATGACACAACATGAATGAAATAAAACTATGAAGGATCTAGGTCTTCGAGTTTCAAAAGCTTCATAGGGAGTCTTCTCATGTCATTGTCTTCAATATGAATATCTTCATAAACCACCATTGTCTTCAATGTCTTCGTACATTTTTAGGGGTCATCTCTGGTAGTAAAACCGAATCAATGAGGGACTTCTACCTGTGTTTTCCTGCAATTCTCACAAACACATTAGTCCCTCAACTAGGTTTGTCGTCAATACTCCAAAACCAACTAGGGGTGGCACTAGATGCACTTACACATGTATGAAAAATTAAGCATGGTGGCTTTGCCACAAATACGATGTCAACTACATGATCATGCAAAGTAATATGACAATGATGATGCGTGTCATAATAAATGGAATGGTGGAAAGTTGCATGGGAATATATCTCGGAATGGCTATGGAAATGCCATAATAGGTAGGTATGGTGGCTGTTTTGAGGAAGATATAAGGAGGCTTATGTGTGATAGAGCGTATCATATCATAGGGTTTGGATGCACCGGCGAAGTTTGCACCAACTCTCAAGGTGAGAAAGGGTAATGCACGGTACCGAAGAGGCTAGCAATGATGGAAGGGTGAGAGTGCGTATAATCCATGGACTCAACATTAGTCATAAAGAACTCACATACTTATTGCAAAAATCTACAAGTCATCAAAACCAAGCACTACGAGCATGCTCCTAGGGGGATAGATTGGTAGGAAAATACCATCGCTCGTCCCCGACCGCCACTCATAAGGTAAGCAATCAAAGAACACCCCATGCTTCAAATTTGTCACACAACTTTTACCATACGTGCATGCTACGGGACTTGCCAACTTCAACACAAGTATTCATCAATTTCACAATTACTCAACTAGCACACCTCTAATATTACCACCTTTATATCTCAAAACAACTATCAAGCATCCAACTTCTCTTAGCATTTAAAATTTATAACCAAAGTGAATTACCATGCCGTTCTAAAGGACTCTCAAAATGATATAAGTGAAGCATGAGAGATCAATTATTTCTATAAAATAGAACCACCGCTGTGCTCTAAAAGATATAAGTGAAGTACTAGAGCAAAAATTATCCAACTCAAAAGATATAAGTGAAGCACATAGAGTATTCTAATAAATTCCAATTCACGCGTGTCTCTCCAAAAAGGTGTGTACAGCAAGGATGATTGTGGTAAACTAAAAAGCAAAGACTCAAATCATACAAGAAGCTCCAAGCAAAACACATATCATGTGGTGAATAAAAATATAGCTTCAAGTAAAGTTACCGATGGACGAAGACGAAAGAGGGGATGCCTTCCAAGGCATCCCCAAGATTAGGCTTTTGGTTGTCCATGGATTTTACCTTGGGGTGCTTTTGGCATCCCCAAGCTTAGTCTCCTGCCACTCCTTGTTCCATAATCCATAAAATCTTTATCCAAAACTTGAAAACTTCACAACACAAAACTTAAAAGAAAATCTCGTGAGATCCGTTAGTAAAAGAAAACAAACCACCACTTCAAGGTACTGTAATGAACTCATTATTTATTTATATTGGTGTTAAACCTACTGTATTCCAACTTTTCTATGGTTCATAAACTCTATTACTAGCCATAGATTCATCAAAATAAGCAAATAACACAAGAAAAATAGAATCTGTCAAAAACAGAACAGTCTGTACTAATCTGTAGGTTTCGAATACTTTTGGAACCCCAAAAATTCTAAAATAAATTTGCTGGACGTGAGGAATTTTTCTATTAATCATATGCAAAAAGAATTAACTAAATAGCACTCTCCAGTAAAAAATGGCAGCAAATCTCATGAGCGCTAAAGTTTCTGTTTTTTACAGCAAGATCGCAAAGACTTTCCCCAAGCCTTCCCAAAGGTTCTAATTGGCACAAACACTAATTAAAAGCATAAAACCACATCTAAACAGAGGCTATATGAATTATTTATTACTAAACATAATCAAAAAGCAAGAAACAAAAATAAAATTGGGTTGCCTCCCAACAAGCGCTATCGTTTAACGCCCCTTGCTAGGCATAAAAGCAAGGATAGATCTAGGTATTATCATCTTTAGTATGCAATACATAAGTGGCTCTCATAATAGATTCATAAGGTAATTTAATTTTCTTTCTAGGAAAGTGTTCCATGCCCATCCTTAACGGAAATTGGAATCTAATATTCCCTTCCTTCATATCAATAATTGCACCAATCATTCTAAGGAAAGGTCTACCAAGAATAATAGGCCATGAAGGATTGCAATCTATATCAAGAACAATGAAATCTACGGGTACATATTTCCTATTTTCAACAATAAGAACATCATTAATTCTTCCCATAGGTTTCTTAATGGTGGAATCCGCAAGATGCAAATTTAAAGAACAATCATCAAATTCACGGAAACCTAGCAAATCACACAAAGTTTTAGGAATCATGGAAACACTAGCACCCAAATCACATAAAGCAAAGAATTCATGATCTTTAATATTAATTTTAATAGTAGGTTCGCACTCATCATGAAGTTTTCTAGGGATAGAAACTTCCAATTCAAGCTTTTCTTCATAAGATTGCATTAAAGCATCAACGCTATGTTTAGTAAAAGCTTTATTTTCACTATACACATGCGGAGAATTTAGCACGGATTGCAACAAGGAAATACAATATATTAAAAAACAATTATCATAATTAAATTCCTTGAAATCCAAGATAGTGGGTTCATTGCTATTTAAAGTTTTGACCTCTTCCATCCCACTTTTATCAATTTTTGCATCAAGATCTAAAAACTCCGAATCATTGGGACACCTTCTAACTAAAGTTGACTCATCTCCAGTCCCATAATTATCAAGATTCATATTGCAAAACAAATATTTAATAGGGGACACATCAATAACTTTTAGATCTTCATCATTATTATCATGGAAACTAGAAGAACACGCTTTCATAAAGCAATCTTTTTTAGCATGCATCCTAGCGGTTCTTTCTTTGCACTCATCAATGGAAATTCTCATAGCTTTGAGAGACTCATTGATATCATGCTTAGGTGGAATAGGTCTAAGTTTCAAAGAATCAACATCAAGAGAAATTCTATCCACGTTCCTAGCCAACTCATCAATCTTAGACAATTTTTCTTCAATCAAAGCATTCAAACTCTTTTGCGAACTAATAAACTCTTTAACATTAGATTCAAAATTAGAGGGCATCTTATTATAATTTCCATAGGAATTGTTGTAGGAATTACCATAATTATTAGAGGGATTGCTAGGAAACGGCCTAGGATTAAAATTACCTCTATATGCGTTATTACCAAAATTGTTCCTACCAACAAAATTCACATCCATAGATTCATTATTATTCTCAATCAAAGTAGAAAAAGGCATATCATTAGGATCGGAAGAAACACTCTTATTAGCAAACAATTTCATAAGTTCATCCATCTTTCCACTCAAAACATTGATTTCTTCTATAGCATGCACCTTTTTATTAGTAGATCTTTCAGTATGCCATTGAGAATAATTGACCATAATATCATCTAGAAGTTTATTTGCTTCTCCTAAAGTGATTGCCATAAAAGTGCCTCCCGCGGCCGAATCTAAAAGATTTCTAGAAGCAAAGTTCAATCCGGCATAAATTTTTTGTATAATCATCCAAAGATTCAAACCATGTGTAGGGCAATTGCTTGTCATTAATTTCATCCTCTCCCAAGCTTGTGCAACATGTTCATGATCAAGTTGCTTAAAATTCATAATATCGTTTCTAAGAGTGATGATCTTAGAAGGAGGAAAATACTTAGAGATAAAAGCATCTTTGCACTTATTCCATGAATTGATACTATTTTTAGGCAAAGACGAAAACCAAGTTTTAGCACGATCTCTAAGGGAAAACGAGAATAGCTTCAGTTTAGCAATATCATTATCCACATCTTTATTCTTTTCCATATCACACAAATAAACAAAATTGTTTAGATGGGTAGCGGCTTCTTCACTAGGAAGGCCGAAAAATGGATCTTTCATGACAAGATTCAGTAAGGCAGCATTAATTTCAGAAGATTCAGCATCGGTAAAAGGAACAATCGGAGTGCTAATAAAATCATTATTGTTGGTATTGGAAAAGTCACACAATTTAGTATTATCTTGAGCCATCGTGACGAGAAAAAAATCCAGCACACAAGCAAACAAGAAACAAGCAAAAAGAAGCAAACTGGAAAAGAGAAGGGGAAAGGAAAAAGAGGGTGAATAAAATGGCAAGGGTGAAGTGGGGGAGAGGAAAATGAGAGGCAAATGGCAAATAATGTAATGCGAGGGATAAGATTTTGTGATGGGTACTTGGTATGTCTTGACTTGTGCGTAGACTCCCCGGCAACAGTGCCAGAAATCCTTCTTGCTACCTCTTGAGCACTGTGTTGGTCTTCCCTTGAAGAGGAAAGGGCAATGCAGCAAAGTAGCATAAGTATTTCCCTCAGTTTTTGAGAACCAAGGTATCAATCCAGTAAGAGGCCACACTCAAGTCCCTCGTACCTACACAAACAAATAAGAACCTTGCAACCAACGCGATAAAGGGGTTGTCAATCCCTTCACGGTCACTTACAAGAGTGAGATCTGATAGAGATAATAATGGTAAGATAAATATTTTTGGTATTTTTATGATATAGATTGAAAGTAAAGATTGCAAAATAAAATATATTGGAAACTTATATGATGGAGAATAGACCCGGGGGCCATAGGTTTCACTAGTGGCTTCTCTAAAGATAGCATAAGTATTACGGTGTGTGAACGAATTACTGTCGAGCAATTCATAGAAAAGCGAATAATTATGAGAATATCTAGGCATGATCATGTATATAGGCATCACGTCCGTGACAAGTAGACCGACTCCTGCCTGCATCTACTACTATTACTCCACACTGATGTCTACTACACAACCTTCTTCTTGTAGATGTTGTTGGGCCTCCAAGTGCAGAGATTTTTAGGACCATAGCAAATTTCCCTCAAGTGGATGACCTAAGGTTTATCAATCCCTAGGAGGCGTAGGATGAAGATGGTCTCTCTCAAGCAACCCTGCAATCAAATAACAAAGAGTCTCTTGTGTCCCCAACACACCCAATACAAGGTAAATTGTATAGGTGCACTAGTTCGGCGAAGAGATGGTGATACAGGTGGTATATGGATGGTAGATAAAGGTTTTTGTAATCTGAAAATATAAAAACAGCAAGGTAAGTAATGATGAAAGTGAGCACAAATGGTATTGCAATGCGTTGAAACAAGGCCTAGGGTTCATACTTTCACTAGTGCAGGTTCCCTCAACAATAATAACATAATTGGATCACATAACTATCCCTCAACATGCAACAAAGAGTCACTCCAAATTCACTAATAGCGGAGAACAAACGAAGAGATTATAGTAGGGTACGAAACCACCTCAAAGTTATTCTTTCCAATCAATCCGTTGGGCTATTCCTATAAGTGTCACAAACAGCCCTAGAGTTCGTACTAGAATAACACCTTAAGACACAAATCAACCAAAACCCTAATGTCACCTAGATACTCCAATGTCACCTCAAGTATCCGTGGGTATGATTATACGATATGCATCACACAATCTCAGATTCATCTATTCAACCAAAACATAGAACCTCAAAGAGTGCCCCAAAGTTTCTACCGGAGAGTCAAGACGAAAACGTGTGCCAACCCCTATGCATAGGTTCATGGGCGGAACCCGCAAGTTGATCACCAAAACATACATCAAGAGGATCAATAGAATACCCAATTGTCACCACGGGTATCCCACGCAAGACATACATCAAGTGTTCTCAAATCCTTAAAGAGTCAATCCGATAAGATAACTTCAAAGGGAAAACTCAATCCATTACAAGAGAGTAGAGGGGAGAAACATCATAATATCCAACTATAATAGCAAAGCTCGCGATACATCAAGATCGTGCCACCTCAAGAACATGAGAGAGAGAGATCAAACACATAGCTACTGGTACATACCCTCATCCCCGAGAGAGAACTACTCCCTCCTCGTCATGGAGAGCACCGAGATGATGAAGATGGCCATCGGAGAGGGATTCCCTCTTCGGCAGGGTGCCAGAACGGGTCTAGATTGGTTTTTGGTGGCTACGGAGGCTTCTGCGGCGAAACTCCCGATCTATTGTGCTCCCCGAAGTTTTTAGGGCATGTGGGTATATATAGGAGGAACAAGTACGTCGGTGGACCTCCGGGTTGTCCACGAGGAAGGGGGGCACGCCCAGGGGGTGGGCGTGCCCCCCACCCTCGTGGGCAGCCAGGGACTCTCCTGGTCCAACTCTCATACTCTGTGGGCTTCTTCTGGTCCAAAAATAAGTTCCGTGAAGTTTCAGGTCAATTGGACTCCGTTTGATTTTCCTTTTCTGTGATACTCTAAAACAAGGAAAAAACAGAAACTGGCACTGGGCTCTTGGTTAATAGGTTAGTCCCAAAAATAATATAAAAGTGCATAATAAAGCACATAAACATCCAAAATAGATAATATAATAGAATGGAGCAATCAAAAATTATAGATACGTTGGAGACGTATCACACACATCGACTGCTATCCAGCATGCATCTAGAGTATTAAGTTCATAAGAACAGAGTAACGCCTTAGGTAAGATGAGATGATGTAGAGGGATAAACTCAAGAAATATGATATAAACCCCATCTTTTTATCCTCGATGGCAACAATACAATACATGTCGTTTCCCTTTCTGTCACTGGGATCGAGCGCCGCAAGATTGAACCCAAAGCTAAGCACTTCTCCCATTGCAAGAAAGATCAATCTAGTAGGCCAAACCAAACTGTTCGAAGAGACTTGCAAAGATAATCAATCATGCATAAAAGATTACAGAGAAGAATCAAATATTGTTCATAGATAGACTTGATCATAAACCCACAATTCATCGGATTTCGACAAACACACCGCAAAAAGAGTTACATCGAATAGATCTCCAAGAAGAACGAGGAGAACTTTGTATTGAGATTCAAAGAGAGAGAAGAATCCATCTAGCTAATAACTATGGACCCGAAGGTCTAAAGTAAATTACTCACACATCACCGGAGGAGCCATGGAGTTGATGTAGAGGCCCTCCATGATCAATGCCCCCTCCGGTGGAGCTCCGAAAAAGGCCCCAGGATGGGATCTCTTGGGTACAGAAGGTTGCGGCGGTGGAAATAGGGTTTCGTGGTGCTCCTAGATGTTTTCGGGGTATGTGAACATATATAGGAGGAAGAAGTAGGTCGGTTGAGCCACGAGGGGGGAAGGCGCGCCCAGGGGGTAGGCATGCCCCCTGCCTCGTGGACACCTCATTCGTTTCTTGACGTCCACTCCAAGTCCTCTGGATCACGTTTGTTCCAAAAATCACGCTCCCGAAGGTTTCATTCCGTTTGGACTCCGTTTGATATTCCTTTTCTACGAAACACTGAAATAGGCAAAAAAACAGCAATTTGCACTGGGCCTTGGGTTAATAGGTTAGTCCCAAAAATAATATAAAAGTGTAAAATAAAGCCCATTAACATCCAAAACTGATAATATAATAGCATGGAACAATCAAAAATTATAGATACGTTGGAGACGTATCAAACCGCACATCCACAGTTTCAACCATTTTATGGTGAAAGAGGTTGAAGACCATGTAGGAGTGTGAATTCTTTCCGTAGCCAAGCATAAAACCTTCATGTGCTTTTGGTGCAAATTTTGTAGTGTGATGCGGATCCTTGATCCAGCACCTAGCACCAAATACTCTAAAGTAGCTGACGTTTGGCTTCTTACCAGTTAGTAGCTCATATGATGTCTTCTTTAGAAGCTTGTGAAGATAAACACAGTTGATGACGTGACATGCAGTGTTAATGGCTTCAGGCCATAATTTTCTTGGAGTCTTGTACTTATCAATCATCGTTCGTGCCATCTCAATGAGGGTTCTGTTCTTGCGCTCCACGATGCCATTCTGCTGAGGTGTGTATGGAGCTGATTACGCATGAGTTATGCCCAATGTATCAAGATAAGTGTCGAGGCCGGTGTTCTTGAATTTTGTGCCATTGTCACTTTTGATGTGCTTGATCTCGATGCCATAGTTCGTCATGGCATGGTTGGCGAATCGTCTGAAGAAATCCTGCACTTCATTCTTGTAAAGGATTATGTTCAGGCATGTATATCTTGAGTAATCATCAACAATGATGAAGCCATAGAGGCAAGCGGTGGTAGTAAGTGTAGAGTAGTGAGTAGGGCCAAATAAGTCCCTGTGAAGCAGCTCGAAGGGACGAGACATCGTCATGATTCTCTTCGAGGGATGCTTGGCCCTTGTCATCTTCCCAGCTTCGCAGGCACCACATAGATGATCCTTCTTGAACTTGACGCCCTCGATGCCTACGACATGCTTCTTCTTCGTGAGAGTGTACAAGTTCCTCATGCCAGCATGTCCTAGCCTCCGATGCCAGAGCCAGCACTCTGAAGCTTTCGCTAGAAGACATACGTCCAACTGTGGTCCTGCTGAGAAATCTACCATATACAGATCGTCTTTTCGATACCCTTCAAAGAGTAGAGATTTGTCAAATTCCATAAGCACAAGGCAACGATATTTTTGAAATATCACAATCATGTTCAGATCACAAAGCATTGAGACAGACATTAAGTTGAAACCAAGGGATTCAAGCATCACTTTGTCCATGTGTTGATCCCTTGAGATTGCAACTCTACCTAGACACAATACCTTGCTTTTACCAGTGTCAGCAAATGTGATGTGACTCTTGTCAGATGGACGTAGGGTTGAATACATGAGAAGACTTCGATCACCAGTCATGTGGTTAGTGCATCCACTGTCCATAATCCATTATAAAGACTTTGGTGTCATCCCCTATAGTGCAGTTTGGGGGATAGGCTTCACCAAGGGTATTGTGAAGCATAAACATCTGACGAACAAACAGAATATGAAATTTCAGATCTTGGTTAGGATAAATAGGTTGTTTGTCAAAGAATCCTGGGACGAAATACATAGTAAGACCATTTGGGCATTTTATCTTGCGCCCCACAAGATGTTTTAGGTCTCCAGCATAAGCACCAGACGCCTTTGATTTCCGGCTGGAGACCTTTCCCTGCAAAAGAGAGTTAATTTTTCTTAGCCACACACATTTTCAAGGGTGGCTTAGAAGCAATGAGTCTTAGTGCCGCATCTAAGAACTTCGGCTTTGGAGCCCTAGCAAATAGCCTTGTAGGAGGTGAATAGTACTCATAAGACTAAGCATAATAGTTCTTGGTCTTATGAACATAGCGGTTTGCTAAAACACACTCATATTCATTAGTCTGAGTATGGTTTCCCTGCAAAACATTGGTGTTAGGGTGACTCTGATGAGTCGTCTGTCTGTATGAAGCCTTTGGGCCATATGAAGCCTTCGGTCTGGGGTTTTTCTTCTTCCTATGTGGTGTCATGATGAAATTCACGGGAAGTTTCTCAAGATAGCGTTTGGGTACCCAGGTCTTCTTCAAAGGTGATCCGTTCCTGCAGTTAGTACCAATATACCTGGCAAACACTTCACCATTCTGATTCTTAAACACTTTATAGTTTGCATCAAGGATTCATCAATGATAATCGGGTTAGCACAAGTGAATCCATATAAGGTAGATGGATCCATTGAAGGTCCCTTTGCAGCAACCCATGTGGTTTTAGGGTACTGCTCAGGCTTCCAGTATGAACCATCAACATTCATTTTCCTCTCGAACCTCACACCCTCTTTCCTAGGGTTATGGTTCAGAATCTGTTTCTTGAGGACATCACATAGTGTATGATGACTTTTGAGACTTTTGTACATCCATGTTTCAAGCAATAGTGTCTGATGCCCTTTGAGACATCGCATAGTGTCTGATGTATAGCGGAAGCATTTGACAATGCGGTTGATGTAGTCGAACTTCTTCTTGTTCCGACCGATCAAACACCAGACGTACGGCACCTCCGAGTTCTGCACACGTTTGGCTCGATGACCTCCCTTGAACTCTTGATCCAGTAGAGTGCCTAGGAAGTAGATGAGTTTCGTCGGCACGACGGCGTGGTGACGGTGATGGTGAAGTGATCCGTGTAGGGCTTTGCCTAAGCACTGCCAGAATATGACCGAGGGTGTAATCTGTGGACGGGGGCGCCGCACACGGCTAACAGATGTTATTGTGTGTTCTAGGTGAAGGAAATATGCCCTAGAGGCAATAATAAAGTTATTATTTATTTCCTTATATCATTATAAATGTTTATTATTCATGCTAGAACTGTATTAACCGGAAACTTAGTACATGTGTGAATACATAGACAAACAAAGTGTCACTAGTATGCCTCTACCTGACTAGCTCATTGATCAAAGATGGTTATGTTTCCTAACCATAGACATGAGTTGTCATTTGATAAAAGGGATCACATCATTAGGAGAATGATGTGATTGACTTGACCCATTCTGTTAGCTTAGCACTTGATCATTTTAGTTTACTGCTATTGCTTTCTTCATGACTTATACATGTTCCTATGACTATGAGATTATGCAACTCCCGATTACCGGAGGAAGACTTTGTGTGCTACCAAAGGTCACAACATAACTGGGTGATTATAAAGGTGCTCTACAGGTGTATTTGATGGTACTTGTTGAGTTGGCATAGATCGAGATTAGGATTTGTCACTCCGGTTGTCGGAGAATCTCTGGGCCCTCTCGGTAATGCACATCACTATAAGCCTTGCAAGAAATGTGACTAATGAGTTAGTTGCGGGATGTTGCATTACGGAAATGAGTAAAGAGACTTGCCGGTAACAAGATTGAACTAGGTATTGAGATACCGACGATCGAATCTCAGGCAAGTAACATACTGATGACAAAGGGAACAACATATGTTGTTATGCAGTTTGACCGATAAAGATCTTTGTAGAATATGTAGGAGCCAATATGAACATCTAGGTTCCTCTATTGGTTATTGACTGGAGACGTGTCTCGGTCATGTCTACGTAGGGTCCGCACGCTTAAACGTTCGGTATTATGAGTTTATGTGATTTGATGTACCGAAGGTAGTTCAGAGTCCCATATGAGATCGGGGACATTACAAGGAGTCTCAAAATGGTTGAGACGTAAATATCGATATATTGGATGACTATATTCGGACATCGGAAAGGTTCCCAGTGATTCGGGTATTTTTCGGAGTACCGGGGAGTTACGGGAATACGGGGAAGAAGTATTGGGCCTCATGGGCCAAGTGGTGGAAGAGAGGAGGCAGGGCGCACGGCCCCCCTAGCCCAAACCGAATTGGACTAGGTGGCAGGCGGGTGTCGGTTTCTCCAACTTTAGTTGAACCAAGTGCGACTACGCCCGGTCCTTGTTGAAGGTTAAAAAATCACTAACTTGACGAAATATCATTGTGGTTGGGATGCGTAGGTAAGAATGGTTCTTGCTCAGCCCGTAGCAGCCACGTAAAACTTGCAACAGCAAAGTAGAGAACGTCTAACTTGTTTTTGCAGGGCATGTTGTGATGTGATATGGTCAAGACGTGATGCGATATGAATTGTTGTATGAGATGATCATGTTTTGTTAAAGTTATCGGCAACTGGCAGGAGCGTTATGGTTGTCTCTTTATTGCATAAGATGCAAGTGCCATGTAATTGCTTTACTTTATCGCTATGCGATAGCAATAGTTGCAAAAGCAATAGCTGGTGAGACGACCATGTGACGACACGTTGATAAAAGATCAAGATGATAGAGATCATGGTGTCATGCCGGTAACAATGGAGATCATGACAGTACTTTGGAGAGATCAAAGGCACAAGATGATGATGGACATATCATGTCACATATTTTTGTTTGCATGTGATGTTTATCTTTTATACATCTTATTTTTCTTAGTTCGGTGGTAGCTTTATAAGATGATCCCTTACTATAAATTTCAAGGTACAAGTGTTCTCCCTGAGTATGCACCATTGCCAAAGTTCGTCGTGCTGATACACCACGTGATGATCGGGTGTGATAAGCTCAATGTTCATCTACAATGGGTGTAAGACAGTTTTGCACACACAGAATACTCAGGTTAAACTTGACAAGCCTAGCATATGCAGATATGACCTCGGAACATTGGAGACCAAAAGGTCGAGCGTGAATCATATAGTAGATATGATCAACATAATGATGTTCACCATTGAAAACTACTCCATCTCACGTGATGATCGGACGTGGTTTAGTTGATTTGGATCACATGATCATTTAGATGACTAGAGGGGTGTCTATCTAAGTGGGAGTTCTTAAGTAATATGATTAATTGGACTTAAATTTATCATGAACTTAGTCCTGATAGTATTTGCATATCTATGTTGTAGATCAATAGCTCGCACATAGCTTCCCCGTTTATTTTTTATATGTTCCTAGAGAAAAATAAATTGAAAGATGTTAGTAGCAATAATGCGGATTGGATCAGTGATCTGAGGATTATCCTCATTGCTGCACAGAAGAATTATGTCCTTGATGCACCGCTAGGTGACGGACCTATTGCAGGAGCATATGCAGACGTTATGAACGTTTGGCAAAGCTCGGTATGATGACTACTTGATAGTTTAGTGCACCATGCTTTACAACTTAGAACCGGGACTTCAAAAATGTTTTGAATGCCACAGAGCATATAAGATGTTCCAAGAGTTGAAATTAGTATTTCAGACTCATGCCCATGTTGAAAGGTATGAGACCTTTGACAAGTACTTTGCCTACAAAATGGAGGAGAATAGCTCAGCTAGTGAGCATGTGCTCAGAATGTCTGAGTGCTACAATCACTTGAATCAAGTGGGAGTTAATCTTCTAGATAAGATTGTGATTGACAGAATTCTCTAGTCACTATCACCAAGTTACTAGAACTTCGTGATGAACTATAATATGCAAGGGATAACGGAAACGATTCCCAAGCTCTTCATGATATGGAAATCGACGAAGGTAGAAATCAAGAAAAGCATCAAGTGTTGATGGTTGACAAGACCATTAGTTTCAAGAAAAGGGCAAAGGGAAGAAGGGGAACTTCAAGAATAACGACAAGCAAGTTGATCCTCAAGTGAAGAAGCCCAAGTCTAGACCTAAGCCTGAGAATAAGTGCTTCTACTGAAATGGGACTAGTCACTGGAAGCAGAACTGCCCCAAGTATTTGGCGGATAAGAAGGATGGCAAAGTGAACAAAGGTATATTTGATATACATGTTATTAATGTGTACTTTACTAGTCTTTATAGCAACCCCTCAGTATTTGATACTAGTTCAGTTGCTAAGATTAGTAACTCGAAACGGGAGTTGCAGAATAAACAGAGACTAGTTAAGGGTGAAGTGACGATGTGTGTTGGAAGTGGTTCCAAAGTTGATATGATCATCATCGCACACTCCCTATACTTTCGGGATTAGTGTTGAACCTAAAATAAATGTTATTTGGTGTTTGCGTTAAGCATGGATATGATTGGATCATGTTTATTGCAATACGGTTATTCATTTAAGTCAAAGAATAATTGTTGTTCTATTTACGTGAATAAAACCTTCTATGGGCATACACTCAATATAAATGGTTTATTGAATCTCGATCGTAGTGATACACATATTCATAATATTGAAGCCAAAAGATGCAAAGTTAATAATGATAGTGCAACTTATTTGTCGCACTGCCGTTTAGGTCATATTGGCGTAAAGCGCATGAAGGAAATCCATACTGATGGGCTTTTGGAATCACTTGATTATGAATTAGTTGATGCTTGCGAACCATGCCTCATGGGCAAGATAACTAAGACTCCGTTCTCTGGAACAAGGGAGCGAGCAACAGACTTGTTGGAAATAATACATACTGATGTATGCAGTCCGATGAGTTTTGAGGCTCGCGGCAGGTATCGTTATTTTCTGACCTTCACAGATGATTTGAGTAAGATATGGGTATATCTTCTTGATGAAACATAAGTCTGAAACATTTGAAAAGTTCAAATAATTTCAGAGTGAAGTGGAAAAACATCGTAACAAGAAATAAAGTTTCTACGATCTGATCGTGGGGGAGAATATTTGAGTTACGAGTTTGGTCTTCATTTGAAACAATGCGGAATAGTTTCGCAACTCACGCCACCTCGAACACCACAGCATAATGGTGTGTCCGAACATCGTAACCGTACTTTATTAGATATGGTGCAATCTATGATGTCTCTTACCGATTTACCACTATCGTTTTGGGGTTATGCATTAGAGACAGCTGCATTCACGTTAAATAGGGCACCATCTAAATCCGTTGAGATGACACCATATGAACTGTGGTTTGGCTAGAAACCTAAGGTGTCGTTTCTTAAAATTTGGGGTTGTGATGCTTATGTGAAAAAGTTTTAACCTGATAAGCTCGAACCCAAATCTGAGAAATGTGTCTTCATAGAATACCCAAAGGAAACTGTTGGGCACACCTTCTATCACAGATCCAAAGGCAAGATCTTTGTTGCTAAAAGTGGATCCTTTCTAGAGAAGGAGTTTCTCTTGAAAGAAGTGAGTGGGAGGAATGTAGAACTTGATGAGGTAATTGTACCTTCTCCCGAATTGGAAAGTAGTTCATCACAGAAATCAGTTCCAGTGATCTCTACACCAATTAGTAAGGAAGCTAATGATGATGATCATGAAACTTCAGATCAAGTTACTATCGAACCTCATAGGACAACCAGAGTATTGTAACATCCCAAATTTTCAAATTTGGAATGTTATACATAGATCATTCTTGCATATCATGTTTTGTTGCATTTCATCTCGCGATCCTCGAAATCCTAAGCAACTCAAGGACCCTCGGAGAGAGTTGGGGATTTCCCCGGTTTTCAAATTTGATTTATATCAAATATTGAAACGAGGATTTTGGTTTTAATTATTTTTCTCTCTGAAAATATTTCATATTAATATATGAGAGGAGATAATATGAGTTCTCCAAAATAAATAAAATATTGGAGGTAAAATGTTAAAATCAATTTTTTCTTTTATTTGCATTTTCGGTTGCATTAGAAAAATTGCACGTTTTCAAAATTGCATTTTAGGGCCAAGAAAATGTTCATCTCGTTCTAAATATTTTATTTAGACGAAGAAAATTTGTTTTGGCATTTTTAGAATTTTATTTTATTTTCTAGGATTTTTCTAAGTTTGGTGGAATTATTTAAAAAAAGAGTGCGCCTAGGCCGACTGGGCCGAAGCCCAGCCACCACCCCAACTCCCCGGCCGCCGTCTCCCGCACGGAGACCGCGCCGCCGCTGCCGCCGCCAACTCGGACACGAGTCCGAGCCGGACTCCACCGCCGCCTTGCCCCTCCCCCAAGGCACCACCTCCGCCCCCACCCACCCTTTATAAGCTGCGCCCCCGCCGCCGTAAGCCGCCACCCCGCCGCGAGGCGTGCCCTGCCGCAAGCAGCCGCCGCCCGCCGCCCGTCGC
>NC_041388.1:435335453-435343596 GCF_002162155.2 Triticum dicoccoides
TGCCGTGCTGCCCCGCCGCAAGCCGCCGCCGCCGCCCCGCGCCACGCCGCCCCTCGCCGGAGCCCCGCTGTGGTGGACCTCGCCGAGGTTAGCGCCGTTCGTTTTTTTTAGAAAACCGGATCGGTTTTCATTAGAAAACCCTAGTCGTTTTTTTCGGTTCGCCGGTTTTTCTTTTCGGTTTTCTTTTTAGCGGACGTTCGTCCGGATGTTCGTTTTAACGAACGGTTTTCGCCCGATAGTTACAGATAACAAACGCTTGTTCGTTAGCTTGTTCGTCAGTTTTCTTTTGTCGGATTAACCCGCGATTATTTTTGATCGTGATTTCTGATTCGATTTTCATTTTAGTTTTTTTTTCGCTCGTTAGTCGGAATCAGGCGATTCAAGCGCCTAGATCTTCGCCTCGCGGCCCTCTTTTCGTTTAACCAACTTAAACAAGTTTTTGCTATTGTAAAATTTGACCTAGGTCATTAGTAAACGAATCTTGTTTCTTTCGCCATTTGGGTTTCGTTCCTCCGTTTGATTTGATTCTTTTAGCAAAGCGGAGTTCTTAAGTTGAACTTTCTAGTTAGATCTTCTTATTTGAGTTTTACCCGTGTTTCCTAGTTTGATTGCTTATGTATGCTATTGTTTGTTTGCGATAGAATTCCCGGAGTGTGAAGCGTGTTATTTGGAGTCTCTAGGTTTTGCGGATCGTCAGCTAGGCAAGTAACACTTTGATCATACCGCTTTATCACCCAGTTTTATGCATTAGTTCCAATCCTCAAACATTGCATGGTTAGGATGTCATTAACATGTGGGTTGGGAAGTAGTTGATGAGGTAGAACCTATTGCCCTGTTACTTTCAAACCCTTGGGAGTTACTTCTACGCGTTGCTTATATTGCTATGATATGCTCGTAGACGTGGTTTGGGTGAGTGAAATCCATGACAGATGTGAGATTGTTAATTAATGGTTCAACTTAAGGTGGCAACTTAAATACACATATGGGTGGATTGAGGCACCTGGAGTACCCAGTGTTGCCTGTATTTTCAGAAATCCCGGAGTACCCGTGTGATCTTCCTATGGACCGCCACCCAGGCTCAAAGGGAACTGAGATTATTCATGCTAGAAACTTTCGTGTGCAGCCACAAGCTATTATGGGCTCTAGCATAGTTGAGTAAGTTACGTGAAGCTCTTGAAGAGGTGGATCAGCAGGTAGTGGGTTTGTAGGCTTGGTATGGTCTGCCCGAAGTAGAGAGTTAATGTTTCTGAAAGACTGTGTCTCGGTCATCCGTTTCTCAAACACCCTGTAGTGCGAGAAAACCAACGGAGGAGATCGAGTATTGTGGGGAAAAGTGCGCAAACCTCTGCAGAGTGTATAAACTAATCATGCTTAGTCGTGTCCCTGGTTATGGACAATCTTGAGTATCTAGTACTTGGAGTATCTTAAGTATCTCATCACTCTAAAAAATATTGTTGGGTTGTTAATCACCTTAATTGGGATTGAGTTGGAGGAACCTTCTCAATGATGTTTCAACTACCATGATAGTTAAATTAAAATCTATTCCTTTGTTGTAGGGAAAAATTGGCTTTTCGCAAAGCTATAACCATAGAGCTTTCCACCAGCCAAATATGCATGTAGTGATAGCATTATTCTGTTCTTGCTCTACCGTGTTATTTTGCCAGCATATTCCATGTGCTGAGCCGTTTTCGGGCTGCAACGTATTATGTTGCAGACTTTTCAGACAAGGAGTAAGGTTCATTAGGTCGTTGTCGTGCAGCTCAGGTATGCCGTTGGAGTTGATGGACTCACTTTATCTTCCAAGCCTTTCGCTGTTATCGTATTAGATGGCCTTAAGCCATATTTATTGTAATAAGTTCTCTTTGGAGACATTTGATGTAATAAGTGTGTGATTGCTACTCTGTTATAAATCCTCGAGTAATGTGTGTGTCAGCATTACCGATCCAGGGATGACACTGAAGCACAGAGACTTGACCGTTTGAGGTCGGGTCGCTACAAGATGGTATCGGAGCACACGCTGAGTGTAGGACACGACCACTAAGCTAAAGCCATAGATCACTATTCTCTTCTCCCTTCTGACTCCTCTCCATTTTCTACTCTTTAGGATGGCGGATGCAAGCAACAAGTTTGCACAACCGGAGGAAGAATCACCTTTTGGACGACACTTGAAGGAAGTCACTAGGTACCTGAACATAGGAATACCAAGTTTCACCGGGACTTACAACGCCACTTTGCCAGAAGAGGAGCGATGGATGATTCAAGTTCAAGTTCCAGGAAGGACCTTCACGCCAGTCACTAAACCTATAGACTTTTCCTTCGACGCACCAACCTGGAGTTTAGGAAAGAGTATCGCAGCTCACATCACCATAGGATGCATTGGAGAAGTATATCTCAAGGATCTTAAGGACACTATCTACCAGATATGTGGGCGCCGAGACGAGCAATGGGAGATGAACAACACCAAGAAGGATAGATCAATTGCAGCTTTCATCCAGGAGTTAAACCAGCACATTCAACGTCAGGAGAATCAGATGTGCGCAGACATGATAGATTTGAAGAAGGCGAAGACGAGTATCATCGAGCTGGAAGAAGAACTTAAGTCTACACGCGATGGATATGAGGAGGAAATTGCGACACTACTGGAGAAGAATGACGACCTGATTAAGAAGATCGAAATATTTATGGGAGACCCCACACCCATAGAAGAAGATGAAGAACCCAAGGAGATTCGCCCGGAGGACTACATCATCATCGACGACACCGACTCTGACTTGAGCGATGATGACTTTGAAGATGAAGTTGGAGCAGATATCATGGAGTCTGCAACCGAGGAATATTTTTAGTAGACCACCACCTTAGTAGTAGTATTCCACCATGTAAATAAAGTAGTCCGAGCACTTTTGCGATAGTTAGATCGATTGTATGCCCTGCTAGATTGATTGATTGAAATATTGTGTTTGTCTCATGTGCATATGGGTAGTGCTTTCTCATTAGACCTCATTCTATTCTAATATGTCCCCTTTAAACCCATCAGATGCCTCCGAGATGTGACCCCGGATTTGTTTTCCCACCGGAGCTCACCCAGTTGATCCAGCAGTAGAATACCCTGATGCAGTTGTTAGTTCAGAATCAGGGCAACAACAACAACAATCCACCACCACCACCAGTTGACAACTTAGCCCATTTTTTGAGGTCGCAACCGCCGGTGTTTTCCAGTAGCATCGAGCCTATAGTAGCACATGATTGGCTCCGCAGGATTGGAAGGGAGTTAACCACTACAGGATGTACTGATGCTGAGAAGGTGCGTTTTGCCACACATCAGTTGGATGGACCAGCAGCATCATGGTGGGATAATTATACTGTTACCTACCCCATAGCCATGGTGACATGGGACCAATTTCAGCAAGCTTTCTGTACAGCCCATGTCTCCACTAGAGCCATGAATTTGAAGAAGCGTGAGTTTCGCAACTTACGCCAGGGGAACCGTATTGTGGCTCAGTACGCGGATGAGTTCAACAAGTTATCTCGCTATTCCCCTGATGATGTGGCCACAGATGCCGCAAAGCAGGAGAAGTTTATGGAAGGGCTGAATGATGAGATGAGTATGCAGTTGATGGTGGAAACATTCACCAATTACCAGGAGTTGGTAGATAAGGCTCTTATGATTGAAGGGAAGCAACAGCAGATTGAGAGCCGTAAGAGGAAGTATGGACAAGGGAGGTATAACTCAGGAGCTCAGCAGAAACCTCGCCTAACCCTGTACTCGGGAGGACTTGTTCATAACCATGGAGGCCACACCCATAATGGAGGGAGTAACCATAATCATAATGGCACAAGGAATGGAAATGGGAATGGAGCAAGCAACAATCAGAACCGCCCCAATCCAGCCACGTCCACCAAGAGGGACCTAAGCCACGTTACTTGTTTCAAGTGCAGGAAGACTGGACACTATGCCATGGAGTGCCCTGAAGGGAAGAATGGAAACGGAAACGGGAGCACTGGGAAGAAGCCCAATCCATTCAACAAAGGACAAGTGAACCATGTTAACGTGGAGGAGGTTGAAGAGCAACCAGACGCAGTTATAGGTAAGTTTTTGGTTAAGTCATTTACCGCTCTTGTTCTTTTCGATACTGGTGCATCGCATTCATACATATCAAGGGAATTCGTGGATAAGTTTAAACTACCGACCCAAACCCTTAGGACCCCTTTGTTAGTAAATTCACCTAGAGCAGAGTATATGGCTAGTCGATGGTGCGACCAGATACCGTTAACCATTGGTAGCCATGTTTTTCCGTCCAACCTAATTATCTTGGAGTCATAAGGATTGGATGCGATATTAGGTATGGACTGGATGTCACAGTATGGAGGAAACATTGACTGCGTTAGTAAGTCAATTTGTCTCACCACCCCGGAGGGAAAAAGGATCAAGTATATATCTAGGCATACGTCAAGAAGTAGCCAAGTAAATACCCTCACGGGAGTTGTTAAGGAGGAAGTGCCTGTAGTAAAGGATTATCCGGATGTTTTTCCAGAGAAGTTACCAGACATGCCACCGTATCAAGATATCGAGTTTTTGATAGAGCTATTGTCAGGCACAGGGCCAATATCCAATAGACCCTATAGGATACCCGCGAATGATCTGGAAGAGATTAAGAAACAGATCAAGGAGTTATTGGAGAAACGTTACATTCGACGGAGTTCATCACCATGGAGAGCTCCAGTACTTTTGGTTGAAAAGAAGGATAAATCCCTAAGAATGGTTGTTGATTATCGGGCATTGAATGAAGTGACGATTAAGAACAAGTACCCATTGCCGATGATCAATGATCTGTTTGACCAGTTGCAAGGAGCTAAGGTGTTTTTGAAGATCGATCTGCGATCGGGATATCATCAGTTGAAGATACGAGATAAGGATATACCAAAGACAACCTTCACCACATGGTACGGGTTATACGAGTATACGGTCATGTCGTTTGGACTGACTAATGCCCCTGCCTATTTCATGAGAATGATGAACAAGGTGTTCATGGAGTATTTGGATAAGTTTGTTTTGGTGTTCATTGATGATATAATGGTATATTCGAGGAATGAAGAGGAACACAAGGAGCATTTGTGTTTAGTTCTCGAGAAATTCAGGGAACATCAGTTTTATGCCAAGTTCAGCAAATGCGAGTTTTGGTTGAAAGAAGTCGGATTCCTTGGACATGTTATATCAGGAGAAGGTATAGCAGTAGACCCCAGCAAGGTTCAGTAAGTCACTGAATGGTTTGCACCCACTTCAGTTAGCGAGATCCGCAGTTTTCTTGGACTCGCAGGATACTATCGGAGATTCATTGAGATTTTTTCCAAGATTGCGAAGCCCATGACAGAATTATTGAAGAAGGATACCAAGTTTAAATGGGAGGAAGATTGTGAGGCAAGTTTCCAGGAGCTAAAGAAACGTTTGACTACAGCCCCAGTGCTGACACTGCCGGATATACACAAGGATTTTCAAGTGTATTGCAATGCCTCTCGCTTAGGACTTGGAAGTGTGCTTATGCAGGATGAAAGAGTTGTTTCGTATGCCTCACGACAACTAAAGCCTCACGAGTTGAATTATGCCACGCATGATTTGGAGCTAGCAGCCATAGTGCATGCGTTGAAGACTTGGAGACATTACCTTATTGGAAATCATTGTGATGTGTATATGGATCATGAGAGTTTGAAGTACATTTTCACCCAGAAGGAGTTGAACCTTAGGCAGAGAAGATGGTTGGAGCTTATAAAGGATTATGACATGAAGCTTCATTATCATCCAGGAAAGGCCAATGTCGTAGCAGAGGCCTTGAGCTAGAAGAGCTATGCTAATACCCTAATAAGCACGGGATTGCCGAAGCAGTTAGCAGAAGATCTCCGGGAACTACGTTTGGAGATTGTTCCTAGAGGTTTTGTTGCAAAAATGGAGGTACAGTCTACATTGTTGGGAAAGATTTGAGAAGCTCAGAAGGATGACAAAGAGATTGCCAAGATAAAGGAGAAAATGAGCGAAGGAAAGTCCAAAGGTTTTCGTGAGGATGAGCACGACACCTTATGGTTTGACGACCGTGTTTATGTGCCCAATAATACAGAGATCAGGAAGTTAATACTTCAGGAGGCACATGACTCACCATACTCGATACACCCCGGAAACACCAAGATGTATTTGGATTTAAAGGAACGTTTCTGGTGGGCGGGGATGAAGAAGGATATCGCCGAGTATATGGCCGTATGTGATGTATGTCAGAGAGTGAAGGCAGAGCATCAAAAGCCAGCAGGACTGCTACATCCTATGCCGATACCTGAATGGAAGTGGGATAAACTTGGCATGGATTTTATCACCGGATTACCCAGGACCAAATCAGGATGTGATTCTATATGGGTAGTAGTTGACCGTATAACCAAAGTGGCACACTTTATCCCAATGAAAACAACTTATACTAGTGCAAAGTTGGCCAAGATATATATGACCAGGATCGTATGTCTGCATGGAGTTCCAAGGAACATCGTATCGGATAGAGGGACACAGTTTACCTCAAAGTTTTGGCATCAACTGCACCAGACCTTGGGAACCAGATTGGAGTTCAGTACAGCATTTCACCCGCAAACAGATGGACAGACCGAGAGAGTCAATCAGATTCTGGAGGACATGCTGAGAGCCTGTGCGCTAGATTATGGATCTAGTTGGGATGACAATCTGCCTTATGCAGAGTTCTCATACAACAATAGTTACCAAGCCAGTCTGAAGATGACACCGTTTGAAGCTCTGTATGGCCGAAGGTGCAGAACACCATTGATGTGGGATGAAGTTGGAGACCGACAGTTGTTTGGACCAGACTTGATCAAAGAGTCTGAGGAGAAGGTTAAACTGATCCGGGATAGACTGAAGATAGCCCAGTCTAGGCAGAAGAGTTATGCAGATTCAAAACGCAAGGAGGTAACCTATGAAATTGGAGACAGAGCATATTTGCGAGTATCACCTTTGCGGGGAGTGAAACATGTTGGAGTTAAGGGAAAGTTGGCCCCGAGATTTGAAGGACCATATCGTGTTTTGGAACGGATGGGAGAAGTTGCCTACAAGTTGGAGTTACCTGAAGGACTGTCAAGAGTTCACGATGTGTTTCACGTTTCCCAGTTGAAGAAGTGCCATGCTGAGATGGCCGACATACCACTAAGAGATATCGTGCCTTTGGAGGCGATTCAGTTGGATAATGACATGACTTATGAAGAGAAGCCAGTCAAGATTTTGGAGTTTGCTAGTCGAGTCACCCGCAGCAAGGTTATTAAGTTTTGCAAA
This sequence comes from Triticum dicoccoides, assembly GCF_002162155.2. Classification (NCBI taxonomy): domain Eukaryota; kingdom Viridiplantae; phylum Streptophyta; class Magnoliopsida; order Poales; family Poaceae; genus Triticum; species Triticum dicoccoides. The sequence goes on from NC_041388.1 coordinate 435,342,766, forward strand.
GTTTAGTGGAGCCACCATACCGAGGACGAAGCCACATGGGAACGAGAGGATGATCTCCGCAAGGACCACCCACACCTATTTTCTAGCCAACCCGAATCTCGAGGGTGAGATTCATCTTAACGGGGGTAAGTTTGTAACATCCCAAATTTTCAAATTTGGAATGTTATACATAGATCATTCTTGCATATCATGTCTGGTTGCATTTCGTCTCGCGATCCTTGAAATCCTAAGCAACTCAAGGACCCTCAGAGAGAGTTGGGGATTTCCCCGGTTTTCAAATTTGATTTATATCAAATATTGAAAGGAGGATTTTGGTTTTAATTATTTTTCTCTCTGAAAATATTTCATATTAATATATGAGAGGAGATAATATGACTTCTCCAAAATAAATGAAATACTGGAGGAAAATGTTAAAATCAATTTTTCCTTTTATTTGGATTTTATTTACATTTTTGGTTGCATTAGAAAAATTGCATGTTTTCAAAATTGCATTTTAGGGAAATAAAATGTTCATCTCGTTCTAAATATTTTATTTAGATGGAGAAAATTTGTTTTGGCATTTTTAGAATTTTATTTTATTTTCTAGGATTTTTCTGAGTTCGGCGGATTTTTTTTTTAAAAGCGCGCCTAGGCCGACTGGGCCGAAGCACAGCCGCCGGCCCAACTCCCCGGCCGCCATCTCCCGCGCGGCGGACGCGCCGCCACTACCGCCGCCGACTCGGACACGAGTCCGAGACGGACTCCGCCGCCGCCTTGCCCCACCCCCAAGGCACCACCTCCGCCCCCTCCCCTTTATAAGCCGCGCCCCCGCCGCCGTAAGCAGCCACCCCG
>NC_041388.1:435344099-435396671 GCF_002162155.2 Triticum dicoccoides
GCCATGCCGCCCTGCCGCAAGCCGCCGCCGCCGCCGCCCCGTGCCACGCCGCCCCTCGTCGGAGCCCCGCCGTGCTGGACCTCGCCGAGGTTAGCGCCGTTCGTTTTTTTTAGAAAATCGGATCGGTTTTCGTTAGAAAACCCTAGTCGTTTTTTTTCGGTTCGCCGATTTTTCTTTTCGGTTTTCTTTTTAGCGGACGCTCGTCCGAATGTTCGTTTCAACGAACGGTTTTCGCCCGTTAGTTACAGATAACGAACGCTCGTTCGTTAGCCTGTTCGTCAGTTTTCTTTTGTCAGATTAATCGCCGATTATTTCTGATCACGATTTCTGATCCGATTTTCATTTTAGTTTTTCTTTTCGCTCGTTAGTCGGAATCAGGCGATTCAAGTGCCTAGATCTTCGTCTCGAGACACTCTTTTTGTTTAACCAACTTAATCAAGTTTTTGCTACTGTAAAATTTGACTTAGGTCCAGATTAGTAAACGGGTCTTGTTTGTTTCGCCGTTTGGGTTTCGTTGCGCTGTTCGATTTGATTCTTTTTGCAAACCGGAGTTCTTAAGTTGAACTTTCTGGTTAGATCTTCTTATTTGAGTTTTACCTGTTTTTCTTAGTTCGATTGCTTATGTATGCTATTGTTTGTCTGCGATAGAATTCCCGGAGTGCGAAGCGTGTTATTTGGAGTCTCTAGGTTTTGCGGATCGTCAGCAAGGCAAGTAACACTTTGATCATACCCCTTTATCACCCAGTTTTTATGCATTAGTTCCAATCCTCAAACATTGCATGGTTAGGATGTCATTAACATGTGGGTTGGGAAGTAGTTGATGAGGTAGAACCTATTGCCCTGTTACTTTCAAACCCTTGGGAGTTACTTCTACGTGTTGCTTATATTGCTATGCTATGCTCGTAGACGTGGTTTGGTGAGTGAAATCCATGACAGATGTGAGATTGTTAATTAATGGTTCAACTTAAGGTGGCAACTTAAATACACATATGGGTGGATTGAGGCACCTGGAGTACCCAGTGTTGCCTGTATTTTTGGAAATCCCGGAGTACCCGTGTGATCTTCCTATGGACCGCCACCCAGGCTCAAAGGGAACTAAGATTATTCATGCTAGAAACTTCCGTGTGCAGCCACAAGCTATTATGGGCTTTAGCATAGTTGAGTAAGTTACGTGAAGATCTTGAAGAGGTGGATCAGCAGGTAGTGGGTTTGTAGGTTTGGTATGGTCTGCCCGGAGTAGAGAGTTAATGTTTCTGAAAGACTGTGTCTCGATCATCCTTTTCTCAAACACCCTGTAGTGCGAGAAAACCAACGGAGGAGATCGAGTCTTGTGGGGAAAAGTGTGCAAACCTCTGCAGAGTGTATAAACTAATCATGCTTAGCCGTGTCCCCGGTTATGGACAATCTTGAGTATCTAGTACTTGGAGTATCTTAAGTATCTCATCACTCTAAAAAAATAATATTGTTGGGTTGTTAATCACCTTAATTGGGATTGAGTTGGAGGAACCTTCTCAATGATGTTTCAACTACCATGATAGTTAAATTAAAATCTATTCCTTTGTTGTAGGGAAAAATTGGCTTTTCGCAAAACTATAACCATAGAGCTATCCACCAGCCAAATATGCATGTAGTGATAGTAGTATTCTGTTCTTGCTCTACCGTGTTATTTTGCCAGCATATTCCATGTGCTGGCCCGTTTTCGGGCTGCAACGTATTATGTTGCAGACTTTTGAGACGAGGAGTAAGGTTCATTAGGTCGTTGTCGTGCAGCTCAGCTATGCCGTTGGAGTTGATGGACTCACTTTATCTTCCAAGCCTTCCGATGTTATCGTATTAGATGGCCTTAGGACATATTTATTGTAGTAAGTTCTCTTTGGAGACATTCGATGTAATAAGTGTGTGATTTCTACTCTGTTATAAATCCTCGAGTACTGTGTGTGTCAGCATTACCGATCCAGGGATAACACTGAAGCACAGAGACTTGACCGTTTGAGGTCGGGTCGCTACAAGTATGGTCCGCACCAGAGTGGTACGGTAATCCTTTCTGGAAGTCATGTTACTAGACCATGACGAACCTACGAACTATGAGGAAGCGGTGATGAGCCTTGATTTCGCGAAATGGCTTGAGGCCATGAAATCTGAGATGAGATCAATGTATGAGAACAAAGCATCGACCTTGATTGACTTTCCCGATGATCGGTGAGTCATTAAGAATAAATGGATCTTCAAGACGAAGACGGACGCTGATAGTAGTGTTACTATCTACAAAGCAAAAATTGTCGCAAAATGTTTTCGACAAGTTCAAGGCGTTGACTACGATGAGATTTTCCCACTCGTATCGATGCTTAAAAGTCTATTTGAATCATGTTAGTAGTTGGCGCATTTTATGAAATCTGGCAAATGGATGTCAAAACTGCATTCCTTAATGGATTTCTTAAAGAAGAGTTGTATATGATGCAACCAGAAGGTTTTGTCGATCCTAAAGGTGCTAACAAATTGAGCAAGCACCAGCGATCCATCTATGGACTGGTGCAAGCATCTCAGAGTTGGAATATATGCTTTGATAAAGTGATCAAAACATATTGTTTTATACAGACTTGCGGTGAAACCTATATTTACAAGAAAGTGAGTGGGAGCACTACAACGTTTCTGATAAGTATATGTGAATGACATATTGTTGATCGGAAATAATGTAGAATTTTCTGGAAAGCATAAAGGAGTGTTTGAAAAGAGTTTTTCAAAGAAAGACCTCGATGAAGCTGCTTACACATTGAGCATCAAGATCTATAGAGATAGATCAAGATGCTTGATAAGTTTTTTCAATGAGTACATACCTTGACAAGACTTTGAAGTAGTTCAAAATGGAACAGTCAAAGAAGGAGTTCTTGCCTGTGTTGCAAGGTGTGAAGTTGAGTAAAGACTCAAAACCCGACCACAGCAGAAAATAGAAAGAGAATGAAAAGTCATTCCCTATGCCTCAGTCATAGGTTCTATAAAAGTATGCTATGCTGTTTACCAGTCCTATTGTATACCTTAGCATCTTTCTGGCAAGGGATTACAATACTGATCTAGGAGTAGATCACTGGACAACGGTCAAAATTATCCTTAGAGGACTAAGGAAATATTTCTCGGTTATGGAGGTGATAAAAGAGTTCGTCGTAAAGGGTTACATCGATGCAAGCTTTTTACATCGATCTAGATGACTCTAAGTCTCGATCTGGATACATATTGAAAGTGGGAGCAATTAGCTAGAGTAGCTCCATGCAGAGCATTGTAAACATAGAAATTTGCAAAATACATATGGATCTGAATTTTGCAGACCCGTAGGCTAACTTCTCTCACAAGAAAAATATGATCACTCTTTTGGTGTTAATCACATAGCGATGTGAACTAGATTATTGACTTTAGTAAACCCTTTGGGTATTAGTCACATGGAGATGTGAACTAATCACATAAAGATGTGAACTAGATTATTGACGCTAGTGCAAGTGGGAGACTGAAGGAAATATGACCTAGAGGTAATAATAAAGTTATTATTTATTTCCTTATATCATGATAAATGTTTATTATTCATGCTAGAATTGTATTGACCGGAAACTTAGTACATGTGTGAATACATAGACAAACAGAGTGTCACTAGTATGCCTCTACCTGAATAGCTCGTTGATCAAAGATGGTTATGTTTCCTAACCATAGACAAGAGTTGTAATTTGATAAACGGGATCACATCATTAGGAGAATGATGTGATTGAGTTGACCCATTCCGTTAGCTTAGCACTTGATCATTTTAGTTTACTGCTATTGCTTTCTTCATGACTTATACATGTTCCTATGACTATGAGATTATGCATCTCCCGATTACCGTAGGAATACTTTGTGTGATACCAAACGTCACAACATAACTGGGTGATTATAAAGGTGCTCTACATGTGTCTCTAATGGTACTTGTTGAGTTGGCATAGATCGAGATTAGGATTTTTCACTCCGATTGTCGAAGAGGTATCTGTGGGCCGTCTCGGTAATGCACATCACTATAAGCCTTGCAAGCAATGTGACTAATGAGTTAGTTCCGGGATGTTGCATTACGGAAACGAGTAAAGAGACTTGCCGGTAACGAGATTGAACTAGGTATTGAGATACCAACGATCGAATCTCGGGCAAGTAACATACCGATGACAAAGGGAACAACGTATGTTGTTATCAGGTTTGACCGATAAAGATCTCCGTAGAATATGTAGGAGCCAATATGAACATCCAGGTTCCGCTATTGGTTATTGACCGAAGACGTGTCTCGGTCATGTCTACATAGTTCTCGAACCCGTAGGGTCCGCACGCTTAAACGTTTGGTGACGATCGGTATTATGAGTTTATGTGATTTGATGTACCGAAGGTAGTTCAGAGTCCTTGATGAGATCGGTGACATGAAGAGGAGTCTCTAAATGGTCGAGACGTAAAGATCGATATATTGGACGACTATATTCGGACATCGGAAAGGTTCCGAGTGATTCGGGTATTTTTCGGAGTACCGGGGGAGTTACGGGAATACGGGGAAGAAGTATTGGGCCTCATGGGCCAAGTGGTGGAAGAGAGGAGGCAAGGCGCACGGCCCCCCTAGCCCAAACCGAATTGGACTAGGGGGACGGCCCCCCTTTCCTCCTTTCCTCCCTCTCCTTCCTTCTCCCCTTCCCCCTTCCTTTCCTCCTCCTAGTAGGAGTAGGAAAGGGGAGTCCCACTCCTACTAGGAGGAGGACTCCTCCTCCTGGAGCGCCCTAGGAGGGCCGGCCGGCCTCCCCCCTTGCTCCTTTCTATATAGGGGCATGGGGCACCCTAGAACACACAAGTTGATCATTGATCCCTTAGCCGTGTGCGGTGCCCCCCTCCACCATAATCCACCTCGATCATATCGTAGCAGTGCTTAGGCAATGCCCTGCGTCGGTAGCAACATCATCACCATCATCACGCCGTCGTGCTGACGGAACTCTCCCGTGAAGCTCTGCTGGATCGAAGTTCGTGGGACGTCATCGAGCTGAACGTGTGCTGAACTCGGAGGTGCCGTGCGTTCGATACTTGGATCGGTCGGATCGTGAAGATGTTCGACTACATCAACCGCGTTCTCAAAACACTTCCTCTTACGGTCTACGAGGGTACGTGGATGATACTCTTCCCTCTCATTGCTATGCATCACCATGATCTTGCGTGTGCGTAGGAATTTTTTTGAAATTACTATGTTCCCCAACACTAGGCGCCCCCTCCCCATGTATATATAGGTGGGAGAGGGAGGGGAGCAGCAAGGGGGTGCCCCAAGTAGGAGGAATCCTACTTGGGCGCCTCCCCAATTTGGCCTCCCCCCTTCCATAAGTTCCGGAGGGGGGAGGAAGGAGGAGGGAAGGAATGGGGAGGCCGAATCCCTGCCCTTCCTTCTCTCTTCCCTTCTTTCCTTCTCCTCTGGTTCGGCCCATGTGGGGGGCACAACAGCCCCTGTTGGCTGCTGCGTTTCCCCTCTTGCCCATTAGGTCGATATCTTTTGCGGGGGGGGGGGGAGGAGGGGCTCCGGAACACTTTCGGCATCCGAATATTATCGACCTGTATATAAATCTTTACCTCTCGGCCATTTCGAGAATCCTCATCATGTTCATGATCTCATCTGGGACTCCGAACAACATTCGGTCACGAAATCACATAACTCGTATAATACAAAATCGTCATCCAACGTTAAGCGTGCAGACTCTATGGGTTCGAGAACTATGTAGACATGATGCTCATATTGGCTATGACATATTCTACGAAGATCTTTATCGGTCGAACCATTATGACAACATGTGTTATTCCCTTTGTCATCGGTATGTTACTTGCCCGATATTCGATCGTCGGTATCCACATACCTAGTTCAATCTCGTTACCCGCAAGTCTCTTTACTTATTCTTTAATACATCATCCTGTAACTAACTCATTAGTCACTTTGCTTGCAAGGCTTCTTATGATGTGCATTACCGAGAGGACCCAGAGATACCTCTCCGATACTCGGAGTGACAAATCCTAATCTCGATCTATGTCATCCCAACAAACACCTTCAGAGATACCAGTAGAGCATCTTTATAATCACCCAGTTACGTTGTGACGTTTGATAGCACACAAGGCATTCCTCCGGTATACGGGAGTTGCATAATCTCATAGTCGAAGGAATATGTATTTGACATGAAGAAAGCAATAGCAATAAAACTGAACGATCATTATGCTAAGCTAACAGATGGGTCTTGTCCATCACATCATTTTCCTAATGATGTGATCCCATTATCAAATGACAACTCATGTCCATGGTTAGGAAACCTTAACCATCTTTGATCAACGAGCTAGTCAAGTAGAGGCTCACTAGAGACATAGTGTTTGTCTATGTATTCACAAATGTATCAAGGTTTCCAATCAATACAATTCTAGCATGAATAATAAACCTTTATCATGAGTAATTAATATAAAATAACAACTTTATTATTGCCTCTAGGTCATATTTCCTTCACCATTACCTCGCTCTTTGCAATGTTTATTGTAAGCCTTAATATCTCCGGGAAACAAAGGAGCAAGAACTTGAGGTGTTAAATGTCCTCATCCGATCCCTCCACCATCATCAAGATCGTATCGTCCGCATACTACAGGTGTGTGAGCCCTCCATCTCCAGTGAGATGGGGACATATACCTCTAATGTGGCAAGCCTGCCTGGCCAAGTCCAAGATTGTAGCCAAGGCATCAACCACCAAATTAAAGAGGAAGGGGAGCGAGGGTCTCCCTGATGCACCCCCTGACCAGTAGGAATGTAAGGCCCCACCTATCCATTAATATTGATCGCCATGCATCCACTAGTCACTAGTTTCATCACGTGCGCAACCCAATGAGGGTCAAAGCCCCGCTTCAACATTACTTCCCGAAGGAAAGACCAGTGGACTGAATCATAGGCCTTGTGAAAGTCGATCATAAAGAAGACCGCATAGAGGCGTTTATGCCGAACTTCATGCGGGATTTCGTGAAGGACTAGGATCCCATCTAAGATAAATCTGTCCTTAGTGAAGGCCGATTGGTTGGGGTGATGGATCCTAGGGGCAATAAGGGCCGCCCTAGTGGCGTACCCCTTAGCCAAAATCAGAAAGATTATGTTGAGGACCGTAATCGGTTGAAATTGCCTAATATCCGAAGCCCCTCGGATTTTCGGGATCAAGGAGGTGATCCCATAATTAAGGCGGGCAACATCAAGGGTTCCTCTAGGAAAATCAAGGAACGGGACTAAGAGCAACTCCAACGGGGTGACCCATTTCGTCCACTGGCATCCGTTTGGGTCGGCGCGGACACAAAAGGCGGCCCGACGTGCCGACCCAAACGGACGCATGTCCGCTTGGCATCCACATGGCGACCCATTCCCGGCCCAATTTTGAGCCGAATTTGTGTCGGCGCGGATGATAACCCGCAAGTATAGGGGATCGCAACAGTTTTCGAGGGTAGAGTATTCAACCCAAATTTATTGATTCGACACAAGGGGAGCCAAAGAATATTCTCAAGTATTAGCAACTGAGTTGTCAATTCAACCACACCTGGATACTTAATATCTGCAGCAAAGTGTTTAGTAGCAAAGTAATATGATAGTAGTGGTAACGGTAGCAAAAGTTAATGATAGCAAAAGTAATATTTTTGGTATTTTGTAGTGATGATAGCAATAGCAAAGGAAAAGTAAATAAGCGAAGAACAATATATGGAAAGCTCGTAGGCAATGGATCGGTGATAGAGAATTATGCCGGATGCGGTTCATCATGTAACAGTCATAACCTAGGGTGACACAGAACTACTCCAATTCATCAATGTAATGTAGGCATGTATTCCGAATATAGTCATACGTTCTTATGGAAAAGAACTTGCATGACATCTTTTGTCCTACCCTCCCGTGGCAGCGGGGTCCTAGCGGAAACTAAGGGATATTAAGGCCTCCTTTTATTAGAGTACCGGACCAAAGCATTAACACATAGTGAATACATGAACTCCTCAAACTACGGTCATCACCGGTAAGTATCCTGATTATTGTCACTTCGGGGTTAACGGATCATAACACATAATAGGTGACTATAGACTTGCAAGATAGGATCAAGAACTCCCATATATTGATGAAAACATAATAGGTTCAGATCTAAAATCATGGCACTCGGGCCTGAGGGAGTCCTGGATTAGGGGGTGTTCGGGTAGCCGAACTATACCTTCGGCCGGACTCCTGGACTATGAAGATACAAGATTGAAGACTTTGTCCCGTGTCTGGATGGGACTTTCCTTGGTGTGGGATGCAAGCTTGGCGGCGCGGATATTCAAGATCTCCTACCATTGTAACCGACTCTATGTAACCCTAACCCTATTCGGTGTCTATATAAACCGGAGGGTTGTAGTCCGTAGGACATTAACTCCATATACAACAATCATACCATAGGCTAGCTTCTAGGGTTTAGCCTCCTTGATCTCGTGGTAGATCTACTCGTGTACTACCCATATCATCAATATTAATCAAGCAGGACGTAGGGTTTTACCTCCATCAAGAGGGCCCGAACTTGGGTAAAACATCGTGTTCCCTGCCTCCTGTTACCATCCGGCCTAGACGCACAGTTCGGGACCCCCTACCCGAGATCCGCCAGTTTTGACACCGACATTGGTGCTTTCATTGAGAGTTCCTCTGTGTCGTCGCATTTAGGCCCGATGGCTCCTTTGATCATCAACAACGATGCGGTCCAGGGTGAGACTTTTCTCCCCGGACAGATCTTCGTCTTCGGCGGCTTCGCTCTGCGGGCCAATTCGCTTGGCCACCTGGAGCAGATCGAAAGCTACGCCCCTGGCCAACAAGTCAGGTTTGGAAGCTTAAACTACACGTCTGACATCCGCGGAGACTTGATCTTCAACGGGTTCGAGCCACGGCCAAGCGCGCCGCACTATCTCGAGGGGCATGATCTAGCTCTGCCTCCGGACAGTGTCCTGGAGGCCGCACACGCATCGGTTCTAACCCCTAACTCGGAGCCTATTGCACCAATCAAGGACGAGCGGTTGGACGTCACCTCGGGGGCTGCGATCTCAAAGGTGATCGAGCCGAACGCTAGCCCCGCACTCTGCATGACCCGTGACTCCGAGGATCCGGACTCCTCCCCGGACTCCAAACCCCCCGCGCCCCTGCCAATCGAATCCGATTGGGCGCCGATAATGGAGTTCACCGTCGCAGACATCTTTCAGCACTCGCCTTTTGGCGACATCCAGAATTCTCTTAAGTCTCTCTCTTTATCAGGAGAGCCCTGGCCGGATTACGGTCAGCGAGGGTGGGATACGGACGATGAAGAAATTCAAAGCCCACCCACCACCCACTTTGTAGCCACTGTCGATGATTTAACCGACATGCTTGACTTCGGCTCCGAAGACATCGACGGTATGGACGACGATGTAGGAGACGAACAGGAACCAGCACCTGTAGGGCGCTGGAAGGCCACCTCGTCATATGACATATATATGGTGGATACTCTAAAAGATGGAGATGGCAATGGAACAGTGGGGGACGACACCCCCAAGAAACAGCCAAAGCGCCGGTGTCAGCGGCGCCGCTCTAAATTCCGCCAAAGCAAAAACGGTGATTCCGGCACAGGAGATAATACTACCCCGGATAGCGCCGAAGAACACCCACCTCAGCAAGATTCGGCACAGGAAGATGGAGAAGCCAGCCCTCATGAGAGAGCGGCAGACCGAGAGGTCGAGGATGATAACTATACGCCTCCCTCCGAAGACGAGGCAAGCCTCGATGACAACGAATTCGTCATACCATCAGACCCCGCCGAACAAGAGCGTTTCAAACGCAGGCCTTTAGCCATGGCAAGCAGCCTCAAGAAAAAGCAGCAACAGCTTAGAGCTGCCCAAGATTTGCTAGCTGACACATGGACTAAAGTCCTTGCGGCCGAAGAGTATGAACTCGAACGCCCCTCCAAGAGTTACCCAAAGTGCAGGCCGCTACCCCGGTCAGAGGAGGAAGCACCTACATCACCAGCGCATGACATGGAAGACCGGCCACCTCGCGGCTGCGACAGAGAGGCCTCTCGGTCCTCCACCCAAGCCATGCCCCGACGCCGCTCAACTAAGGCACGGGAAAATGCGCCAGACCTGCGAGACGTACTGGAGGATAAGGCAAGACAAGCAAGATCGATCTACGGATCACGCAGGTGCCCTACGGCACGTAACGATGATCTTCACTCCGGATACAACAAATCCGGCCGGGCCGAACACAACAGACATAGTTCTTCCGAGCTGTGTCGTGATATAGCCCAGTACAGAGGCGCCGCACACCCGCTATGCTTCACGAATGAAGTAATGGATCGTAAAATCCCAGAGGGTTTCAAACCTGTAAACATCGAATCATACGATGGCACAACAGATCCGGCGGTATGGATCGAGGATTATCTCCTTCACATCCGCATGGCACGCGGCGATGATCTACACGCCATCAAATACCTCCCGCTCAAACTTAAAGGACCGGCCCGGCATTGGCTTAACAGCTTGCCAGCAGACTCAATTGGTTCTTGGGAGGACCTGGAAGCCGCATTCCTCGACAACTTCCAGGGCACTTACGTGCGACCACCGGATGCCGACGACTTAAGCCACATAATTCAGCAGCCATAGGAATCGGCTAGACAATTCTGGACACGGTTCCTAACAAAGAAAACCCATATAGTCGACTGTCCGGACGCAGAGGCCCTAGCAGCCTTCAAGCATAACATCCGCGACGAATGGCTTGCCCGGCACCTGGGACAGGAAAAGCCGAAATCTGTGGCAGCCCTCACGACACTCATGACCCGCTTTTGCGCAGGAGAAGACAGCTGGCTAGCTCGCAGTAACAACTTATCAAAGAACCCTGGTAATTCGGATACCAAGGACAAAAGTGGCAGGACACGTCGGAATAAGCAAAAACGCCGCGTTAGCAGCAACAGCAATGAAGACACAGCAGTCAATGCTGGATTCAAAGGCTATAAATCCGGTCAGCGGAAAAAGCCGTTCAAAAAGAATACTCAGGGCCCGTCCAGTTTGGACCGAATACTCGATCGCTTGTGCCAGAGACATGGCACCCCCGAAAGGCCAGCCAATCACACTAACAGGGATTGTTGGGTGTTCAAGCAGGCAGGCAAGTTAAGAGCTGAAAACAAAGACAAGGGGCTGCACAACGACGACAAGGAGGAGCCCAAGACGCCGAACAACAATGGACTGAAGGGCTTTCCCCCACAAGTGCGGACGGTGAACATGATATACGCAACCCACATTCCCAAGAGGGAGCGGAAGCATGCGCTACGGGACGTATACGCGATGGAGCCAGTCGCCCCAAAGTTCAACCCATGGTCCTCCTGCCCGATCACTTTTGATCGAAGGGACCATCCCACTAGCATCCGTCATGGCGGCTTCGCCGCATTGGTTCTCGACCCAATCATCGACGGATTTCATCTCACAAGAGTCCTCATGGACGGCGGCAGTAGCCTGAACCTGCTTTATCAGGATACAGTGCGGAAAATGGGCATAGATCCCTCAAGGATTAAGCCCACAAAAACGACCTTTAAAGGCATTATACCAGGTGTAGAAGCCAACTGCACAGGCTCAGTAACACTTGACTTGGTCTTCGGATCCCCGGACAATTTATGAAGCGAAGAGTTAATCTTCGATATAGTCCCGTTTCGCAGTGGCTATCACGCCCTGCTCGGACGAACCGCATTCGCAAAGTTCAATGCGGTGCCACACTACGCATATCTCAAGCTCAAGGTGCCAGGCCCTCGAGGAGTAATCACGGTCAATGGAAACACCGAACGCTCCCTCCGTACGGAGGAGCACACGGCGGCTCTCGCAGCGGAAGTACAAAGTAGCCTTCTTAGGCAAGTCTCCAGTCCGGCCGTTAAAAAGCCAGACACTGCCAAGCGCGCCCGGAGTAACCCACAGCAGGACCGCCTGGCACACTCTGAGCAAGCATAGCAATGCGTCCCCAACCCCAGCTCTCGCGACATAGCGAAACCAGTACCTCGCGTACATAACTACGCCCTTGAAATACCATAGGCACAAGGGAAGGGACACAATAATGGCACGCCCAAAATACGGCTTAAAACGTACTAGGGGCTGCCGGATTCTTTTTTTTATTTTTTCTTACTTTCAGGACTCCATACTTCGGACGACCTGTTCGGCAATTCGACTGCCGCACAAACGATGCAAGATCCAGGGAGGCAGACAAGCCATGCCGCATTATGGAACTCCCAGGTGGTCTCTGTTACGAGCGGTATACCTGTTTTAAATACAATTCCGCGGCCTGCCCCTGGTCAGGACATACTAAATAGTCCAATATCTTTTGCTTACCGCACTATTTGTATCGTTCGGCTTTGATAAATAGCCTCTCTATAAACAATGCATCGCTTTCTGTCTATTTTTTGCATTATCTTCTTTTCACATATATGTTTATTAAATGACATGATTGCACCCGTACACCATGGTACGGCAAACACGCCAGGGGCTTGAGTACCCCTCATAATGGTGTGAGAAGTCCGTAAACTTTCACAAGTGCGGCACCCTGAACTTATAGCACTATATGCATCGGCTCCGAATCATGATTTGGGTCAATAGTTGGGTTTGCCCGGCTCCTATGTTTTGGTGCCTTACGTTCCGCTATACCGGCTAAGGTAGCACTAGGAGAACCACTGCGATTGTGCCCCGGTTCAGCTGGGTTAAGCACCTCAGTGGAGAAAGATAAAACTGACTGTCATGATGTGGCGAGAGACCGGTCGCTGTTCGAGAGGTTTTTCGAGTCCCTAAAGGCTTATGCCGCTTCGAGCGAGGAGCTGGCTTTGTCCGGCCAAGGCGTGGATAGCACCCCGAACTCGGTCTTCCGAACTAGGGGCTTCGCTGAAATTTAAAATTATAGAGTTCTATGGCTAAGTGAGAGTGTTCAAGAATTATAGTCCGATTGCGAAGGACCCAACTATGGGAAAAAGAGCGCTCAGGTTTATCCCGAACACCCCATCACTAGTGGCATGGGGGCAGAAGCCAACAACTGGCCATCTCTCAATTTTTGATAAACGGCCGCACAGAAAGTAATATTTTAAATTCAATAAGCATTGCTTAGCGCATATGAACAAGTTTTCAGCGCACAGGATAAACACGAGCGAGTTCATTCAAAAATCACATCCTTGGTACATTCATCCGCCACAAGGCGGGCACCTGCAAGAACATCCTTGTAGTAGTTCTCGGGCTTGCGATGCTCCTTGCTCGGCGGCGGCCCGTCCTTCACAAGCTTCTCACCGTCCAGCTTACCCCAGTGCACCTTTGCACGGGCAAGGGCCCGACGGCCACCTTCGATGCAGACGGAGCGCTTGATGACCTCGAGCCTCGGACAGGCCTCCACCAGCCGCCGCACCAGCCCGAAATAGCTCCTAGGCAGGGCCTCTCCGGGCCACAGCCGAACTATGAAGCCCTTCATGGCCTGCTCGGCCGCCTTGTGGAGCTCGACCAGCTGTTTCAGCTGGTCACTCAAGGGCACAGGGTGTCCGGCCTCAGAATACTGAGACCAGAACACCTTCTCCGTCGAGCTACCCTCTTCAGCTCGGTAGAATGCAGCGGCATCAAATACACTGCGGGGAAGATCTGCGAATGCCCCTGGAGAGCTCCGGATTCGGGTAAGTAACAGGTAGTTCACTTTTATATTTCTGCTTTGCATAAAGAATGCCTTACCCGCTGCTATCTTCCTCATCTCCTCCAACTCTTGGAGGGTCTTTTGGGCTTCGGCCTTGGCAGACTTGGCAGCCTCTAGGGCCATTGCAAGCTCGGATGCCTGCGCCTTCGACTCCAGCTCCAAACTCTCATGTTTTTTCATGAGAGCCTGAAGCTCTTGCTGCACCTCGCCGACCTGAGCCCCAAGTCTGTCTCGCTCGGTGCGCTCCATGGCCGTTTTCTTTTCGGCCTCAGACAGCGCCTGCTTAAGGGTCGCCACCTCAGTCGTGGCCCCTACAATAAGCAGTACAATCATGTTACTCTTTTTGCAATCAAGCCTTTTTATAGGCACTTTTTCTGTAAGTTACTTCTTACCTTCTTCCTCCCCAAGCCGCCGCTTGGCAAGGCCGAGCTCTTGCTCGGTCTGCTCGAGGTCCTGCTTCAGGACACCCACCTCCGCAGTCAGTGCGGCGGTGGATAGCAGCGAAGCCTGCATACGCATATTGACTCTTTTTTTAGACTCCTGCGAAATTTAATAGATCCTCTATTCGGCCTTTCTTTCCGAACGCCAAACAGAGCATCAAGGGCTACTGTCTATGCGGTAATATTTTTACATATTTTTACTTACCTCGAAGCTTGTTAGAAGGCTAGCGCAAGCTTCAGTCAGTTCGCTCTTGGCGGGCTGAACCTTCTGGATCACCGTACTCATAATAGTACGGTGCCCCTCGTCGATGGAGGCGTCGTCAAGCACCTCCAGCAGATTGTTCGGCACCTCCGGTTGGACGGAGGCCACCGGCTCAGAAGGCTTGCTCCTCTTGGAAGGAGTTCACCTACCGCGGTCCGGAACTGATTCCAGCGCGGTGTCCGGCACAAAGCCGGACTTAGAGCCCTGGGGAGCATTATCCCCTTCACTCCTGGAGTCCGGGAGGTTGCCTTGCGGCTCCTCCGGGACCACCTCCCGCTGCCCTGGAGCTTGTCACCACGCCACTTCGGCGTCGTCTGCAGTGCAGGGGAGACAGCGGGCGGAACTGAGTTCACGTCCGATGAGTCCAGGGAGCCGCCCGACGATTCGTCGAATTCGGCCCGGGGCGGACTACATAATTACATTCGACATTAGGGAAAGCTGTGCAACAAAGGAACATCATGAGTTACTCTGATATCCGAACTTACGATTTCGCCGGACGCTTGGCCCTATTTGGCCACTCCTCTTTGCCCTCTTCGGCATTGGGGGCGTAGTCCGGCGGAGGGGTCTTCCTTTTCCTAGACCCCTCGGCCTCCCCCGTTGGGGCGGCCTTCCTCTTCTCTCCTCCCTCCGCTGGGGGGAGAGTTTTCTTCTTCCTCCTCCTCATTTTCGCGGGAGGAGGGCGTCTCGGACTCGTCAGATGACGAGTCCGACACCACCACGTTGCGGGCACTCTTTCGAGTCCCCTGTTGGCGTACATAGCAGAAATTCAAAATTTTCCTACGTGTCACCAAGATCTATCTATGGAGAGACCAGCAACGAGGGGAAGGAGAGTGCATCTACATACCCTTGTAGATCGCTAAGCGGAAGCGTTCAAGTGAACGGGGTCGATGGAGTCGTACTCGTCGTGATCCAAATCACCGATGATCAAGTGCCGAACGCACGGCACCTCCGCGTTCAACACACGAACAGCCCGGTGACGTCTCCCACGCCTTGATCCAGCAAGGAGAGAGGGAGAGGTTGAGGAAGACTCCATCCAGCAGCAGCACAACGGAGTGGTGGTGGTGGAGGAGCGTGGCAATCCTGCAGGGCTTCGCCAAGCACCACGGGAGAGGAGAAGGACTTAGGAGAGAGGGAGGGGCTGCACCAAAGGCATAAGGGGTGTCTCAAGAGGCCCTCCTACCCTCACTATATATAGGGAGCCCAAGGGGGGGGTGCGCCAGCCCTAGGAGATCCAATCTCCTAGGGGGCGGCGGCCAGGGGAGGTTTCCCTTCCCCCCAAGGCACCTAGGAGGTGCCTTCCCTCCTTGGGACTCTTCCTTAGGGTTCCCCCTTCACCCTAGGCGCATGGGCCATAAGGGAAGTGGCACCCCAGCCCACTTTGGGCTGGATCCCTTCCCACTTCAGCCCATGGGACCCTCCGGGATAGGTGGCCCCACCCGGTGGGCCCCCGGGACCCTTCCGGTGGTCCCGGTACAATACCGATGACCCCGAAACTTGTCCCGATGGCCGAAATAGGACTTCCTATATATAAATCTTTACCTCCGGACCATTCCGGAACTCCTCGTGACGTCCCGGATCTCATACGGGACTCCGAACAACATTTGGTAACCACATACAAGCTTCCTTTATAACCCTAGCGTCATCGAACCTTGAGTGTGTAGACCCTACGGGTTCGGGAGACATGCAGACATGACCGAGACATTCTCCGGTCAATAACCAACAGCGGGATCTGGATACCCATGTTGGCTCCCACATGTTCCACGATGATCTCATCGGATGAACCACGATGTCAAGGACTTAATCAATCCCATATACAATTCCCTTTGTCTAGCGGTATGATACTTGCCCGAGATTCGATCGTCGGTATCCTGATACCTTGTTCAATCTCGTTACCGGCAAGTCTCTTTACTCGTTCCGTAACACATCATGCCGTGATCAACTCCTTGATCACATTGTGCACATTATGATGATGTCCTACCGAGTGGGCCCAGAGATACCTCTCCGTTTACACGGAGTGACAAATCCCAGTCTCGATTCGTGCCAACCCAACAGACACTTTCGGAGATACCTGTAGTGCACCTTTATAGTCACCCAGTTACGTTGTGACATTTGATACACCCAAAGCATTCCTGTGGTATCGGGGAGTTGCACAATCTCATGGTCTAAGGAAATGATACTTGACATTAGAAAAGCTTCAGCATACGAACTACACGATCTAGTGCTATGCTTAGGATTGGGTCTTGTCCATCACATCATTCTCCTAATGATGTGATCCCGTTATCAATGACATCCAATGTCCATGGTTAGGAAACCATAACCATCTATTGATCAACGAGCTAGTCAACTAGAGGCTTACTAGGGACATGGTGTTGTCTATGTATCCACACATGTATCTGAGTTTCCTATCAATACAATTATAGCATGGATAATAAACGATTATCATGAACAAGGAAATATAATAATAATCAATTTATTATTGCCTCTAGGGCATATTTCCAACAGTCTCCCACTTGCACTAGAGTCAATAATCTAGTTCACATCGCCATGTGATTAACACTCACAGGTCACATCGCCATGTGACTAACACCCAAAGAGTTCTGGGTTTGATCATGTTGCTTGTGAGAGAGGTTTTAGTCAACGGGTCTGAACCTTTCAGATCCGTGTGTGCTTCACAAATCTCTATGTCATCTCCTAGATGCAGCTACCACGTTCTATTTGGAGCTATTCCAAATAACTGTTCTACTATACGAATCCAGTTTACTACTCAGAATAATCTGGATTAGTGTCAAAGTTTGCATCGGCGTAACCCTTTACGACGAACTCTTTTACCACCTCCATAATCGAGAAAATTCCTTAGTCCACTAGTTACTAAGGATAACTTTGACCACTGTCCTGTGATCCGTTCTTGGATCACTCTTGTACCCCTTGACTGACTCATGGCAAGGCACACTTCAGGTGCGGCACACAGCATAGCATACTATAGATCCTATGTCTTAAGCATAGGGGACGACCTTCGTCCTTTCTCTCTATTCTGCCGTGGTCGAGCTTTAAGTCTTAACTTCATACCTTACAACTCAGGCAAGAACTCCTTCTTTGACTGATCCATCTTGAACAACTTCAAGATTATGTCAAGGTATGTGCTCATTTGAAAGTACCATTAAGCGTTTTGATCTATCCTTATAGATCTTGATGCTCAATGCTCAAGTAGCTTAATCCAGGTTTTCCATTGAAAACACTTTCCAAATAACCCTATATGCTTTCCAGAAATTCTACGTCATTTCCGATCAACAATATGTTAAAACATATACTCATCAGAAATTCTATATTGCTCCCACTCACTTCTTTGGAAATACAAGTTTCTCATAAACTTTGTATAAACCCAAAATCTTTGATCATCTCATCAAAGCATACATTCCAACTCCGAGATGCTTACTCCAGTCCTCAGAAGGATTGCTGGAGCTTTGCATACTTATTAGCATCTTTCAGGATTTACAAAACCTTCCTGTTGTATCACATACAACCTTTCCTCAAGAAAATCATCGAGGAAACAATGTTTTGACATCCTATCTGCAAGGTTTCATAAATAATGCAGTAACCGCTAATATAATTCCAACAGACTCTTAGCATCGCTACGAGTGAGAAAGTCTCACCGTAGTCAACTCCTTGAACTTGTCGGAAAACATCTTAACGACAAGTCGAGCTTTCTTAACGGTGATACTTACCATCATTGTCCGTCTTCCTTTTAAAATCCATCTGCACTCAATAGCCTTACGACCATCGAGCCGTTCTGCCAAAGTCTACACTTTGTTTTCATACATGGATCCTCTCTCGGATTTTATGGCCTCGAGCCATTTATCGGAATCTGGGCCCACCATCGCTTCTCCATAGCTCGTAGGTTCATTGTTGTCTAGCAACATGACTTCCAAGACATGATTACGTACCACTCTGAAGTAGTACGCATCCTTGTCATCCCACGAGGTTTGGTAGTGACTTGATCTGAAGTTTCATGATCACTATCATAAGCTTCCACTTCAATTGGTGTAGGTACCATAGGAACAACTTCCTATGCCCTGCCATACACTAGTTGAAGAGACGGTTTAATAACCTCATCAAGTCTCCACCATCCTCCCACTCAATTCTTTCGAGAGAAACTTTTCCTCGAGAAAGGACCCGATTCTAGAAACAATCCTTTACTGCTTTCGGATCTGAGACAGGAGGTATACCCAACTGTTTTTGGGTTGTCCTATGAAGATGCATTTATCCGCTTTGGGTTCGAGCTTATCGGTCTGAAAATTTTCCACATAAGCATCGCAGCCCCAAACTTTTAAGAAATGACAGCTTAGGTTTCTCTAAACCATAGTTCATACGGTGTCATCTCATCGGAATTACGTGGTGCCCTATTTAAAGTGAATGTGGTTGTCTCTAATGCTTAACCCATAAACTATTGTGGTAATTCGATAAGAGACATCATGGTATGCATCATATCCAATAGGGTGCAGTTGATGTTCGGACACACCATCACACTATGGTGTTCCAGGCTGTATTAGTTGTGAAACGATTTCCACAATGTCTTAATTTTGTGCCAAACTCGTAATTCAGATATTCATCTCTATGATCATATCATAGATCTTTTATCCTCTTGTCACGACGATCTTTCAACTTCACACTGAAATTACTTGAACCTTTCAATAATTCAGACTCGTGATTCATCAAGTAAATGTACTCAACATCTACTCAAATCATCTGTGAAGAAAGAACATAACGATATCCACTACATGCCTCAGCACTCATTGGACTGCACACATCAAAATGTATTACTTCCAACAATTTGCTTTCTAGTTCCATTTTATTGAAACCGAGGCTTTCAGTCATCTTGCCCATGTGGTATGATTTGCATGCCTCAAGTGATTCAAAATCAAGTGAGTCCAAACGGTCCATTTGCATGGAGTTTCTTCATGCATACACACCAATAGACATGGTTCGCATGTCTCAAACTTTTCAAAAACCGAGTGAGCCCAAAGATCCATCAACATGGAGCTTCTTCATGCGTTTTATACCGATATGACTTACGTGGCAGTGCCACAAGTAGGTGGTACTATCATTACTATCTTTTGGCATGAACATGTGTATCACTAGGTTCGAGATTCAATAAACCATTCATTTTAGGTGTAAGGCCATTGAAGGTATTATTCAAATAAACAGAGTAACCATTATTCTCCTTAAATGAATAACCGTATTGCGATAGACATAATCCAATCATGTCTATGCTCAACACAAACACCAATCTCGATGGTAGAGGGAGCATACGATATTTGATTATATCCACATTGGAAACATTTCCAACACATATCGTCAGCTCACCTTTAGCTAGTTTCCGTTTATTCCGTAGCTTTTATTTCGAGTTACTAACACTTAGCAACCGAACCGGTATCTAATACCCTGGTGCTACTAGGAGTACTAGTAAAGTACACATCAACACAATGTATATCCAATATACTTCTATCGACCTTGCCAGCTTCTCATCTACCAAGTATCTAGGGTAATTCTGCTCCAGTGGCTGTTCCCCTTATTAAAGAAGCACTTAGTCTCGGGTTTGGGTTCAACCTTGGGTTTCTTCACTAGAGGAGCAGCTGAATTGCCATTTCACGAAGTATCCCTTCTTGCCCTTGCCCTTCTTGAAACTAGTGGTTTCACTAACCATCAACAATTGATGCTCCTTCTTGATTTCTACTTTCGCGGTGTCAAACATCGCGAATATCTCAAGGATCATCATATATGTCCCTGATACATTATAGTTTATCACGAAGCTCTAGCAGCTTGGTGGTAATGACTTCGGAGAAACATCACTATCTTATCTGGAAGATCAACTCCCACTTGATTCAAATGATTGTTGTACTCAGACAATCTGAGCACAAGCTCAACAATTGAGCTTTTCTCCCTTAGTTTGCAGGCTAAGAAAATCGTCGGAGGTCTTATACCTCTTGACGTGGGCACGAGCCTAAAATCCCAATTTCAGTCCTCGAAACATCTCATATGTTTCGCGATGTTTCAAAAACCGTCTTCGGTGCCTCAACTCTAAACCGTTTAGCATTACGCACTGAACTGTCATGTAGTCATCAAAACGTGTATGTCAGATGTTCGCAACATCCAGACACAACGTTCGAGGTTCAGCACACTGAGCGGTGCATTAAGGACATAAGCCTTCTAAGAAGCAATGAGGACAATCCTCAGTTTACGGACCTAGTCCGCATAATTGCTACTATCAACTTTCAACTAAATTTTCTCTAGGAACATAACTAAACAGTAGAACTGAAGCGCGAGCTACGACATAATTTGCGAAGATCTTTTGACTATGTTCAGGATAATTAAGTTCATCTTATGAACTCCCACTTAGATAGACATCCCTCTAGTCATCTAAGTGATTACATGATCCGAGTCAACTAGGCCGTGTCCGATCATCACGTGAGATGGACTAGTCAACGTCGGTGAACATCTTCATGTTGATCGTATCTTCTATACGACTCATGCTCGACCTTTCGGTCTTCTGTGTTCCGAGGCCATGTCTGTACATGCTAGGCTCGTCAAGTTAACCCTAAGTGTTTTGCATGTGTAAAATTGTCTTACACCCGTTGTATGTGAACGTAAGGATCTATCACACCCGATCATCATGGCGTGCTTCGAAACGACGAACTGTAGCAACGGTGCACAGTTAGGGGAGAACACTTCTTGAAATTTTAATGAGGGATCATCTTATTTACTACCGTCGTTCTAAGCAAATAAGATGTATAAACATGATAAACATCACATGCAATCAAATAATAGTGACATGATATGGCCAATATCATATAGCTCCTTTGATCTCCATCTTGGGGCTCCATGATCATCTTGTCACCGGCATGACACCATGATCCCCATCATCATGATCTCCATCATCGTGTCTTCATGAAGTTGTCTCGTCAACTATTACTTCTACTACTATAGCTAACGGTTAGCAATAAAGTAAAGTAATTACATGACGTTTATGTTGACACGCAGGTCATAAATAAATTAAGACAACTCCTATGGCTCCTGCCGGTTGTCATACTCATCGACATGCAAGTCGTGATTCCTATTACAAGAACATGATCAATCTCATACATCACATATATCATTCATCACATCCTTTTGGCCATATCACATCACATAGCATACCCTGCAAAAACAAGTTAGATGTCCTCTAATTGTTGTTTGCATGTTTTACGTGGCTGCTATGGGTTTCTAGCAAGAACGTTTCTTACCTACACAAAGACCACAACGTGATATGCCAATTTCTATTTACCCTTCATAAGGACCCTGTTCATCGAATCCGATCCGACTAAAGTGGGAGAGACAGACACCCGCCAGCCACCTTATGCAACTAGTGCATGTTTGTCGGTGGAACCGGTCTCACGTAAGAGTACGTGTAAGGTTGGTCCGGGCCGCTTCATCCCACGATGCCGCCAAATCAAGATAAGACTAGTAACGGCAAGCATATTGAACAAAATCAACGCCCACAACTACTTTGTGTTCTACTCGTGCATAGAAACTACGCATAGACCTAGCTCATGATGCCACTATTGGGGTACGTAGCAGAAATTCAAAATTTTCCTACGTGTCACCAAGATCTATCTATGGAGAGACCAGCAACGAGGGGAAGGAGAGTGCATCTACATACCCTTGTAGATCGCTAAGCGAAAGCGTTCAAGTGAACGGGGTTGATGGAGTCGTACTCGTCGTGATCCAAATCACCGATGATCAAGTGCCGAACGCACGGCACCTCCGCGTTCAACACACGTACAGCCCGGTGACGTCTCCCACGCCTTGATCCAGCAAGGAGAGAGGGAGAGGTTGAGGAAGACTCCATCCAGCAGCAGCACAATGGAGTGGTGGTGGTGGAGGAGCGTGGCAATCCTGCAGGGCTTCGCCAAGCACCACGGGAGAGGAGAAGGACTTAGGAGAGAGGGAGGGGCTGCACCAAAGGCATAAGGGGTGTCTCAAGAGGCCCTCCTACCCTCACTATATATAGGGAGCCCAAGGGGGTGTGCGCCAGCCCTAGGAGATCCAATCTCCTAGGGGGCGGCGGCCAGGGGAGGTTTCCCTTCCCCCCAAGGCACCTAGGAGGTGCCTTCCCTCCTTGGGACTCTTCCTTAGGGTTCCCCCTTCACCCTAGGCGCATGGGCCATAAGGGAACTGGCGCCCCAGCCCACTTTGGGCTGGATCCCTTCCCACTTCAGCCCATGGGACCCTCCGGGATAGGTGGCCCCACCCGGTGGGCCCCCGGGACCCTTCCGGTGGTCCCGGTACAATACCGATGACCCCGAAACTTCTCCCGATGGCCGAAATAGGACTTCCTATATATAAATCTTTACCTCCGGACCATTCCGGAACTCCTCGTGACGTCCGGGATCTCATCCGGGACTCCGAACAACATTCAGTAACCACATACAAGCTTCCTTTATAACCCTAGCGTCATCGAACCTTAAGTGTGTAGACCCTACGGGTTCGGGAGACATGCAGACATGACCGAGACGTTCTCCGGTCAATAACCAACAGCGGGATATGGATACCCATGTTGGCTCCCACATGTTCCACGATGATCTCATCGGATGAACCACGATGTCAAGGACTTAATCAATCCCGTATACAATTCCCTTTGTCTAGCGGTACGATACTTGCCCGAGATTCGATCGTCGATATCCTGATACCTTGTTCAATCTCGTTACCGGCAAGTCTCTTTACTCGTTCCGTAACACATCATCCCGTGATCAACTCCTTGATCACATTGTGCACATTATGATGATGTCCTACCGAGTGGGCCCAGAGATACCTCTCCGTTTACATGGAGTGACAAATCCCAGTCTCGATTCGTGCCAACCCAACAGACACTTTCAGAGATACTTGTAGTGCACCTTTATAGTCACCCAGTTACGTTGTGACGTTTGATACACCCAAAGCATTCCTACGGCATCCGAGAGTTGCACAATCTCATGGTCTAAGTAAATGATACTTGACATTAGAAAAGCTTCAGCATACGAACTACACGATCTAGTGCTATGCTTAGGATTGGGTCTTGTCCATCACATCATTCTCCTAATGATGTGATCCCGTTATCAACGACATCCAATGTCCATGGTTAGGAAACCATAACCATCTATTGATCAACGAGCTAGTCAACTAGAGGCTTACTAGGGACATGGTGTTGTCTATGTATCCACACATGTATCTGAGTTTCCTATCAATACAATTATAGCATGGATAATAAACGATTATCATGAACAAGGAAATATAATAATAATCAATTTATTATTGCCTCTAGGGCATATTTCCAACATCCCCGTGGTCTTCTTCTTCTTGGCCTTCTTCTCCGGCACCACATAAGGCGCCGGAACCAGCAGCTTCACTAGTAGAGCTGGGGCTGGGTCTTCGGGCAGCGGAGCCGGACAGTTAATCGGTCCGGATATCGCCCGCCAAGCTTGTCAAAGGTAAGGGAGTTTAGATCCCGCATAGAGTCAAACTATGAAAAAAGCTTAACATCCTGTAAAAGGTGTAGATGGCTTACCTCGCTAGCGTGACGCTGTGAGTTGTATCCGCGGTCCTCAGAAGCGCATGCGGGAGCCTCGGCGCCCTTGAATAGCATCTTCTAGGCGTCTTCGTATGTCGTGTCGAAAAGCCTGCTGAGGGTTTGATGCTGCACCGGGTCGAACTCCCACAGATTAAAATTCCGTTGTTGGCACGGAAGGATCCGGCGGACGAGCATAACCTGGATTACATTAACAAGCCGGACTGGCTTGTTCACCAGGGACTGGATGCATGTTTGCAATCCGGTCACCTCTTTTTCGTCACCCCATGAAATGCCCGTCTCTTTCCAGGACATAAGCCGCCTGGGGGGTCCGGATCGGAACTCGGGGGCTGCGGTCCATTTCGGATCGCGCGGCTCGGTGATA
Organism: Triticum dicoccoides; assembly: GCF_002162155.2. Taxonomy (NCBI): domain Eukaryota; kingdom Viridiplantae; phylum Streptophyta; class Magnoliopsida; order Poales; family Poaceae; genus Triticum; species Triticum dicoccoides. Next base: position 435,368,472 of record NC_041388.1, read on the forward strand.
TAAAACCACCCAGATTGCCTGGTTCGTTGTGCTGAGCGCCTCCCTCGAAGGACCCAACTATGGGAAAAAGAGTGCTCAGGTTTATCCCGAACACCCCAGCACTAGTGGCATGGGGGCAGAAGCCGACGACTGGCCATCTCTCAATTTTTGATAAATGGCCGCACAGAAAGTAATATTTTAAATTCAATAAGCATTGCTTAGCGCATATGAACAAGTTTTCAGCGCACAGGATAAACACGAGCGAGTTCATTCAAAAATCACATCCTTGGTACATTCATCCGCCACAAGGCGGGCACCTGCAAGGACATCCTTGTAGTAGTTCTCGGGCTTGCGATGCTCCTTCCCCGGCGGCGGCCCATCCTTCACAAGCTTCTCACCGTCCAGCTTACCCCAGTGCACCTTTGCACGGGCAAGGGCCCGACGGCCACCTTCGATGCAGAGGGAGCGCTTGATGACCTCAAGCCACGGACAGGCCTCCACCAGCCACCGCAGCAGCCCGAAATAGCTCCCAGGCTGGGCCTCTCCGGGCCACAGCCGAACTATGAAGCCCTTCATGGCCTGTTCGGCCGCCTTGTGGACCTCGACCAGCTGTTTCAGCTGGTCGCTCAAGGGCACAGGGTGTCCGGCCTCAGAATACTGAGACCAGAACACCTTCTCCATCGAGCTACCCTCCTCAGCTTGGTAGAATGCGGCGGCATTGGATACGCTGCGGGGAAGATCTGCGAATGCCCCTGGAGAGCTCCGGATTCGGGTAAGTAACAAGTAGTTCACTTTTATATTTCTGCTTTGCATAAAGAATGCCTTACCCGCTGTTATCTTCCTCATCTCCTCCAACTCTTGGAGGGCCTTTTGGGCTTCGGCCTTGGCAGACTTGGCAGCCTCTAGGGCCGTCGCAAGCTCGGATGCTTGCGCCTTCGACTCAAGCTCCAAACTCTCATGTTTTTTCATGAGAGCCTGAAGCTCTTGCTGCACCTCGCCGACCTGAGCCCCAAGTCTGTCTCGCTCGGTGCGCTCCGCGGCTGTTTTCTTTTCGGCCTCAGACATCACCAACTTAAGGGTCACCACCTCAGTCGTGGCCCCTACAATAAGCAGTACAATCCTATTATTCTTTTTGCAATCATGCCTTTTTATAGGCACTTTTTCTATAAGGTATTTGTTACCTTCTTTCTCCTCGGGCCGCCGCTTGGCAAGGCCGAGCTCTTGCTCGGTCCGCTCGAGGTCCTGCTTCAGGACACCCACCTCCGCAGTCAGTGCGGCGGTGGATAGCAGCGAAGCCTGCATACGCATATTGACTCTTTTTTTTAGACTCCTGTGAAATTTAATAGATCTCTATTCGGCTTTTCTTTCCGAACACCAAACAGAGCATCAGGGGCTACTGTCTATGCAGTAATATTTTTACATATTTTTACTTACCTCGAAGCCTGTTAGAAGGCTAGCGCAAGCTTCAGTCAGTCCGCTCTTGGCGTACTGAACCTTCTGGATCACCGTACTCAAAATAGTACGGTGCCCCTCGTCGATGGAGGCGTCGTCAAGCACCTCCAGCAGATTGTCCGGCACCTCCGGTTGGACGGAGGCCGGCGGCTCAGAAGGCTTGCTCCTCTTGGAAGGAGTTCGCCTACCACGGTCCGGAACTGTGGAAGATTCCGGCGTGGTGTCCGGCACAAAGCCGGACTTGGAGCCCTGGGGAGCCTTATCCCCTTCACTCCTGGAGTCCGGGAGGTTGCCTTGCGGCTCCTCCGAGACCACCTCCTCCTTCCCCGGGGCTTGTCACGACGCAACTTCGGCGTCGTCTACAGTGTGGGGGGAGACAGCGGGCGGAACTGAGTTCACGTCCGATGAGTCCAGGGAGCCGCCCGACGATTCGTCGAATTCGGCCCGGGGCGGACTGCATAATTACATTCGACATTAGGGAAAGCTGTGCAACAAAGGAACATCATGAGTTACTCTGATATCCGAACTTACGATTTCGCCGGACGCTTGGCCCTGTTTGGACACTCCTCTTTGCCCTCTTCGGCGTCGGGGGCGTAGTCCGGCGGAGGGGTCTTCCTTTTCATAGACCCCTCGGCCTCCCACGTTGGGGTGGCCTTCCTCTTCCCTCCTCCCTCCGCTGGGGGGGAGAGTTTTCTTCTTCCTCCTCCTCGTTTTCACGGGAGGAGGGCGTCTCGGACTCGTCAGATGACGAGTCCGACACCACCACGTTGCGGGCACTCTTTGGAGTCCCCGTGGTCTTCTTCTTCTTGGCCTTCTTCTCCGGCACCACATAAGGCGTCGGAACCAGCAGCTTCACTAGTAGAGCTGGGGCTGGGTCTTCGGGCAGCGGAGCCGGACAGTTAATCGGTCCGGATATCGCCCGCCAAGCCTGTCAAAGGTAAGGGAGTTTAGATCCCGCATAGAGTTAAACTATGAAAAAAGCTTAACATCCTGTAAAAGTTGTACATGGCTTACCTCACTAGCGTGACGCTGCGAGCTGTATCCGCGGTCCTTGGAAGCGGATGCGGGAGCCTCGGCACCCTTGAATAGCATATTCCAGGCGTCTTCGTACGTCATGTAGAAGAGCCTGCTGAGGGTTTGATGCTGCGCCGGGTCGAACTCCCACAGATTAAAATCCCGTTGTTGGCACGGGAGGATCCGGCGGACGAGCATAACCCGGATTACATTAACAAGCTGGATTGGCTTGTTCACCAGGGACTGGATGCTTGTTTGCAATCCGGTCACCTCTTTTTCATCACCCCACGACAGGCCCGTCTCTTTCCAGGACATAAGCCGCGTGGGGTGTCCGGATCGGAACTCGGGGGCTGCGGTCCATTTCGGATCGCGCGGCTCGGTGATGTAAAACCACCCGGATTGCCATCCATTTAGGGTCTCCACAAAAGAGCCCTCGAACCATAGGACGTTGGCCATCTTGCCCGCCATGGCGCCTCCGCACTCCGCCTGGCTGCCGCGCACCACCTTGGGCTTGACGTTGAAGGTCTTGAGCCAGAGGCCGAAATGAGGGCGGATGCGGAGAAAAGCCTCACACACGATGATAAACGCCGAGATGTTGAGGATGAAGTTCGGGGCCAGATCGTGGAAATCCAGGCCGTAGTAGAACATGAGCCCCCGGACAAATGGGTGGAGTGGAAAACCCAGTCCGCGGAGGAAGTGAGGAAGAAATACTACCCTCTCATGGGGCCTTGGGGTGGGGAGAAGCTGCCCCTTTTCGGGAAGCCGGTGCGCGATGTCCTTGGACAGGTATCCGGCCTTCCTTAGCTTCTTGACTTGGCCCTCCGTGGCGGAGGAGACCATCCACTTTCCTCCCGCTCCGGACATTACTGGAGAAGGTTGAGGTGGGAAGTGCGGGCTTGGGCGCTGGAGCTCGAGTGCGCAGGAGATGGATAGGCAAAGGAGGAGGAAGGCGTAGGTAAAAAGGTGGATCCTTATCCCCTTATATGGGCGGATGCGGTTGTGCGTCCCCACCTGCCTAGTAAAACTCGCTTGCCTCCCAAGCGCCGTGATAAGTGGCATGGTTGGGTTACCCACGTCCGTATTGATGAGAATCCCGCAAAAGGGGGGTACACGATCTCTGCTTTGACAAGACGTGCCAAGGAAACCGCCTCGCAAAATGTGCTGAGGTGGAAAAGTAAAAACGATTCGAGTAAAGGACTTGGCCGTAGTGTGATGACGCACTGCGGAATACGTCAGCAGATTTGATTTGTGTTAATATTATTCTCTCTATGGCAATATGTGGAAGCTTATTTTGCAGAGCCGGACACTACTCTTGGTGTTTACAATCTTCTATGAAGGACTTGGAGGAGGAACCCGCCTTGCAATGTCGAAGACAATTTGCGCGCCAGACTCGTCGTCATTGAAGCCTGGTTCAGGGGCTACTGAGGGAGTCCTGGATTAGGGGGTGTTCGGGTAGCCGGACTATACCTTCGGCCGGACTCCTGGACTATGAAGATACAAGATTGAAGACTTCGTCCCGTGTCCGGATGGGACTTTCCTTGGCGTGGGAGGCAAGCTTGGCGGCGCGGATATTCAAGATCTCCTACCTTTGTAACCGACTCTATGTAACCCTAACCCTATCCGGTGTCTATATAAACCGGAGGGTTGGAGTCCATAGGACATCAACTCCATATACAACAATCATACCATAGGCTAGCTTCTAGGGTTTAGCCTCCTTGATCTCGTGGTAGATCTACTCTTGTACTACCCATATCATCAATATTAATCAAGCAGGACGTAGGGTTTTACCTCCATCAAGAGGGCCCGAACCTGGGTAAAACATCGTGTTCCCTGCCTCCTATTACCATCCGGCCTCGACGCATAGTTCGGGACCCCCTACCCGAGATCCGCCGGTTTTGACACCGACAGGGCCCTAGTGACAAGCATTAAGCATAGCAAAGTCATAGCAACATCAATTTCACATAGTGGATACTTGGGATCAAACCCTAACAAAACTAACTCGATTACATGATAAATGTCATCCAACCCATCACCATCTAGCAAGCCTACGATGGAATTACTCACGCACGACGGTGAGCATCATGAAATTGGTGATTGAGGATGGTTGATGATGATGATGATGGCGACGGATTCCCCTCTCCGGAGCCCCGAACGGACTCCAGATCAGCCCTCCCGAGAGGTTTTAGGTCTTGGCGGCGGCTCTGTATCGTAAAACATGATGAATCCTTCTCTCTGATTTTTTTTCTCCCCGGAAGAAAATATATAGAGTTGGAGTTGAGGTCGGAGGAGCTCCAGGAGGCCCACGAGGTAGGGGGCGCGCCCCCACTTTCGTGGCTAGGGTGTGGGCCCCTGGTCTTCATCTTTTGCAAGGATTTTCTTATTATTTCCAAAAAGATGTTCCGTCAAGTTTCGGGTCATTCCGAGAACTTTTGTTTCTGCACATAAATAACACCATGGTAATTCTGCTGAAAACAGCGTCAGTCCGGGTTAGTTCCATTCAAATCATGCAAGTTAGAGTCCAAAACAAGGGCAAAAGTGTTTGGAAAAGTAGATACGATGGAGATGTATCAACTCCCCCATGCTTAAACATTTGCTTGTCCTCAAGCAATTCAGTTGACAAACTAGAAGTGATAAAGAAAAACTTTTACAAACTCTGTTTGCTCTTGTTGTTGTAAATATGTAAACCCAGCATTCAAGTTTTCAGCAAAGATTATGAACTAACCATATTCACAATAATGCATAGGTCTCATGTTTACTCATATCAATGGCACAATCAACTAGCGAGCAATAATAATAAATCTCGGATGACAACACTTTCTCAAAACAATCATAATATGATATAACAAGATGGTATCTCGCTAGCCCTTTCTGAGACTGCAAAACATGAATGCAGAGCACCTTTAAAGATCAAGGACTGACTAGACATTGTAATTCATGGTAAAAGAGATCCAGTCAAGTCATACTTAATGTAAACTAACAGTAATGAATGCAAATGACAGTGGTGCTCTCCAACTGGTGCTTTTTAATAAGAGGATGATGACTCAACATGAAAGTAAATAAATAGGCCCTTCACAGAGGGAAGCAGGGATTTGTAGAGGTGCCAGAGCTCGGTTTTGAAATAGAGGTGAATAATATTTTGAGCGGTATACTTTCCATATCAACATAACAACCAAGAGATGGCAATAGCTTCCATGCTACACACATTATTGGCGGTTCCCAAACAGAATGTTAAAGTTTATACTCCCCCTCCACCAACAAGCATCAATCCATGGCTTGCTCGAAACAACGAGTGCCTCCAACTAACAAGAGTCCCAGGGGGAGTTTTGTTTGCAATTATTTTTATTTAGTTTGCATAAAGCATGGTACTGGGCATCCCGGTGACCAGCCATTTTCTCGTGAGTGAGGAGCGGAGTCCACTCCTCTTGAGAATAACCCGCCTAACATGGAAGATACGGACAACCCTAGTTGATACATGAGCTATTAGAGCATACAAATTAGGATATTTATTTGAAGGTTTAGAGTTTGGCACATACAAATTTACTTGGAGCGGCAGGTAGATACCATATATAGGTAGGTATGGTGGACTCATATGGCATAACTTTGGGGTTTATGGAGTTGGATGCACAAGCAGTAATCCCGCTTAGTACAGGTGAAGGTTAGCAAAAGACTGGGAAGCGAACAGCTAGAGAGCGACAACAATCATGAACATGCATTAAAATTAATAAACACCGAATGCAAGCATGAGTAGGATATAATCCACCATGAACATAAATATCGTGAAGGCTATGTTGATTTTGTTTCAACTACATGCGTGAACATGTGCCAAGTCAAATCACTTAAATCATTCAGAGGAGGATACCACCCTATCATACCACATCACAACCATTTTAATAGCATGTTGGCTTGCAAGGTAAACCATTATAAGGTCCTAGCTAATCAAGCATGGCACAAGAAACTATGATCTCTAGTTGTCATTGCAAACATGTTTATTCATAATAGGCTGAATCAGGAATGATGAAATAATCATATTTACAAAAACAAAAGAGGTCGAGTTCATACCAGCTTTTCTCATCTCAGTCAGTCCATCATATATCGTCATAATTGCCTTTCACTTGCACGACCGAACGATGTGGATAATAATAATAATAATAATAATAGTGCGTGTGCATTGGACCAAGTTGGAATCTGCAAGCATTCAATAAACAGGAGAAGACAAGGCAATATGGGATCTTTTGTCATATTAACAATAAGGCATATAAGAGCCACTTCAACAATTTAATTATGGTCTTCTCCTATCGACCCCCAAAGAAAAGAAAAGAAATAAAACTATTTACACGGGAAAGCTCCCAACAAGCAAAAGAAGAACAAGAAATCTTTTTGGGTTTTCTTTTTAATTACTACTACAAGCATGGAAATTAAAACTAGCTAAAAGCTACAACTAATTTTTTTGGTTTTTCTTAAGGTTTATTAAACACACAAGAAGAAAGCATAAAAAGGAAAATAAACTAGCATGGATGATACAATTAAAAAGTATGAGCACCGACATCTAGCAATGAGTGTGTGAACATGAATATAATGACGGTGGGAAATACGTACTCCCCCAAGCTTAGGCTTTTGGCCTAAGTTGGTCTATGGTCATGGCTGGCCTGGCAGATATCCATGATAATAGTTGGGGGTCGTACTATGAAGAAGAAGACTCTGACTGCCACTGATTGGCAATCATTTCCGGATCACAATGGTAATTAGGCTGTCGTGGAGGATCAACTTGTGGTTTCGGCTCTGGCTCTATGGCTGATGTAGGGTTCCGGTAGGCGTGAATAGCCTCTAACGGAACAAGGTACTGGCCTGGAGATAAATCAAACAAGGAAGGAGCAGGTAGGGTGATAGTCTCAGGATGATGTTTATGAAAGAACAATTTGTATTTAAGCTCCCCTTCCCTATTCTTAACAATAAAATCGTGTGCCACCATACTTTTATAATCTAGATAAACAGTGGGCGGAAATTTTTTCTTCCTTCTCATAATGCCTAATAGGTATGTTAAAATGTGCAGCTAGACGTGAAGCATAGATCCCTCCAAAGATGGGGCCCTTTGTATGGTTCAGACTTAACCATTTAGCAATAATACCGCCCATACTAATAGAGTTATAACAGAATAAACCATGGAACAAAATAATAATATCAGGAACACTAAGGTTTCCACAGTTTCCGCGACCAATTAAGCAATGACTAGCAAATATTGCAAAGTAGCGTGAAACAGGAAAATGTATGCTAGTGATTCTTGCATCGGAAACCTTCCTCGTTTCCCCTACAGTGATTGTATCAATAAATCCATCCACGTCACCGCGATGTGGTTCCTCTATCGTGCCCTCGAAAGGGATCAAACAAACCCGACAAAAATCATAAAGTGACATCTCCTTATGCTCATTGTATAAATAAAATTCCATCGTAGGTGGTGAGCTCCTAGCATGGAAATGAAAGTTGTGCACAAAGATATTGGTGTTTGTGGGAGGAAGAAGTGTGTGGGTGCAGGAATAAGTAGAGGAGGGCCACCGTGGGCCCACGAGGCAGGGGGCGCGCCCTCCACCCTCGTGGCCAGGTGGATGCCCCTCCTACTATGTTCTCAGTGCCAAATATTCGCAAATATTCCAGAAAAAATCATATTTAAATTTCAGGGCATTTGGAGAACTTTTATTTTCAAGGTATTTTTATATTGTACTGATAATTCAGATAACACACAGAGAAATGCTATTTTTATTTTATTTAATATAAATAACAGAAAGTAAGAGGAGGGTACAGAAGGTTGTGCCTTCTAGTTTCATCCATCTCATGCCCATCAAAAGGAATCCACTAACAAGGTTGATCAAGTCTTGTTAACGAACTCATTCCAAATAACATGGAACCAGAGAAATTTCGAATAACACTATGTTACCTCAAGGAGGATATGCACATCCCCAATAATAAGAATATCATATTTCTTCTTGACAGTAGGAAGAGGAAATTCAAAACCTCCAAATATAATCGATGGAATTTTTCCAATAGAGTTGATACTATGAACTTGAGATTGTTTTCTCGGAAAGTGTACCGTATGCTCATTACCATTAACATGAAAAGTCACATTGCCTTTAGTGCAATCAATAACAGCCCCTGCAGTATTCAAAAAGGGTCTTCCAAGAATAATAGACATACTATCGTCCTCGGGAATATCAAGAATAACAAAGTCCGTTAAAATAGTAACGTTTGCAAATACAACAGGCACATCCTCACAAATACCGACAGGTATAGAAGTTGATTTATCAGCCATTTGCAAAGATATTTCAGTAGGTGTCAACTTATTCAAATCAAGTCTACGATATAAAAAGAGAGGCATAACACTAACACCAGCTCCAAGATCACATAAAGCAGTTTTAACATAATTTCTTTTAATGGAGCATGGTATAGTGGGTACTCCTGGATCTCCAAGTTTCTTTGGTATTCCACCCTTAAAAGTATAATTAGCAAGCATGGTGGAAATTCCAGCTTTCGGTATCTTTATTTTATAAGTAACAATTTCTTTCATGTACTTAGCATAAGGATTCATTTTAAGCATATCAGTCAATCGCATACGCAAAAAGATAGGTCTAATCATTTCAGCAAAGCGCTCAAAATCCTCATCATCCTTTTTCTTGGATGATTTGGGAGGAAAAGGAATGGGTTTATGAACCCATTGTTCTCTTTCTTTACCATGTTTCCTAGCGACAAAGTCTTTCTTATCATAGCGTTGATTCTTTGACTGTGGGTTATCAAGATCAACAGCAGGTTCAATTTCTATATCATTATCATTGCTAGGTTGAGCATCAGCATGAACATTATCATTAACATTATCACTAGTTTCAGGTTCATTACCAGATTGTGTTTCATCATAAGAAATAGAAATATCATTTGGATTCTCAAGTGTATCAATAACAGGTTCATTAGAAGCATGCAAAGTCCTATCATTTTTCTTTTCCTTCCTTTTAGAAGGACTAGGTGCATCTATATTATTTCTCTGAGAATCTTGCTCAATTCTCTTAGGGTGGCCTTCAGGATACAGAGGTTCCTGAGTCATTCTACCAGTTCTAGTAGCCACTCTAACAGCATAATCATTATTCTACTATTCAATTCATTGAGCAAATCATTTTGAGCTTTAAGTACTTGTTCTACTTGAGTGGTAACCATAGAAGCATGCATACTAATAAGTTTAAGTTCACCTTTTACATTAGCCATATAATCACCCAAGTGTTCAAGCATATTTGAATTGTATTTCAATTGTCTACCAAAATAAGCATTAAAATCTTCTTGCTTAGCCATAAATTTATCAAACTCATCTAAGCATGGGCTAGCAAACTTAGTAAATGGGATTTCTGTTTTATCATATCTATAGAGAGAATTTACCTTTACTACCTGTGTCGGGTTATCAAGACCATGTACTTATTCAATAGGTAATGGATTTAGATCATATGTTTCTTCAACAGGCAGTAAATTAAGACCGTGTATTTCTTCAATAGGAGGTAAATTCTTAACATCTTCAGCTTTAATACCTTTTTCTTTCATAGATTTCTTTGCCTCTTGCATATCTTCAGATCTGAGAAATAGAACACCTCTTTTCTTCGGAGTTGGTTTAGGAATAGGCTCAGGAGCTGGCTCAGGAAGTGTCCGATTATTTTCATTTTTCAACATATTATTCAATATAATTTTAGCTTCGTCCGGTGTTCTTTCCCTAAAAACAGAACCAACACAACTATCCAGGTAATCTCTGGAACCATCGGTTAGTCCATTATAAAAGATATCAAGTATTTCATTCTTCTTAAGAGGATGATCAGGCAAAGCATTAAGTAACTTGAGAAGCCTCACCCAAGCTTGTGGGAGACTCTCTTCTTCAATTTGCACAAAATTATATATATCCCTCAAAGCAGCTTGTTTCTTATGAGTAGGGAAATATTTAGCGGAGAAGTAATAAATCATATCTTGGGGACTACACACACAACCAGGATCAAGGAAATTAAACCATATCTTAGCATCACCCTTTAATGAGAACGGAAATATTTTAAGGATACAAAAGTAACGAGTTCTCTCATCATTAGTGAACAGGGTGGCTATATCATTTAGTTTAGTAAGATGTTCCACAACAGTTTTAGATTCATAGCCATGAAAAGGATCAGATTCAACCAAAGTAATTATATCAGGATCAACAGAGAATTTATAATCATTATCAGTAACACAGATAGGTGAAGTAGCAAAAGCAGGGTCAGGTTTCATTCTAGCATTAAGAGATTGCTGCTTCCATTTAGCTAATAACCTCTTGAGTTCGTATCTATCTTTGCAAGCTAAAATAGCTACAGCAGCTTCTTTTTCAAAAACATAACCCTCAGGAATAACAGGCGATTCATATTCATTAGAGGGAGAGTCTTCATCATCACTTTCATCAATATTATCAGATTCAATATTTTCATTCTCTCTAACCCTAGCAAGTTGTTCATCAAGAAATTCACCAAGTAGCATAGTAGTATCAAGCCTAGAAGTAGTTTCATCATAAGTATCATGCATAGCTGAAGTGGCATCATCAATAACATGTGACATATCAGAATGAATAGCAGAAGCAGGTTTAGGTGTCGCAAGCTTACTCAAAACAGAAGGTGAATCAAGTGCAGAGCTAGATGGCAGATCCTTACCTCCCCTCGTAGTTGATGGATAAATCTTGGTTTTTGGATCTCTTAAGTTCTTCATAATGATAAGCAGATATAAATCCCAACTGACTCAAAGAATAGAGCTATGCTCCCCGGCAACGGCGCCAGAAAATAGTCTTGATAAACCACAAGTATAGGAGATCGCAGCAGTTTTCGAGGGTAGAGTATTCAACCCAAATTTATTGATTCGACACAAGGGGAGCCAAAGAATATTCTCAAGTATTAGCAGCTGAGTTTTCAATTCAACCACACCTGGAAACTTAATATCTCCAGCAAAGTGTTTAGTAGCAAAGTAATATGATAGTAGTGGTAACGGTAACAAAAGGTAATGATAGCAAAAGTAATGTTTTTGGTATTTTGTAGTGATGATAGCAATAGCAACAGAAAAGTAAATAAGCGAAGAACAATATATGGAAAGCTCGTAGGCAATGGATTGGTGATAGAGAATTATGCCGGATGCGGTTCATCATGTAACAGTCATAACCTAGGGTGACACAGAACTAGCTCCAATTCATCAATGTAATGTAGGCATGTATTCCGAATATAGTCATACGTGCTTATGGAAACGAACTTGTATGACATCTTTTGTCCTACCCTCCCGTGGCAGCGGGGTCCTAGCGGAAACTAAGGGATATTAAGGCCTCCTTTTAATAGAGTACCAGACCAAAGCATTAACACATAGTGAATACATGAACTCCTCAAACTACGGTCATCACCGGTAAGTATCTTGATTATTGTCACTTCGGGGTTAATGGATCATAACACAAAATAGGTGACTATAGAATTGCAAGATAGGATCAAGAACTCTCATATATTGATGAAAACATAATAGGTTCAGATCTGAAATCATGGCACTCGGGCCCTAGTGATAAGCATTAAGCATAGCAAAGTCATAGCAACATCAATCTCAAAACATAGTGGATACTAGGGATCAAACCCTAACAAAACTAACTCGATTACATGATAAATCTCATCCAACCCATCACCATCCAGCAAGCCTACGATGGAATTACTCACGCACGGCAGTGAGCATCATGAAATTGGTGATGGAAGATGGTTGATGATGACGATGGCGACGGATTCCCCTCTCCGGAGCCCCGAACGGACTCTAGATCAGCCCTCCCGAGAGGTTTTAGGGCTTGGCGGCGGCTCCGTATCGTAAAACATGATGAATCCTTCTCTCTGATTTTTTTTCTCCCCGAAAGCAAATATATAGAGTTGGAGTTGAGGTCGGAGGAGCTCCAGGGGGCCCACGAGGTAGGGGGGCGCCCCCCACCCTCGTGGCTAGGGTGTGGCCCCCTGGTCTTCATCTTTTGCAAGGATTTTTTTATTATTTCCAAATAGACGTTCCATGAAGTTTCTGGTCATTCCGAGAACTTTTGTTTCTGCACATAAATAACACCATGGCAATTCTGCTGAAAACAGCGTCAGTCTGGGTTAGTTCCATTCAAATCATGCAAGTTAGAGTTCAAAACAAGGGCGAAAGTATTTGGAAAAGTAGATACGACGGAGACGTATCAGTGGACACGAGACGGACGCGTGCGTGCGTACTCCTCTCCCCGGGCCCGCAGGTCGGTGGCAGTTGTCGGTGTCAAAACCGACGGATCTCAGGTAGGGGGTCCCGAACTTTGTGTCTAAGGTCGATGGGAACAAGAGACAGGTGTTGGCGTTCTGGGAACGGGGGTCCCCAGACTTGCCTGCCTGCGGCCTGCGGCGTGGCTCAAAGGGGGGGCCCAGCTCGGCCCATCTTCATCAACACAGACCCAAGACCCTCGCGAGGGGCCAAGCCTCGCGGGGCGGACGACACGGAGCTTCCTCAGGCACGGCCTCATCAGGCTAGCTCGCGAGGAGGCGGAGAGATCAAGGCGGGGTACCTCACGAGGTGCCCGTGACGCAAGCCATGACGACCAAGGGTGCCAGGCGGGCGCCAGCCCGCGCAGTGTCCTCCTTTCCTCTTTGGTGCAAAGGGAGCAAGCGCAGGCGAGAGCATCAAGCAAAGGCACCCGTTTCAGTGCAACGAGACCAAGACCAGTCCAACGGCAGGGAGGAAGTCATTGTGGAGCCCAAGCCAGCGTCACCACCAGAGCCTTTGGTGGGCGAGGACCAACTTTAGTCAGGATAAGTGTACCAGATGTTCCCCTTCAAAATGGCCAATTGTTGGCGCCCTTCCCGCTCAATATTTGGGAAGAGGCCCAGGGCCTTTGCCTATAAATAGGACTAGCCACCCACAGGGTAGAGGGAAGGAGGATCGAAATCGAGATGGGAGAGAGAATCGAGAAGAGAGAGAGAGAGAAGGGTGAATGAACTCCTCCTAGCAGTTCATCCCCTCAGCCAAGAACAGACCCTCGCGAGGCTGTTCTTCCTTGTATTGCTCATCATCATCAGCCCAAGAGGCAATCCACCACACCACACACTGGAGTAGGGTATTACACCACAACGGTAGCCCGAACCAGTATAAACTCCGTGTGTCCTGTGCTGTTCTTTCCATAGCTTAGATCTTAGCGAGGCGGAGGGGTGCAGGTAGGTAGAAGGCGAAATCTCCGCGCGCACCCCAGTGTACGAACCTCAAGGGTCTGCCGGAACCCGAAATCCGACATTTGGCGCGCCGGGTAGGGGTGCGCCGGAATTCGTCTTCCACCACCCCGTTCTCCTCCGACCATCGCGTCCATGTCTGACGCTCGTCGGGCCCGCGCCGAGCACCGGGCCGCTCTCGCTTCCCGCGTCGCCTTGACGGCTCCTGTTGGCGGGTGTCCTCGCCGTTCCCCGTCACCTGTCGTCAACGCCGCCACCAGCCCGGTGGGGAACGAGCAGCAAGCGTCGTCTCAGCATCCGTCCATGCGGCAGGACGGCCGCACCGCTACTCCCTCGCTCACCCCAGCTAGTTCTTCGTCCCGCGCGCTCCGCGCACCCATGGAGGCTCGAGCTGCGCTCATCGCGGCAAACGAGCTCCTGCGCTACCGTCCCGTCGATGACGTCTACGAAGAATGGCTCGACCGCGTCGCCGAGCTCGTCCGCGCCATAGGGGGCTCCCCTGCGCCGTCCGTTCCGCTGCACTGCACCCCGCCCCGCGCGGGCAACGAAGCTCCGGGGGCACCCCTGCCGCCTCCTCCTCAAGAAGGCGCCGTGGCTCCAAGGCGCGTGGCCCCTGGGCGGAACCCACTCTGTCAGGTGCCAGCTCGGCAAGAGAAGAGCTGCCAAGAAGTCCCTCGCCCGCAAGAAGCTGCCCAGGCACTCCCTGCTCCAGCATGTCGCGACCATGCTCCTGCTCCCGCACGTCAAGACCTCGCGCTGCTCCCAGCTGCAGCACGTGGGGACATGCAAGACCAAGCTCTCCGTCACCCAAGGCCTCCCGTGGCCACAGCAGGCTGCCGTGCCTTCACCACTGAGCTACGCAGTGTCGCGTGGCTCGGCAAGTTCAAGCCAGACCTGCCTCCTCGTTACGACGGCACGGCCGACCCTGCGGAGTTCCGCCAGCTCTATGAGCTGGGCATCGAAGCTGCCAACGGAGACGAGGTCATGGCGAACTGGTTTCCCATGGCGTTCAAGGACGGGGCCCGCACCAGGCTCCTGAACCTGGCTCCAGGCACGATCTCCTCCTGGGACAAGATGTGCACCCGCTTCATCGCCAACTTCCAAGGTACTCGCGACCGGCCACCCGCCGTGAGCGACATGTGCCGCATCAAGCAATAACCCGGAGAGACCCTGCAAAAGTACATCCAGTGCTTCAACAACGCACGCCTCAAGATTCCCAAGGTGACCGAGGAGGCCATCATCTCAGCCTTCTCCGATGGCGTGCGTGATGTCAAGATGAAAGAGGAGCTGGCGATGCATGAAGACCTGTGCACTTCCTTGGAGTTGTTCAACTTGGCAACCAAGTGCGCCAGGGCTGAGGAAGGGCGTCTCTCCCTCCTCGAGCTGCCTGCCGCAGACCCAGAAGAGAAGAAGCCCAAGGCCAAGGATGTGAAGCGCAAGGGGGCTGCCGTGCTCGCGGCAAAACCAGACACCAAGCGGGGCAGAGATCAGCCCGAATCTTCCAAGGGCAGTCGGTACTGTGTGTACCACGACCTCCACACCCACAACACCAACGAATGTCAAGAGCTCCGAGCCGTGCGAGAAGGAAGAATCGGCCGTCGCCCCGACCACGGTGACCGGGGCTACAGTCGAGGATGAGGAAGGAACGCAGGACGCTGGGAAGACCGCTGCCCGCGCCAAGGGTGGCGCAATCGACCTCGCGAGGGTCGATGGCAAGACCCGCCTCGTGAGGGAGACTGGAGGGATCAGCCTCGCGAGGATCGCCTGCAAGGCGACGCAGGCCTCCCTCCGCTGCCGCCGCAGCCAAGGAGAAACGAATACCGCCATCAGGACGAGGGGGCTGGGGGCTTCCAGGAGCCATGCGCGATCGCCTGCATCCTGGGCGGGGCTCAAGCCCCAGCCTCTCAATGCATCTTCAAGCAGTTCGCCTGCAAAGTGAATGCAGTCCTTCCCAAGCTCGAAGCCACACGCCCTCTCAGGTGGTCGGCGTGCGCCATCACGTTCAGCTCAGCAGATCATCTTAAGTGTGCGGCCACAGCCGGAGTCCTCTCGATGCTTTGTTCCCCAATCATCAGCAACGTGGTGGTCACCAGGACCCTCATCGATGGCGGGGCGGGGCTCAACGTCCTGTCCGTGGAAACATTCAACAATCTCCAAGTGCCCTACAACCAGCTTCAGCCAACCAAGCCTTTCTCCGGAGTCACCGACGGCTCCACGGTCCCGATTGGGCAGGTTCGCCCCCTGTCACCTTCGGGGCAAGCGACAACTACCGCACCGAGCTCATCGACTTCGACGTCGCTCACATTCGCCTGACGTACAACGCCATCCTTGGGTACCCAGCGCTGGCCAAGTTCATGGCCGTAACTCACCACGGCTACAACGTCCTCAAGATGCCAGGAAGTGGCGGAGTCATCACGGTGCCCTGTGAAGAGAAGGACGCAGTGTGTTCCCTGGAACGAGCCTTTCAGGCCGCATCACTGGAAGACCCGGATCGCAGAAGCAGGAGGCTTCCCAAGACCGCCCCCAAGAAGAAGAAGACATCGTCCGGCCCGGCCCCTGAGGAGGCAGGCCCCTCAGGGCACGCGCCTGCCCAGGGGGAACCTCCTTCCATCGCATAGGAAAGCGCGCCCAGCGCCCTCCTCAGGCAGGGCTCGGGGGCTCTCCCCTGGAGGGCCACCGACCTGGCTAAGGTCACGAGGGAGGCGCTTGGGCACCACATGGAGGCGTGTTTCGAAGCACATTTCCCTCAAGAAGGAGTAAGGCAAGAAGGGCCAGACCCTCAGGAGTTCATCAGCAAGGCCATTCAGGAGCTACAGGAGTCAAGAGTCATGAAAGGCGGCCGCCGCCTACCAGCTGTGGCTCCCCATCCAGGCGAGGATGGTGGGCTGCGCGTCTGCATCGACATACCAAGGCTCAGTCGAGTCGCCTCTCTGGAGAACCTCTGGCCCTCGTGAGTGGGGCGCTGCGAAGGTCCACCCCACAGCTACGTTCGCATGCCTTACGGCTTGCCGAACGCGGCTGCCGCGTACCAGCACCTCATGAGGGGCATCATGGAGGCTCAAGAGGCTAGGCGTTCCGCAGCCCTGGCGGAGATGGAGATGGTCCGCGAGGAGCCACCAGCGCCTCCGGAGCCTCCCGAGGCCCCTGGGCCTGGGGGCTCGTGAGGACCAGCTTCCGCAGCCCACCGAGTCTGCTACACCAACACTCCTTCGTCCTCAACATCATCAGGTGACATCTTTCAAGTTTCATTTCCAGCTAGGAGCGCCCCCCAGGGCTGCATTATTCCCAGGCTGTGTGGGTCCGTCCCTGCGGCATGTATCCCTTTTATTTCATGTTGCTAGCTTACTTTGTTGGAGGCGCCCCTCGGGCTGCATCATCCCCAAGTCGCTCGGGCCAGACCCAGCGGCATGTATCCCTTTTGCGTTTATTTCTGGCTATGCATTCGACCCACCATGCTGGATTATTTGATGCCGGTCCACGGCACCTCTTCTTCTCCATGCCGACCACTTGCACGTTAAAGGGGGGGTACCTGAGCATCGCGACTCAGGGCTCTTACTGGCTCTCCAGCCCTCACCCTCTGGCCTTGTCCACGGCATCGCGACCTGGCATACCAGCGACGGCTGAGACCAGCTCGAGGGCCGGGACCCGAGGATGTAGAGTGCCGGCATCTAACCAAATTTGCAGGTACACATCACAAGATAAGGCCCAGTGCCAGGCGCAACCCGCCTAGAGGTAGGGCCCCGTGAGTCCCACGCTGGCTCATGGGTGCCCAGATACACCTCGCCAGGCCCTACCATGCCAGCCACGTGTCAGGGCGGGGTTGTACATGCCCCGGGGGCTCCTCCCGGAGGGGAGCCCCCTCCCACGTACCAGTGGAAGCACCATGCTCCGCGTTGGCTGACGACACTGCCGAGGAGCGGCTATGCCCGTACACATACGGAAGCGCTATGCTCCGCGCTGGTGATAAACAACTGAGGGTGGCCCCCGGGCCGCATCAACCTCAGGGAGCCCAGAGCTCAGTGTCTAGCCTCATCATAACGCCTCCCCTCGGGAGTGCCGCGCGAGGGGGCTGGGCACGGGGGCTGCGCCTGGGTCACGCCCAAACGCATGCCACCCAGCCAGGCCCCCCCGGGCCTGGTTCGTCGCGCGTCTCTCCCCGAGCGGAGCCAAAATACAAAGGCCGTTTGAGCGTCAAGGGGGACTCCTGAGCATCGCGACTCAGGAGCCTAACTGGTCACGTAGCCCCTCACTCCTTAGTTCCGAAAGGCTAACGACGGTTGAGGTATGCGCGTGGCCGGGCTCTGCAGACGTAGAACGGTAGATCCACCCACATCACACCTCCCTACCGTCTGTTCGTGCACCAAGGGGGACTCCTGAGCATCGTGACTCAAGAGCCTAACTTGTCACGTAGCCCCTCACTCCTTGGTCCCATCCTGGTTTCCGGTCGGGGCTAACGGCGGCTGAGGTATGCGCGGGGCCGGGCTCTGCCGGCGTAGAACATAAGCAAGTAGGAAGGAAAAGCGTAAATTTCCAGGAATTCCCTCAGCATCCACCCACATCACACCTACCTACTTGCTGTTCGTGCACCAAGGAGGACTCCTGAGCATCGCGACTCAGGAGCCTAACTTGTCACATAGCCCCTCACTCCTTGCTCCCGTCCTGGTTTCCGGTCGGGGCTAACGGCGGCTGACGTATGCGCGGGGCCGGGCTCTGCCGGCGTAGAACATAAGCAACTAGGAAGGAAAAGCGTAAATTTCAAGGAATTCAAAAGCAAATATTACAGTCCACACTGTTATCTCAATGCCAAACGAAAGTTTAAACGCCACCCCGAGGCATGATACATGTGCAGGAATTAAAGGCAGGACAGGAGCCACAACGGAATCACTTGTCGGCAGTGGAGCAGCGCGGAGTGGGTTCGCCTCATGCAGCAGCAGGGTCGGCAGCGCCTTGCTTCGGCTTGGTGCTGAAGGCCCGGAGCTTCCCCAGCAGAGCCTCCGCGCGACCCTTCACGACCTCGGCAGCGGCAGCAGCACGCTCGCCACTTACTGGCTCCAGCAGGCTGTCGAGGTCGACGCCGGGATCACGAAGGTAGATGTGGGTGAGGACCCGCGTCAGCGCTGCAGAAGATAGGACACGCGCCACGGCCTCGGCCGTGGGGCCAAGGCCAAGGGCGACATCTTCAAGAGCGCGAACCAGGAAGGGAAGCAGCTTGGCGGGGCCGTCCTCGGCGCCAGCCAGCGGACTCTCCAGGCCGCTGTCGTAAAGCGTCCTCAGCGAGGAGCGAGCCTTCGCCTCCATCTCCGCGAAGGCCACGCGGTCCTCGGCAAGAACCTAGGCCTTGTCGTCCAGCTTCACCTTCCTCGCCCCCAACTCCTGCTCCAGCGCGCCTAGGAAGTCACGGCGCCTCCTGAGCTTGACCTCCCTCTCCTTGACGGCCGCCTCGCAAGCCTTCACGCCTTCTTCCTGCTCTTGGCGAAGGCGGGCCTCTTTCGCGAGCTGGTCCCGCAGGCCTTGCAGCTCGTCCTCCAGCGCCTTGCAGCGACCACGGACGTCGACCACCTCCCCCAGGGCTGCGTCACGAGCAGCCTTCGCCTCAAGGTCGGCCTGCCTCTCCTCATCGCAAGCCGTCGAGGCCTGGACCAGCGCCGCCCGAATCGAAGCGTCGGAGAAAATCCATCCTGAAGCCAGCTCCAAGCGCCCGGCCACCAAGCGAGGGTCGGCGCCAAGAAGATCCTGCCGCAGCCGGTCCAGCTCAGCAGCAGCACGATCCAGAATGGTAGGAGGAGTCAGAGAGACAACAGTCGGTGGAGTAGGAGGAGAAGGCGGCAGCACAACCACAGGATCCTAAGGCGGAGCCTGCTGTGCCCCAACGGCTGTAGTGGCGGCAGCAGGCAAAGGCACCTCGGGAGTTACTTGGGCCATGTGGGCTGAGCTCGCCCCAGCCGGCTCAGCCAGGCCTCGCGAGGATGACCGGGCAGGAGAAGCCCGTGCGTCGCGGTCACCTTCCTTCGCGGGCGGAGGCGCTGCCACGGATGGAACCTCAGGAGCACCCTTCGGCTTCTTTGCTGCGGGCGCCAGCCTGTCCAAGAGATGTGGACGTCAAGCCTCAGCAACAGAACAAGAAATAAAGACAAGAATCAAGCACTCACGTCCGATCAACCGCCACGCGGCGCCCAAGGCCGCAGGCTGTTAGGGCCCGCGGCGCTTCGCTCTTGCCCTTTCGCCTCCCTGCACGGCCAAGTCCGGGTGCGCCTTGGGCCCGGGGGCTACTGTCGGTGTTCTGGGAACGGGGGTCCCCAGACTTGCCTGCGGCCTGCGGCGTGGCTCAAAGGGGGGGCCCAGCTCGGCCCATCTTCATCAACACAGACCCAAGACCCTCGCGAGGGGCCAAGCCTCGCGGGGCGGATGACACAGAGCTTCCTCAGGCACGGCCTCATCAGGCTGGCTCGCGAGGAGGCGGAGAGATCAAGGCGGGGTACCTCACAAGGTGCCCGTGACGCAAGCCATGACGACCAAGGGTGCCAGGCGGGCGCCAGCCTGCGCAGTGTCCTCCTTTCCTCTTTGGTGTAAAGGGAGCAAGCACAGGCAAGAGCATCAAGCAAAGGCACCCGTTTCGGTGGAACGAGACCAAGACCAGTCCAACGGCAGGGAGGAAGTCATTGTGGAGCCCAAGCCAGCGTCACCACCAGAGCCTTTGGCAGGCGAGGACCAACTTTAGTCAGGATAAGTGTACCAGATGTTCCCCTTCAAAATGGCCAATTGTTGGCGCCCTTCCCGCTCAATATTTGGGAAGAGGCCCAGGGCCTTTGCCAATAAATAGGACTAGCCACCCACAGGGTAGAGGGAAGGAGGATGAAAATCGAGATGGGAGAGAGAATCGAGAAGAGAGAGAGAAGGGTGACTGAACTCCTCCTAGCAGTTCATCCCCTCAGCCAAGAACAGACCCTCGCGAGGCTGTTCTTCCTTGTATTGCTCATCATCATTAGCCCAAGAGGCAATCCACCACACCACACACTGGAGTAGGGTATTACACCACAACGGTGGCCCGAACCAGTATAAACTCCGTGTCTCTTGTGTTGTTCTTTCCATAGCTTAGATCTTAGCGAGGCGGAGGGGTGCAGGTAGGTAGAAGGAGAAATCTCCGCGCGCACCCGAGTGTTCGAACCTCAAGGGTCTGCCGGAACCCGAAATCCGACAACAGGGGACACAATGTTTACCCAGGTTTGGGCCCTCTCTATGGAGGTAATAACCCTACTTCCTGCTTGATTGATCTTGATGAATATGAGTATTACAAGAGTTGATCTACCACGAGATTGTAATGGCTAAACCCTAAAAGTCTAGCCTATCTGACTATGATTATGAGGATATATATCTACGTACCTAGCCCTCCGGTTTATATAGATATCGGAGGGATCTAGGGTTTCATAAGGTCGGTTATAGAGAAAGGAATCTTCATATTCGGACACCAAGCTTGCTTTCCACGTCAAGGAGAGTCCCATCCGGACACGGGTAGAGTCTTCGGTCTTTGTATCTTCACAGCCCATCAGTCCGGCCCATGTCTAATAGGTCGGACGCCCGAGGACCCCTTAGTCCAGGACTCCCTCAGTAGCCCCTGAACCAGGCTTCAATGACAAGGTGTCCGGCACGCAAATTGTCTTCGGCATTGCAAGGAGAGTTCTCCTTTCCGAATACTCCAAAATAGTGTCCGGGCGTAATGAATGTGTCCGGATCTGCAACACAAGCACCACACACAAATGCAGAGAATATAGTATTGCACGAGTCCAATCCGCTGATAACTTTTAGTAATGTGACATCACGTCTGCTTCGTCATCATTTCGAACCGTTTTCCATCTGCCGTTCCATGTTTCGAGACGCGGTTTCATAGGCATGTCTTGTCAAAGGAGAGATCGTGTCCCCTTATTGCGCGATTCTCATTAATACGGGTGTGGGTAATCTAACCATGCCGTTTACACAGCTCTTGGGAATAGGCAAGTTTTAAGGCGAGTGGGGAGGCGCTTGATATTCACTATCATTATAAGGAGATAAGGATTCCCTTTTATTCACCCACGCCTTCTCTCTTTCTCTACCCTTCCATTCTCGAGCTCCAGCGCCCAAGTTCTCGTTCTTTCTGCCTCAAGGAAGCACTCAACCAAGTCCGGATCTGGAGGGCAAGGCAAGTGGATGGCCTCCTCTGTCAGGGAGAAGGACATCACTAGGCTTCGGGAGGCCGGGTATCTGGCAAAAGAAATCGCCCACCGGCTTCCAGCCAAGGGGCAAATCGTCCCCACCCCGAAGCCCAACGAGAGGGTGGTGTTCATCCCTCATTTCGTCTGCGGGTTAGGGTTTCCCTTCCACTCTTTCATCCGCGGGCTTATGTTCTATTATGGGCTAGACTTCCATGACCTAGCCCCGAATTATTTCCTCAACATCTCGGCATTCATTGTTGTGTGTGAGGCCTTCCTCCGCATCCAACCCCACTTCGGACTATGGCTCAAGATTTTCAACGTGAAGCTGAAGGTTGTGGATGGCCAGCACGCGAAGTGCGGAGGCGCCATGGTGACAAGCTGCCCAATGTCACATGTCCCAAGGGTACCTATATGGAGACCATCAAGGAGTGGCAGAAACTATGGTTCTATATCACAGAGCCCCGCGACGCCACCTGCGCCATGGCTTCCGAATTCAATTCCGGAGCTCCAATACGGCTCACCTCCTGGATAGAAAAGGGCCCAAATTGGTCTTCGTCGAATGAGCTGATAATGCTGCAAACGTGCATTCAAAGCATGGTGGATAAAGACATCAAGCTCGTCGACGTAATCCAGGTGATGCTGGTTCGCCGGATCCTCCCATGCCAAAGCCGAAGCTGCCCCTTATGGGATTTCGACCCGAACAAGCACCGAACCTTGGAAAGGCTCTTCGGAACCACTCACGAAGATGCCTGGAAGTTGCTCTTTAAGGGAAACGAGACGCCGTCAGCCATAGACTCGGACCGCGGGCACGCTATTACCCATTCTGCTAAGGCGGTAAGCCTTTCACATCTCTAAACGCATCCTCTACTTGCATGTTTCAAGGATGATATCTAAACTTTTATTATATTTTTTTTAGGTATGGACGGAGAGGGTGGAGCGAATTTAATGTTCAGCTCCGCTGCCCAAGGAACCAGTCATCCCGCTCCTGGCGAAGATGATGGTGCCGGCGCCCTATAAGGCATCGAAGAAGAAGGCCAAGGGGTTCCGGAGTGGCCCCCACCGCAAGAGGGCTTCGGACGTGTCGTTCAAAGACAACACTCTCTCCTCCGCCGCCAAAGACGACGAGGAGGAGGAGGAAGAAAGCACCTCTCCCCTGATGGGGGGAGGAAGAAGAGGGCGGCCTCCACAAATCTGGAGGAA
Source organism: Triticum dicoccoides (assembly GCF_002162155.2). Taxonomy (NCBI): domain Eukaryota; kingdom Viridiplantae; phylum Streptophyta; class Magnoliopsida; order Poales; family Poaceae; genus Triticum; species Triticum dicoccoides. Next base: position 435,391,537 of record NC_041388.1, read on the forward strand.
GAGGCGCCCAAGAGGGGGAAGGGTCCCCCTGCGGATAATTCCGCGTGGGACGTCGACAGCAGCCCAGAGCGTCGCCCCCAAAACAAGCCCCTGGCTACATCGTAAGTACTAAAAACCCGCATATGTCCGTGTATCCAGCCTCTCTTGCTTCAAAATATAATATGTTAATTTATGCCATTGTAGTCCGGCCCACGACAACTCCCTGCGATCCTCATCAAGAGGTTCATTGGATTCGAAGGCGATAGCCAGCGGGTCACCGCCGGCCGCTCACTCTCCCACGGCCAAGGGCGACGATGAGGTGTTGTCCCAAAGGACCTTCCCCAACCAAGGAGAGGTTCAGGAGGCTGCCGGGGTGACGCCAGAGGGCAAAACCTCGGCTACCGGACACATGGGGGAGCAGACCCCCATGGCAACTAAGGATGGGGGCTTTGCTCAGTTCGGCCCCCGACCGAATACAAGTCGGGACACCTATACGGCTTCGGAATCTGGCGAGCAACCTCCTTCGAAAGAAGGAGGTGTGCCTATTCCACCGATGACCTCTGTCCAACCAGAGGCACCGGATAATCTGCTGGAAGCGCTACGAGGCGCTTCCATTGTGGATGAACACCGTATCCTTATGGGTACGGTGATTGAGAGGGTTCAGTCCGTCAAGAGCGGACTAACCAAAGCCCGCGATAGCCTGCTGACAGGTTTTGAGGTAAGCGATGCAAAAAAGAAAATCCCAATATAGACAGTAGCCGCTGAGACACTGTCCGGTGTTTGGAAAGTAGAGTCAGACAGTGGATCAATTTATTTTTGCAGAAAACTAACTAAATATGTCTTATATGAATGAGCAGGCGTTGTTCCTAGCCGCGACCTCACACACTACCGAAGTCTCCGGACTAAAGCAGAGACTGGAGCGGGCCGAGGAGGAGCTCGGCCAAGCCAGGAAGCAGCTAGAAGACAAGCAAGGTATCTACTGACTAGCTGTATATTCAGAAAGAATAAATAATGCATATTGACTGTGGTGCCATGATATGTGTAGGAGCGGCGACCGAGGTCGAGGTCCTTAAACAGGCCCTGGCCGAGGCTGAGGAGAAAGCTGCCGAGGAAAAAGCCACCCGTGAGAAGCACGAGGCCAGGCTTGATGAGGTCCAGCAAGAGCTCCAGGATGCAGTGAAGAAATGTGAATCCTTGGAGCGCGATGTTTTGGCTCGAGAGACCGAACTCGCTAAGGCCCACCAAAGCATGGAAGAGGCCCGGGTTGAGGCCCAGGGCACCCTCCAGGAGATCCAGGAGGCCAAGAAAATCATGGCGGGTAAGGCGTTTAGTATGAAAAGCAAGTATGTGAAGAAGAAGTATCTCTTACTAACCCAGATTCGGAGTTCTCCAGGGGTGTTTGCAGATGTGCCACGCAGTGTGTCTGGCGCTACGGAGTTCTTCTGAGCCGAAGAAGGGAGCTCAATAGAGAAGTTGTTCTGGTCGCAATATCTTGCGCCAAAACATCCAGTGCCCTTTAGCGATCAGCTAAAACACCTGGTCGAGCTGCATAGGGTGGCCGAAGTGGCCAAGAAGGATGTAATAATCCGGCTGTGGCCTGCCGAAGCTATACTCGGCAGCGGCTGATGAATGCCTACCCTCGGCTGGACGTCGTCAAGCGGTCGGTCTGCATTGAGGGCGCTCGCATGGCCTTCGCCCACGTCAAGGTGTGGTGGGCGAAGATGGACGTCGTCAAGCTTACGACCGGGGGACCATCGGAGGGCAAGGAGCACCGCACGCCCGAGCGGTATTTTGAGGATGCCCCGAAGGGGTCTCGTATTGTGGCGACGCAATGTGCGCAAGACATTATTTTCAAATGAATACATTCATGTTATCTCTGCCTTGTATGATGAAACAAAGTCATTATGTAATATAATGTTTGTTATTTAAAAAATTTCACCTCCTGTGCGGCCGTGTTGTGTGAAATCTGAGAGTTGGCCAGTCGGCGGCTTCTGCCCCCACGTAGGTAGTACGGGGGTCTTCGGGATGTAATCTAGACACTCTTGATCCAATTGTTTGGTCCTTGAAGGAGGTGTTTAGCGCGATGAACCAAGCAACCGGACTATGCGGCTTTAGCACCCTCACTTAGCCATAGGAGTTTGACAATAAAAATATAGGTGCGGCCCCTAGTATCCGAACTAGGATGCTGTAAACACCTGATCAGGTAAGTACCGATCCCTCGCATAATGCGGAAAAAATCTCTAAAGATTTGAGACCTCCGAAGAGCTGAGCGGCTCTCGCCGCATCATGACAGTCAGTTTTTGGCTTTCTCTACTGAGGTGCTCATCCGGGTAAACCAGGCCACAATCGCAGTAGTTATCCCTTTACTACCCTAGCCGATATAGCGGAACATAAGGTAGCAAGCACAGCAGCCGGGCAACCCAACTATTGACCAAAGACATGATTCGGAGTCAATGCATATAGTGCTAAATTCGGGGTGCCGAACTATACTGTAAAAGGTGTTCCGACTTTGTTGCCATGTTGTGGGGCGCTATGAAGCCCCTAGCAAATTGAAACGTACCAAAGTGTACGGGTGCTATTTGATAAAGTTATCAAAAAAGAAAAAGAAGAAAGGGTAGTAAGCTAGAGCCGTAGTATTTGAGCTGCAAACTGTTTCCATGATAATTTCATTAGTGCGTCAAAGCGCATTTATACAAGTAGTGCAATAAGCAAAAGGCTATTTAATATGCCTTAACCAAGGGAGAGCTGCGTGTGGGTCCTGAAAACAGGTAGATGGATTGTTAAAGAAACCACCTAAAAATTCCCCTGTACGTCCATGCTTCTTGCCTTCTTGGTGTGTTTATCCTACGAAAAGGACCGATGGTCAGGCCGTCAGAGAAGGCCTGTGGAAAAGAAACCTGAAAAGGAGAAAGAAGAAAATGTGAAAGTACGTGTGTCCGGGGGCGGTCGAGCCATATTGTGGATCACAAGCTAGTTATGCTTCCATCCATGCCCATGGTATTTTGAGTGCGTAATTATGTACGCGTGGTAGAATTGCCGCCACTTGGTCGGGATTGGGACGGAGGCTGAATTGCTAGTAGAGCTCTTGATGAGCCGAGCTGTCCTGCTGCAGAATAGTATGGACTCTCTTGACAGTGTCCGGGAGCTCGGCCGCCGAATTAAGGTTCTACTTGAAAAGGCCGCTTTGTACTTCTGCTGCTAGGGCAGCGGTGTGCTCCTCGATGCGGAGGGAGCGTTCCGTGTTTCCATTAACTGTTATGACACCGCGTGGTCCGGGCATCTTGAGCTTGAGATAAGCGTAGTGTGGCACTGCGTTGAATCAAGCAAATGCGGTTCGTCCAAGCAGTGCTTGATAGCCGCTGCGAAAGGGGACGATATCGAAGATTAACTCCTCGCTTCGGAAACTGTCTGGAGATCCGAAGACAACCTCTAGTGTGATTGAGCCCGGACAGCGGGCCTCCACACCTGGTATGACTCCTTTAAAGGTAGTCTTTGTGGGCTTGATCCGTGATGATTTAATGCCCATTTTGCGCACCGTATCCTGATAGAGCAGGTTGAGGCTGCTGCCACCGTCCATCAGGACTCGCGTCAAGTGGAACCCATCAATTATCAGGTCTAGGACCTGTGCAGCTGAACCGCTGTGACGGATACTGGTCGGATGATCCCGGTGATCAAAAGTGATCGGGCATGACGACCATGCATTAAATTTTGGGGCGACTGGCTCTATCGCATAGAAGTCCCTAAGCGCACTTGCACTCCCTCTTGGGGATGTGGGTAGCGTATATCATGTTCATAGTTTTGACCTGAGGGGGAAACTTCTTCTGTCCCCCTGTGTTCGGTGGCCGGGGCTCGTCGTCGTCGTCCTCGCCTTGTGATCCCTTCTCCTTGCTTTCGGCATTTAACTTGCCTGCCTATTTAAAACCCCAATAATATATGTTGGTATGATTGGGTGGTTTTTCTGGGGTGCCATGGATCTGGCACGGATGATCAAGTATGCGGTCCAGGTTGGATGAGCCCGAATTGTTCTTTTTGAACGGCTTATTCCACTGACCGGACTTAGAGCCACTGAATCCGGCATTGACCGTCGTATCATCGGTGTTGTCATTGTTGTTTCGACACTTGTGTCTGTTGCGTCAGGACTTGTCGTTGCTATTTCTGGCTTTAGAGGTGCCGACGTTCCTTGCATTTTTTTTTGCTACGGGCCAGCCAACTATCTTCACCCGCACAAAAGTGGGTCATGAGTGCCGTGAGGGCTGCCATGGACTTTGGCTTTTCTTGCCCGAGTTGGCAAGCGAGCCATTCGTCGCGGATGCTGTGTTTAAAGGCCGCTAGCCCGCTAGGGCTTCGGCATCCGGACAGTCAACGAACTGGTTCTTTTTGGTTAGGAACCTAGTCCAGAATTTCTTGGCTGACTCTCTGGGCTATTGAACTATATGGCTTAAGTCATCAGCATCTGGTGGCCGGACATATGTACCTTGGAAGTTGTCATGGAAGGCGTCTTCCAAATCCTCCCAACTGCCAATAGAGTTTTTGGGCAGACTATTTAACCAGTGTCGAGCTGGCCCTTTGAGTTTTAACGGGAGGTATTTGATGGCGTGGAGGTCATCTCCGCAGGCCATATGGATATGGAGAAGAAAATCCTCAATCCACACCGCGGGATCAGTTGTTCCATCGTATGATTCAATATTCATAGGTTTAAACCCTTCTGGGAATTCATGCTCCATTACTTCGTTAGTGAAGCAAAGAGGGTGTGCGGCGCCTCTATATCGGGCCACATCGCGACGTAGCTCTGATGGAGTCCGTCTACGGTTTTCGGCTCGCGCATGACTAGGCTTGTCATGCTTGGCTTGATAGTGATACGTCTCCAACGTATCTATAATTTTTTATTGCTCCATGCTATATTATCTACTGTTTTGGACATTATTGGGCTTTATTATCCACTTTTATATTATTTTTGGGACTAACCTATTAACCGGAGGCCCAGCCCAGAATTGTTGTTTTTGCCTATTTTAGGGTTTCGAAGAAAAGGAATATCAAACGGAGTCCAAACGGAATGAAACCTTTGGGAACATGATTCTTGGAACAAACAAGATCCAGGAGACTTGGACCCTACGTCAAGCAACCAACAGGGAAGCCACGAGGTAGGGGGCGCGCCT
>NC_041388.1:435397046-435423355 GCF_002162155.2 Triticum dicoccoides
CCACCCTCATGGGCCCCCTGTTGCTCCACTGACGTATTCCTTCCTCCTATATATACCTACGTACCCCCAAACGATCAGATACGGAGCCAAAAACCTAATTCCACCGCCGCAACCTTCTGTATCCACGAGATCCCATCTTGGGGCCTATTCCGGAGCTCCGTCGGAGGGGGCATCCATCACGGAGGGCTTCTACATCAACACCATAGCCTCTCTGTTGAAGTGTGAGTAGTTTACCTCAGACCTTCGGGTCCATAGTTATTAGCTAGATGGCTTCTTCTGTCTTTTGGATCTCAATACAATGTTCTCCCCCTCTCTTGTGGAGATATATTCGATGTGATCTTCTTTTTGCGGTGTGTTTGTTGAGACCAATGAATTGTGGGTTTATGATCAAGATTATCTATGAACAATATTTGAATCTTCTCTGAATTCTTTATGTATGATTGGTTATCTTTCCAAGTCTCTTTGAATTATTAGTTTGGTTTGGCCTACTAGATTGATCTTTCTTGCAATGGGATAAGTGCTTAGCTTTGGGTTCAATCTTGCGGTGTCCTTTCACAGTGACAGTAGGGGCAGCAAGGCATGTGTTGTATTGTTGCCATCGAGGATAACAAGATGGTTTTTTTTATCATATTGCATGAATTTATCCCTCTACACCATGTCATCTTGCTTAAGGCGTTACTCTGTTTTCATGAACTTAATACTCTAGATGCATACTGGATAGTGGTCGATGAGTGGATTAATAGTAGTAGATGCAGGCAGGAGTCGGTCTACTTGTCTCGGACGTGATGCCTATACACATTATCATACCTAGATATTCTCATAACTATGCTCAATTCTGTCAATTGCTCAACAGCAATTCGTTCACCCACCATAAAATACTTATGCTCTTGAGAGAAGCCACTAGTGAAACCTATGGCCCCCGGGTCTATCTTCATCATATTAATCTTCCAATACTTAGTTATGTCCTTTGCTTTTATTTTACTTTGCATCTTTATCACAAAAAATACCAAAAATATTATTCTATCATATCTATCAGATCTCACTCTCGTAAGTGACCGTGAAGGGATTGACAACCCCTTATCGCGTTGGTTGCAAGGAGTTATTTTTTTGTGCAGGTATGAGGGACTCGCGCGTAGCCTCCTACTGGATTGATACCTTGGTTCTCAAAAACTGAGGGAAATACTTACGCTACTTTGCTGCATCATCCTTTCCTCTTCAAGGAAATCCAACGCAGTGCTCAAGAGGTAGCAAGAAGATTTCTAGCGCCGTTGCCGGGGAGTCTACGCAAAAGTCAACATACCAAGTACCCATCACAACCCTTATCTCCCGCATTACATTATTTGCCATTTGCCTCTCGTTTTCCTCTCCCCCACTTCACCGTTGCCATTTTATTCGCCCTCTCTCTCTCTCTATCCTCCCTCTCTTTCTCTATTTGCCTCTTTTTGCCCGCTTGCTTTTTGTTTGCTTGTGTGTTGGATTGCTTGTTTGTCACAATGGCCCTACCTAGATTTGGTGATCTTCACCTTAAAAGGTTAGAAGAGATCGAAAGCAATGTCAGGAGTTTTATGGTTTTGCAATTTGAGCATAATAATTTCTTCAGAAATGAGCATAGGGAACAGAAAAGTTTTATGAGTTTTATGAATAAAGAACTCGATGATATGTCTAAAGAATTTGATGGTTTAAGATCCAAAATTGCTCGTCTTGAGAAATTGACTGCTGAAATTTCAGATAAGCAGGCTACCTTAGTTAATAGGATGGCTGCTAAACCAGGTTTTTATGAAAATAAAGATTAAGATCTAAAAGTTATTGATGTGTCCCCTATTAAATCTTTGTTTTGCAATATGAATCTTGATAATGATGGGACTGAATATGATCCACCTTTACCTAGAAGGCATTCCAAAAATTTGGAGTTTTTAGATCTTGATGCTAAATTTGATGAAAGTGGGATTGAAGAAATTAAAACCCTAGATGTTGATAAACCCACTATTTTGGATTTCAAGGAATTTAATTATGAAAATTGCTCTTTGATTGATTTTATTTCCTTGTTGCAATTCGTGCTGCAATCTTATGAAGAAAAACTTGAGTTGGAAGTTTCTATCCCTAGAAAACTTTATGATGAGTGGGAACCAACTATTAAAATTAAGATTAAAGATCATGAGTTATATGCTTTATGTGATTTGGGTGCTAGTGTTTCCACGATTCCAAAGACTTTGTGTGATTTATTAGGTTTCCATGATTTTGATGACTGCTCTTTAAACTTGCACCTTGCGGATTCCACTATTAAGAAACCAATGGGAATAATCAATGATGTTCTTGTTGTCGCAAATAGGAATTATGTGCCCATAGATTTTATTGTTCTTGACATAGATTGCAATCCTTCATGTCCTATTATTCTTGGTAGACCTTTCCTTAGAACGATTGGTGCAATTATTGATATGAAGGAAGGAAATATTAGATTCCAATTTGCGTTAAGGAAAGGCATGGAACACTTTACTAGAAAGAAAATTAAATTACCTTATGAATCTATTATGAGAGCCACTTATGGATTGCCTACCAAAGATGGCAATACCTAGATCTATCCTTCCTTTTTATGCCGAGCTAGGGGCGTTAAACGATAGCGCTTGTTGGGAGGCAACCCAATTTTATTTTTATTCCTTGCTTTTTGCTACTGTTTAGTAATAAATAATTTACCTAGCCTCTGTTTTGGTTGTGTTTTTTGTGTTTAATTAGTGTTTGTGCCAAGTAGAACCATTGGGAAGACTTGGGGAAAGTCTTGTTATCTTGCTGTAAAAAACAGAAACTTTAGCGCTCACAAGAACTGCTGCCATTTTTATTTGTAAAGTGATATTTAGTTAATTAGTTTTGAAGATGATTAATAGATAAATTCCTCACGTCCAGAAATTTATTTTAGAATTTTTGGGGGTCCAGATCTTGTGCTAGCTACAGATTACTATAGACTGTTCTGTTTTTGACAGATTCTGTTTTTCGTGAGTTGTTTGCTTATTTTGATGAATCTATGGCTAGTAAAATAGTTTATAAACCATAGATAAGTTGGAATACAGTAGTTTTAACACCAATATAAAAAAATAATTAGTTAATTACAGTACCTTGAAGTGGTCTTTTGTTTTCTTTCGCTAACGGAGCTCACGAGATTTTCTACTTTAAGTTTTGTGTTGTGAAGTTTTCATGTTTTGGGTAAAGATTTGATGGATTATGGAACAAGGAGTGGCAAGAGCCTAAGATTGGGGATGCCAATGGCACCCCCAAGATAATCTAAGGACACCTAAAAGCCAAAGCTTGGGGATGCCCGGAAGGCATCCCCTCTTTCGTCTACTTCTATCTGTAACTTTACTTGGAGCTATATTTTTATTCACCACATGATATGTGTTTTGCTTGGAGCATCTTGTATGATTTGAGTCTTTGCTTTTTAGTTTACCACAATCATCCTTGCTGTACACACCTTTTGATAGAGCCATACATGATTTGGAATTTGTTAGAATACTCTATGTGCTTCACTTATATCATTTGAGTTATATAGTTTTGCTCTAGTACTTCACTTGTATTTTTTTAGAGCACGGTGGTGGAATTGTTTTATAGAAACTATTGATCTCTCATGCTTCACTTAGATTATATTGAGAGTCTTAAATAGCATGGTAATTTGCTTAAATAATCCTAATACGCTTGGTATTCAAGAATAGTAAAAACTTTCTTATGAGTGTATTGAATGCTATGAGAAGTTTGATGCTTGATAATTGTTTTGAGATATGAAAATGGTGATATTAAAGTTGTGCTAGTTGAGTAGTTGTGAATTTGAGAAATACTTGTGTTAAAGTTTGTGAATGTCGTAGCATGCACGTATGGTGAACTGTTATCTGATGAAGTCGGAGCATGATCTATTTTTTGATTGTCTTCCTTATGAGTGGCGGTCGGGGACGAGCGATGTTCTTTTCCTACCAATCTATCCCCCTAGGAGCATGCGCGTAATACTTTTCTTTGATAAATTGTAGATTTTTGCAATAAGTATATGATTTCTTTATGACTAATGTTGAGTCCATGGATTATACGCACTTTTCTTCCTTCCACCATTGCTAGCCTCTCTAATACCGCGCACCTTTCGTCGATATCATACACCCACCATATACCTTCCTCAAAACAGCCACCAAACCTACCTATTATGGCATTTCCATAGCCATTCCGAGATATATTGCCATGCAACTTTCCACCGTTCCGTTTATTATGACACACTCCATCATTGTCATATTGCTTAGCATGATCATGTAGTTGACATCGTATTTGTGGCAAAGCCACCATTCATAATTCTTTCATACAAGTCACTCTTGATTCGTTGCATATCCCGGTACACCACCGGAGGCATTCATATAGAGTCATATTTTGTTCTAAGTATCAAGTTGTAATTGTTGAGTTGTAAGAAAATAGAAGCGTGATGATCATCATTATTAGAGCATTGTCCCAGTGAGGAAAGGATGATGGAGACTATGATTCCCCCACAAGTCGGGATGAGACTCTGGACAAAAAATAAAAAAAGGAAAGAAAAGAAGCCATAAAAAAAGAGAAAAGGCCCAAATAAAAAAATGAGAGAAAAAGAGAGAAGGGATAATGTTACTATCCTTTACCACACTTGTGCTTCAAAGTAGCACCATGATATTCATGATAGAGAGTCTCTCATTTCGTCACTTTCATATACTAGTGGGAATTTTTCATTATAGAAATTGGCTTGTATATACCAATGATGGGCTTCCTCAAAATGCCCTAGGTCTTCATGAGCAAGCAAGTTGGATGCACACCCACTTAGTTTCTTTTGTTGAGCTTTCATATACTTATAGCTCTAGTGCATCCGTTGCATGGCAATCCCTACTCACTCACATTGATATCTATTGATGGGCATCTCCATAGCCCGTTGATACACCTAGTTGATGTGAGACTATCTTCTCCCTTTTTTGTCTTCTCCACAACCACCATTCTATAGTGCTATATCCATGGCTCGCGCTCATGTATTGCGTGAAGATTGAAAAAGTTTGAGAATGTCAAAAGTATGAAACAATTGCTTGGCTTGTCATCAGGGTTGTGCATGATTTAAATACTTTGTGTGGTGAATATAGAGCATAGCCAGACTATATGATTTTGTAGGGATAACTTTCTTTGGCCATGTTATTTTGAGAAGAATTGATTGCTTTGTTAGTATGCTTGAAGTATTATTATTTTTATGTCAACATTTAACTTTTATCTTGAATCTTTCGGATTTAAATATTCATACCACAATTAAGAAGAATTACATTAAAATTATGCCAAGTAGCACTTCGCATCAAAAAATATCCTTTTTTATCATTTACCTACTCGAGGACGAGCAGGAATTAAGCTTGGGGATGCTTGATACGTCTCCACCGTATCTATAATTTTTTATTGCTCCATGCTATATTATCTACTGTTTTGGACATTATTGGGCTTTATTATCCACTTTTATATTATTTTTGGGACTAACCTATTAATCGGAGGCCCAGCCCAGAATTGTTGTTTTTGCCTATTTTAGGGTTTCAAAGAAAAGGAATATCAAACGGAGTCCAAACGGAATGAAACCTTCGGGAACGTGATTTTTGGAACAAATAAGATCGAGGAGACTTGGACCCTACGTCAAGAAACCAACAGGGAAGCCACGAGGTAGGGGCGCGCCTACCCCCCCCCAGGCGTGCCCTCCACCCTTGTGGGCCCCCTGTTGCTCCACCAACATACTCCTTCCTCCTATATATACCTACGTACCCCCAAACGATTAGATACAGAGCCAAAAACCTAATTCCACCGCCGCAGCCTTCTGTATCCACGAGATCCCATCCTGGGGCCTGTTACGGAGCTCCGCCGGAGGGGGCATCCATCACGGAGGGCTTCTACATCAACACCATAGCCTCTCCGATGAAGTGTGAGTAGTTTACCTCAGACCTTCGGGTCCATAGTTATTAGCTAGATGGCTTCTTCTCTCTTTTTGGATCTCAATACAATGTTCTCCCCCTCTCTTGTGGAGATCTATTCGATGTAATCTTCTTTTTGCGGTGTGTTTGTTGAGACCGATGAATTGTGGGTTTATGATCAAGATTATCTATCAACAATATTTGAATCTTCTCTGAATTCTTTTATGTATGATTGGTTATCTTTGCAAGTCTCTTCGAATTAACAGTTTGGTTTGGCCTACTAGATTGATCTTTCTTGCAATGGGAGAAGTGCTTAGCTTTGGGTTCAATCTTGCGGTGTCCTTTCCCAGTGATAGTAGGGGCAGCAAGGCACGTATTGTATTGTTCCATCGAGGATAACAAGATGGGTTTTTTTATCATATTGCATGAATTTATCCCTCTACATCATGTCATCTTGCTTAAGGCGTTACTCTGTTTTCATGAACTTAATACTCTAGATGCATGCTGGATAGCGGTCGATGAGTGGAGTAATAGTAGTAGATGCAGGCAGGAGTCGGTCTACTTGTCTCGGACGTGATGCCTATACACATGATCATACCTAGATATTCTCATAACTATGCTCAATTCTGTCAATTGCTCAACAGTAATTCGTTCAGCCACTATAAAATACTTATGCTCTTGAGATAAGCCACTAGTGAAACCTATGGCCCCCGGGGTCTATCTTCATCATATTAATCTTCCAATACTTAGTTATTTCCTTTGCTTTTTTACTTTGCTTTTTATTTTACTTTGCATCTTTATCACAAAAATACCAAAAATATTATTCTATCATATCTATCAGATCTCACTCTCGTAAGTGACCATGAAGGGATTGGCAACCCCTTATCACGTTGGTTGCGAGGAGTTATTTGTTTTGTGCAGGTACGAGGGACTCGCGTGTAGCCTCCTACTGGATTGATACCTTGGTTCTCAAAAACTGAGGGAAATACTTACGCTACTTTGCTGCATCATCCTTTCCTCTTCAAGGAAATCCAACGCAGTGCTCAAGAGGTAGCAGATAGCCTTCGTCGCGTGTCGAGGCACGCCCCCGTGATCCGTAGATCGATCTGGTCGGGCATGTTTTATTCTTCAAGCCCTGCCGGAGATCATACGTGTATCCCTGAGAAGTTTTGTCTCTGCCTTTATGGCGAGGTAAGGCGGGCTGGTGTCAGATCATGGGTTCCGGCAGACCCTAAAGGTTCGAACACTGGGGTGAGCGCGAAGGTTTTCTCCCTATCGATCCATGCCCTAGCTCTCTAAGATCTCGCAGACGAACATGGCGAACTCACAGCACAGAAAGACATAAGATTTATACTGGTGTGGTGTAATACCCTACTCTAGTGTGGTGGTGGTGGATTGCCTCTTGGGCTAATGAAGAACAGCTACAAGGGGAAGAACCGCCTCTTGAGGTTGAGGTGTTCTTGTTCTTGGCGAACTTGTGTGTGGCCTTGGTGGGGTGGATCCGGTCCAAGATCATCTCTCCCCGGTGGTGGCTAGTCCTACTAATAGAGGCCCTGGTCCTCTCCGCAAATATTGAGCGAGAAGGGAGCCAACAACGGCCAATTTAAAAGGGGATAGCTAGTACAAGTTGTCCTAACAAAAGGTGTTCTTCGCCTGCAAAAGGCTATGGTGATGACGCCGTCTTGGGCTCCATGGTGACCTCCGTCCTGCCGTCCTTCAGGTCATGGTCTTGTTGCACCAATTTGGTAACGTTTGCTTGATGCCTCGGTACTCCGCGCATGTGCTTGCCCCTTGGCACCAAAGAGGAAACAAGGACACTGCGCGCGCTGGCGCCCGCCTGGCGCCCGCCTGGTCTCGATCGTCATGGCTCACATCACACAGAACTCGTGAGGTTTGCCTTGCCTTGATCTATCCGCCCCTCGTGAGCCTGCCTGGCGAGGCCGCTCCTGAGGAGGTCTTGCATCGTCCGCCTCGCGAGGCTTGGCCCCTCGCGAGGGTCTTGAATGCCTTGTCGATGAAGATGGGCCGTACAAACCTGCTAGCCCAGCCATGCCATGGGCCGCAGGCAGGCAAGTCTGGCGACCTCCTTTCCCAGGACACCGACAGCTGGTGTTCGGCTTGTGTTGCCTCTTTGTCCCGACCACGTGGTGGTCGGTCAGCCGCATTGTGTACTGACGGACTGGGTTCCAACGCCTCGTCATCGAATTGAGGTAGCAATTTGTGCTTCGGGTAACTTTTGAGTGGTTGCTTGATGTCGTGCTCCTCGGCTGCCAGGACATCAGTCCATCTATCGTTGAGCAGATCTTGATCAGCATGAAGCTGCTGTTGTTTCTTTTTCAGGCTCCTTGCAGTGGCTATTAGCTGGCGCTTGAAGCGCTCCTGTTCGAGAGGTTCCTCAGGCACGATAAAATCCTCGGTGCCGAGGTTTTCCTCGTCCTTGGAGAGCGGAAGATAATTACTATCCTCCGAGTCTTCGTGTGTGGCCTGTTTACCAGGGATGACTTGCCCATCTTCCCGTTCATCCTGTTCGGAAGTTGACTGAACAGGGTCTTCATTGTCTTCGGCACCGTCCGGAGTGTTGTCTTCTCCTGTGCCGGTGTTGTTGCCTTTGTTGCAGCGTGACTTAGAGCGGCTCCCCTGACGCCGGCACTTTGGTTGTATCTCGGGAGGTTTATTCTCAAACGGATCTTCCTTGTCATCGCCGCTATTCTCTTTTGGTGCATCCACCATGTATACGTCATATGAGGATGTGGTCGTCCATCGTCCAGTGAACGGCGGGTTTTGGGCCTCCTCTTCTCTTGCATTGTCGTCCACACCATCGATGTCTTCGGAGCCGTAATCAAGCATGTCGGTTAAGTCCTCGACAGTGGCTATGAAGTGGGCGGTGGGTGGGAAACGAAATTCTCAGTCGTCAGCCTCCAGTTCGAACCGGATATAATTCGGCTGAGAGTCCCCCACCAGGGATAGATTTTTTAATGAGTTTGGCACGTCGCCCAAAGGCAAGTGCCGGAAGATGTCCGCGGAGCTGAATTCGATGATCGATGACCGATCAAGCTCGACGTACGCGGATGCACAAGTTTCGGAACCTATAGCCGGAGACGAGTCCATGGTTCCAGTGACGCAGATGTTACTTGAAGTTAGGTCTGTGTGCGGATCCAACGCCGCTGAGTCTGCGGCTCCTGTGGCGGGGTTGACTTCCCGTCCTCAGAAGGCGCAATCTGCTATGGATCTAAGGCCAGAGCAGCTACAGGTACTATCTCCTGGGTATGGTCCGATGACAGATTTACGTCATGTTCACCGTGGTGGCTGGGAGCGGCTGCCGTGGTCTCGAATCCTTTGAAGATCAAGTCTCCATGGATATCCGCAACGTAGTTCAAGCTTCCAAAATCTGACATGATGGCCAGGGGCGTAGCTTTCGATCTGCTCCAGATGCTAAGCGAGTTGGCCCGCAGTGCGAAGCCACCGAACACGAAGATATGTCTAGGGAGGAAGACTTTCCCTTGGACAGCGTCGTTGTAGATGATTGAAGGAGCCATCAAACCTTTTGACGATGGCACAGCGGAACTCTCAATGAAAGCACCAATGTCAGTGTCAAAACCGGCGGATCTCGGGTAGGGGGTCCCGAACTGTGCGTCTAAGGTCGATGGTAACAGGAGACAGGGACACAATGTTTACCCAGGTTCGGGCCCTCTCTATGGAGGTAATACCCTACTTCCTGCTTGATTGATCTTGATGAATATGAGTATTACAAGAGTTGATCTACCACGAGATCGTAATGGCCAAACCCTAAAAGTCTAGCCTATATGACTATGTGTCACACCCTAGCTAGTCATGCATCAGAGTGTGTGCATCATGTTTAAAATTCCATTTAATTTGAAATGGGGATTTGTGAAACCCTCAGAATCATTTCTGAAAAATGACCCAAATAAAAATTTCTCCAAAAGGGTCCAAGAAAATGCTCATGTTGCTCTCTGAAAATATTGGACAGAGATAAAAATCAAACCAATATTTTTAAGAGCTCATAGGTATTTAATTTGGGCATTTGGAATTAATGCATAAATATTTGCATTGGAAATATATTAGTTATATATATTAATATATGTCAAAATATTATGTCAATTATAAAGGAGCTCTGGAATAATATATCTAGCTCCTGCAAAAATTGGCATAAGGTAAATAAATGATTTAATATATTATTTAAATCAAAACAAATGTCAGAAATTAGAAAAAGAAAAATAAATAAAAGGAGGAGCTTACCTGGGCTCCTCCCTGTGCAGCCCAGCCAGCTGGCCGGCCCAGCCAGCAAGCGGCCCAGCCCGCCTCCCTCCTCTGTTGTCTTCGTCCTCGACAGAGGGAGGGGAGTGTGGCCGGCGCGCGCGCGCGCCACCGCGCCACGCCACCTGCTCGCCTGCCTGCCTGCCCTCCCCTCCTCGTCTCGATGCCCCGGACGACGCCACGCCCTCCCCCCTGCTCTCTCTCACTCTCCCTCGGTTCTTCCCTCCTCTCCCTCGCTCTCTCTCTCACACGGCCGAACACCACCGTCGCCGCCGTTCGCCATAGCAGCCGTCTCCGGCCACCCCTCGCCCCTCCGCTGAGCTCAGGAGCTCCGCCTCGACCCCCTCTTCCTCCCCACCAAGTCAAGCCCCTCCAGAAGCCCTGCATCGCCGCCCACGTCGCCGTTCCCCTCCTCGGCCACCGGAGATCGTCGCCGTCGAATCGGGAGCTACCGGACGTCCCCGAGCCCGCTAACCATCCCTGCAGCTCCGCGGTGAGCCACTGACCCGATTCCCCCTTGCCCCGTCGTCCCTAGCATCCTGTAGCTGCCGCCCCCTTGAGCTCCGAAGCTCGCCGCCGCCGTGCCTCGTCGCCGTCGTGGCCACAGTCACCGTAGCGCCCAACCGAGCACACCCACGTCCTCACCGCACCGCGTAGAAGCCGTAGGTGCCAACCCCGCATCTCCGCAGCCGTTGTAGCCTCGACCCCGAGCTCAACCGAGCTCCGGCAGCCGCCACGGTCGTCGCCGTCGTCGGTACCGGCCACCACAGGCACGGCCACCACCACCGTTCGACGCGCGGGAGCAAGGGCTCTCCAACGAGCCCAAGCACGGCCTCGCCCGTGCCCTGTAGCGCGTTTCCGCATCGCGCCGCCGTCTCGGGCCCCGCCGGCGTCATGTCGCCGGTGGGATTGACCTGTTTGACCTAGGGTTTGACCCCCCCAGGGTCACTGACGCGTGGGCCCCGTCGGCCAGGTGGTCAGATTAGTGCTAATCACCGCTTAATTAACCCCCCCTGACACTGACAGTGGGCCCCAGCGCCACTAACCCCTAATTAGGAATAAATTAACCCTGTTAAACCCCCCCTGTCACTGACGTGTGGACCCCACACGTCAGGTTTGACCTCAGCCAGCCACAGTTGACCACTGACGTCATGCTGACGTCATGCTGGCGCAATATATATATTTCTGGATTTAATTTAAATCAGGAAATTCCAGAATATTATTTAAACTTCAAAAATTCATAACTTTTATTCTGTAACTCCAAATTAGACAAATTATATATGAAAAATGATCAGAAAAATCCAATCTATCCATCTGTACTATTTTCATGCATGATCAAACAAGTTAAATTGATGTTTTAAGCAGAACAAGGAAAAGCACTTTAAAAGGCCATGTTTGAGTTTGAAATTTGAATCTTTGATTCAAATTTGTTCAAACCCTTCTGGTCTTAGTTGCATTAGCCCAACACACTCATATTGCCATGTTTCATGCATGCATCATATTGTTGCACATTGTTTGGTGATGGTTGTGTATCGGTGTCCTTTGCGACAGGTTCTGCCTCCGAGGAGTACCGTGATTACCCTAACGAAGAACTGTATCAGTGCATCGAACCATCAGGCAAGCAACCAACCATTTGATCATATCGATACAATCCCATGTTCTCGCTCCTGCTCTCTTTTACTGCATTAAGACAACGCGTTTCAAACTGTTGTGTGCTACGGTAGTTGAACCCATTTCCTCTGCATGACCTGTCATTGCCACAGTAACTAGATGAAACCCACTAGCATGTGTAGGAGTTGATTGAGCCATATGTATGTGTTGTTCCTACCTTGCTATGCCTGCTATGCTTAGAGTCGTGTCAGGTCTGGTTCATCTGGGTGATGGGCTAGAGTGAAATGATTATGTCGGTAATGAGAGTGGTGTGGTGAACACGATTTGGTAAAGGTATCGATGAGAGGCCATGTAGGAGTACATGGTGGGTTGTTTCATTGAAGCCGACCTTAAGCACTGAGATCTGTATGTGTGATTTAAGAATCAGCTACTACCATGCATTGGGCCCGAAACCAATGGACCCTCTCGGCTTCTTATTCACCCTAGTTCTCCGTCCAGGAGTTGCAAGTAGTTTCTGGTGTTTGTAGTCTACTGGAGGCTGTGGACAGCGCTGACCGTAGGGGTGGGCTGTGATGCGGTAGGTACGTGGCCGGGTGTACCGAATACCCGTTAGGTATCTCGGGAACCCTGTTCACATCGTTTGGGGCCGTATGGGAAACCTCGGCCGGACTCCCTGCGGATGGAACCTGAATAGGCGATAAACCTGGACTGGAGGCTTAGGTGGTTAGGTAGGTCGTGGCCGACACCCACGTTGGGCTTCCGCTTGAAGGTTGCCGAGTACATGTCGTGTAAACGACGGTAAGTGGTGAGAGCGTGTATGAAGAAGTACACCCCTGCAGGGTTAACATGATCTATTCGAATAGCCGTGTCCGCGGTAAAGGACTACTTGGTTGCCTATACAGTTCATAGACAAGTAAATGGAAACTGCTAAAAGCCTCAAGATAAGTGTGAGTGCCGAGGATGGCTCTTCCATAGGGAGACGGAGGTGGATCCTCGGTAGTGTATTGAAGTGGTGAGTAGTGGACTCGTGTGCGCAAAACCATTTCAAGTTGGAGTATCGTAGGATAGTCTAGCCAAGAGTCAAAGCTGGCTTGCTGCAATAACTCCACCAACCCTTCTTGATAATATGCATGTATGTAGGATCTGATGTAAGTCTTGCTGAGTACCTTTGTACTCATGTTGCTATAATCTACATTTTTACAGAAGACGCTGCAACCCCTTCTGATGGGTTCTATGTAGACGTTGACATCAACGAGTAGGCTAAAGGCCCAGGTGGTGACCCTGAGCTTGTGAAGGACCACATAGTATAGCTAGGCTTTCCAAGCCTCTTTTATTTTACTAGTTGTCTGTACTCAGACAAGTTACTTCCGCTGCTGGTTTGTATGACTGTATGACTTGTATGTTGGGTCGTGAGACCCGTACCTTTGTGTATGTTATGTATGGCTCCCTGAGCCTTAAATAAAGTACTGGAGTCGTAGAGTCATGTTGTGATGCTTCGTTGTATTTGCACATATCGAGCATATTGTGTGTATGATTGAAATGCTTGGTATGTGTGGGATCTGACTATCTATTTGTTTATCTTTAGTAGCCTCTCTTACCGGGAAATGTGTCCTAGTGTTACCGCTGAGCCATGGTAGCTTGCTACTGCTCTGGAACACTTAGGCTGGCCGGCATGTGTCCTTCTTCGTTCCTGTGTCTGTCCCTTCGGGAAAATGTCACGCTTTGAGTACCGGAGTCCTGTTAGCCCGCTACAGCCCGGTTTACCGGAGTCCTGCTAGCCCAGTGCTACAGCCCGGACCCACTTGCTGATGACCGACACGTTCGAAGCTGGGTCATGGATGCCTGTCCCTGTAAGTCTGTGCCACTTTGGGTTTACGACTAGTCATGTCAGCCCGGGCTCCTTATCATATGGATGCTAGCGACGCTATCATATACGTGAGCCAAAAGGCGCAAACGGTCCCGGGCAATGGTAAGGCGACACCCGTGGGGATACCGTGCGTGAGGCCGCAAAGTGATATGAGGTGTTACCGGCTAGATCGATGTGACATCGAGTCGGGGTCCTGACAGCGTTGGCATCAGAGCCGGACTGCCTGTAGGTTCTCCAAGCCAAACTGGTCGATGTTGAGTCTAGAAATTCTTTAGTTATATGTAGGGGAATTGTTTGTGGGTTGGAACGTAAGGCTCTTTTTACTCCTCTATCTTGTGACATTCTGATCTGAGTCAGTCCATTCTTCCACCGGGGGTTAAGGAATTAGGATCTATTCTCTCTATCAGGATCACGTGTTACTAATCAGTAGTACCTTATAGGTATGATGGATACAAGCCTAGTTCAGTTCTTCTACCATATTATGTTGCTAGCATGGTCTCAGAACTTTGATATGATGATGTTGAGTGTGTATGAAATCCTTTGTCAAATGTCTCAAAATCCTTCTTGAGCATTTACAGCTGTTATGCTGCCGAAATTTTGCTAGAAATTCTAATGCCTTTGCATTATGATTGTGCTTTCAGATGGCCACTCGCGACCTCAATCAAGTGGTTCGCCTGACTCGATGCCTAGATGTACCCGGCCATACTGCCAAGTTGGTCAGGGTAATGACTGAGGCTGGATACCGCTGGTATCCTGAGTACACGGTCGAAGAGCAATTTCGAGACTTTAATCAAAGCCAGTATCCCTGCACTGTCAGGATATTTCCATCTTATCCTGGATCCACCGAGCCCCTTCACTGCTCCTATGGACTCGGGGTTACTATTGAGATGGCTGTGCAGGACGCCGCCTACTCTATGATGACCATTATGCGAGTCAGATCTGGTCTATTTCGGGACTCTGATTTCCGGTATATGCCAGGATCACTTCCGGGAGCACAAGGGTATCTCCAGGCTATCTATGCTGACCCCACCCAGGAGGATTCACGGACTCGCACTACTGCTGAGATGCTCGAGGATAAGGACCGTGAAAATCGGGCCTTGAGGTTAGAGCTCTTCAATACCCGTGCTGACCACTGGGCCACTTTGACTCGGTTCGCACCGGCGGTGCAAGCTGGATATTCGGATATGCGCGATCTCTATCCTGTGAGATCTGCTCTGCCAGACGTGATGGGTTGGCGTGATGTAGGAGGCATCACCCCACCTCGCGGTCCCCGCAGGCCACCGTCTGTTGGTCCAAGACCTCATCCTAGCCCCTATGGTCCACAAGCTCCACGAGATCGTCTGTTTCCGGATGATCATGTTGAGCTTCCAGGCTATGGAGGTCACTTCTACGAGGACTACTACGGATCGGTCTGAGTTAGTGGTTGTATCACTAGTTCGCACTAGCTGTGTCGTCTATCGTCCTGCGTGACTCGTGGGATATGACCTAGTTTGTACTCTTTCCGGAGGTGTAGAAAAATAATGTATAGGAGCTTGGGATGCCTCCGATGAGATGTAATCCTCTTTTCACCGTAATACTACTTTGTTTGGTCTTGTACTAAACCCTGTATGGTGTGTATGACGATGGAATAAAAGAAGCAGTTTCTGTATCTACCATGTCATACGGATGATCATCTTGCATTCCGAGTTATTCCTTACATTTTGTATCCTATGTTGGAATTTTATCATCCTGACTAAATCATTGTCTTGTTTACCTAGGATGGTCAACACGCGCGCTAACCCTGCTCCTCAAGAGCAGGCCGAAGGCAGTGAAGTCAGGGATGCAAATCTGCCTCATCCTCCTTCCCTAGCCGAGGTTATGATGGAAGCTGAGAGAAACAAGCGGGAGACCAACCGTTTGTTGGAGCGTATTGAACAGAACACAGCACACCATCAGAGGACTAACGTGGTGTCACTCAGTGATTTTATCAAATTACATCCACCCACGTTCCACCACTCCGTCGAGCCTCTCGACGCTGATGACTGTCTTTGCAGTATCTCTCACAAACTGCGTTCCGCGCTGGTAGCGGAGGCTGACAAGGTCACCTTTGCTGCATATCATCTTGAAGGCCCCGCCAGTCTATGGTGGGAGAATTATGGAGCTATGCGCCCAGTGGGCCATGTCACTACTTGGGCTGAATTCAGTGAGGCTTTCCGTGAACATCACATTCCGGAGGGTCTCATGGACCGTAAACGTGAGGAATTTTGCAGTTTCACCCAAGGCCGACTTTCTGTGGATGTTTATAGCAGGGAGTTTGGTAACCTCGCACGATATGCAACTGAGGAAGTGTCTACTGATGCCAAGAAGCAAGCAAGGTTCCGTAAGGGCCTTAGTCCTGAGCTTCGCCGTGACCTCCGTCTGCATGAGTGCACATCTTTTCAGAAACTTGTCAACAAAGCCATCAGTGCTGAAACTGGTCAGACTGACTATGACGCAACACGCAAGCATGGCCGTGATATGGGTTCCTCATCCGGTGCTGGTCCTCAGAAGCGCCGCGTGTGGGTACCCAACACCGCCCTGCCACCCAGGTTCACACCGAGGCCATCTTTCCAGGCGCCTCGCCCTGTTCAACAGTCTGCACCGGCCAAGCCCTATGGGGGTCCAACTAACAATGCTCCTCCACGTACCAGTTCCGTGACTTGTTTCAAGTGTGGGGAATCTGGCCACTATATGCGTGAGTGTCCCCAGACCAACCCCAACCAGTCTGCTAAAGCTGTTGGCCGTGGCAAGCCGACAGGAAAAGTATTCCACGCCAAGCCGGTCACCGCCTCACGTGGCCATGTCAACTGTATCTCTGCCGAAGAAGCTCAAGAGGATCCCAACGTCGTTCTCGGTACGCTTCTTGTTAATTGCCACCCGGCATCTGTTCTTTTCGATACAGGAGCCTCTCATTCTTTTATATCCGAAAATTATGCTCGTTTGCATAACGTTGCATTCTGTGACATGTCATCCACTATGGAAATTTCTACTCCCGGGTCTAGATGGCAGACCTCTAGGGTAAGTTATGGAAATGAAATCCAAGTCGACAGACTTGTTTTTCTTGCATCTTTGATAGCCCTTAAATCTTCAGATATTAATATCATTCTGGGTATGGACTGGATGTCGGCTCATCAAGCCAAAATTGATTGCTTCTCTAGGACTGTTCAACTCACCCATCCTTCGGGGAAGATAGTCAATGTCTTGACCCGATTAGCCAAGCGACAGTTATATTCTCTTAACGCCAGCCCTTTGCCAGACCTTGAGGACATTCTGGTAGTCCGTGACTTCCCGGATGTCTTTCCAGAGGAATTGCCAGGTGTTCCACCTGACAGGGATGTTGAGTTCGTAATAGACCTCATCCCAGGAACTGTTCCGATTGCTAGAAGACCTTATAAGATGGCACCACTAGAGCTAGCCGAGCTTAAGAAACAACTCGATGAGTCCTTGAAAAAGGGTTTCATCCGACCTAGCTCATCTCCGTGGGCTTGCCCCGTCCTATTCGTCAAGAAGAAGGATGGTACGGACCGGATGGTTGTAGATTACCGACCTGTCAATTTGGTCACAATCAAGAACAAATATCCGCTCCCCAGGATCAACGACCTTTATGATCAGCTCGCTGGATCCTCAGTCTTCTCCCAGATGGATTTGAGGTTGGGCTACCATCAAATCAAAATCAGAAACGGGGACATTCCTAAAATGGCCTTTGTTACTCGTTATGGCCAATACGAGTACACCGTCATGTCCTTCGGTTTAACCAACGCTCCAGCCACCTTTTCTCGGTTAATGAACTCAATCTTCATGGAGTATTTGGATAAATTCGTCGTGGTTTACCTCGATGATATACTCATCTACTCCAAGAATGAGGAAGAACATGCCGAACATCTAGGGCTAGTGTTGAAGAAACTTCGAGAGCATCGCCTTTATGCCAAATTTTCTAAATGTGAATTCTGGTTGTCAGAAGTGACCTATCTGGGTCATGTAATATCTGGTAAAGGTATTGCTGTTAACCCTGAGCGAGTTCAAGCCGTCCTTAATTGGACTCCACCTGAATCGGTCAAGCAAGTTCGGAGTTTTCTGGGCTTAGCGAGCTACTGTCGTCGCTTCGTCGAGAACTTCTCCAAAGTTGCTAAACCTCTAACCGAACTCCTCAAGAAAGATAAGAAGTTCGAGTGGACTCCACAATGTGAGCACAGTTTTCAGGAACTGAAAAGACGCCTGACTTCTGCTCCCGTACTGGTACCGCCAGACTTCTCCAAGGACTTTGTTATCTACTGCGACGCCTCGCGACAAGGACTAGGTTGCATTCTCATGCAAGATCGACACGTAATTGCTTACGCTTCACGGCAATTGCACCCACATGAGGAGAATTATCCTACTCATGATCTAGAGCTTGCAGCCGTAGTCTATGCACTTAAGACCTGGCGACATTACCTCCTCGGTAATCGTTACGAAATATTCACTGATCACCAAAGTCTGAAGTACATTTTCACCCAACCGGATCTGAATCTCAGGCAGAGACGTTGGGTTGAGTTGATCACAGACTTCGACTTAGGAATAACCTACACCCCAGGGAAAGCCAACGTCATGGCTGATGCGCTAAGTCGTAAATCTTATTGTAACAACCTGATGTTACAACAAAGTCAACCGCTTCTCCATGAGGAATTTCGGAAGCTTAACCTTCACATTGTACCTCAAGGTTTTCTTTCCACCTTGGTGGCAAAACCTACCCTTACGGATCAGATTATCAAAGCACAGAAGGTAGATCCGGGAATTTCCCGCATCAAGAGAAACATCCAGAAAGGAGATGCGAATTGTTTCTCCATTAATGATCAAGGGGTCGCATACTTCGGGAATCGACTAGTGGTTCCCAAAGTGCGAAACCTGAGGCGTTTGATCCTTAAGGAAGCTCATGAATCTCCTCTCACCATTCATCCCGGTAGTACTAAGATGTATCAGGACCTACGCCAGAGGTTCTGGTGGACTAGGATGAAGAGAGAAATTGCTCAGTATATTGCTAATTGCGACGTCTGTCGTCGTGTAAAAGCAGAGCATCAACGGCCTGCTGGCACCCTTCAACCCCTAGCTATTCCTGAATGGAAATGGGATAAAATTGGTATGGATTTCATTACCGGTTTTCCCAGGACCAAGAGAGGGAATAATGCTATTTTCGTCGTGGTCGATCGTCTTTCCAAAGTAGCCCATTTCTTACCTGTTCGTGAGAGTATAACCGCTAGCCAGCTGGCAGACTTATACATCTCCCGAATAGTGTCCCTCCATGGTGTTCCTTTGGAAATTAACTCGGATCGAGGAAGTCTTTTCACCTCTCGATTTTGGGAAAGCTTCCAAAATGCTATGGGAACCCGTCTCTCCTTTAGCACCGCCTTCCACCCTCAGTCGAGTGGTCAAGTGGAACGCGTCAACCAGATTCTAGAAGACATGCTTCGAGCCTCTGTTATCTCATTCAGAATGGATTGGGAGAAGTGCCTTCCATTTGCCGAATTCGCTTACAACAACAGCTATCAATCTAGCTTGGGTAAAGCCCCTTTTGAAGTTCTCTATGGACGACGGTGTCGAACACCCCTTAACTGGTCAGAGACCGGGGAAAGACAATTCTTTGGCCCGGATATGATTCAGGAAGCAGAAGAACAAGTTCGTATCGTTCGTGAAAAGTTGAAAACAGCCCAATCTCGTCAAAAGAGTCAATATGACCGAAAACATAAGGCTGTGACTTTCGAGGTTGACGAGAAGGCTTATCTTCGGGTCACCCCTCTGAAGGGAACCCATCGTTTCGGTATCAAAGGCAAATTGGCTCCTCGTTACATTGGACCTTTTCGCATTCTTGCCAAACGAGGAGAAGTTGCCTACCAGTTGGAACTACCTCCGCACCTCTCCAGAGTCCACGATGTCTTCCACGTTTCTCAACTCAGGCGTTGCTTCTCGGATCCTATCCGTGGAGTGGACCATGAAACGCTAGATCTCCAAGATAATCTTACATATCGAGAGTACCCCATTCGTATCCTCGATCAGGCCGAACGTACCACCCGACGTCATAATATCAAGTTTCTCAAAGTTCAATGGTCGCACCATTCTGAGGATGAAGCAACTTGGGAAAGGGAGGATCGTCTTCGACTTGAGTATCCCGCCTTCTTCCCGGAGGAACCCAAATCTCGGGACGAGATTCTTTTGAGTGGGGGTGAGTTGTCACACCCTAGCTAGTCATGCATCAGAGTGTGTGCATCATGTTTAAAATTCCATTTAATTTGAAATGGGGATTTGTGAAACCCTCAGAATCATTTCTGAAAAATGACCCAAATAAAAATTTCTCCAAAAGGGTCCAAGAAAATGCTCATGTTGCTCTCTGAAAATATTGGACAGAGATAAAAATCAAACCAATATTTTTAAGAGCTCATAGGTATTTAATTTGGGCATTTGGAATTAATGCATAAATATTTGCATTGGAAATATATTAGTTATATATATTAATATATGTCCAAATATTATGTCAATTATAAAGGAGCTCTGGAATAATATATCTAGCTCCTGCAAAAAGTGGCATAAGGTAAATAAATGATTTAATATATTATTTAAATCAAAACAAATGTCAGAAATTAGAAAAAGAAAAATAAATAAAAGGAGGAGCTTACCTGGGCTCCTCCCTGTGCAGCCCAGCCAGCTGGCCGGCCCAGCCAGCAGGCGGCCCAGCCCGCCTCCCTCCTCTGTCGTCTTCGTCCTCGACAGAGGGAGGGGAGTGTGGCCGGCGCGCGCGCGCGCCACCGCGCCACGCCACCTGCTCGCCTGCCTGCCTGCCCTCCCCTCCTCGTCTCGATGCCCCGGACGACGCCACGCCCTCCCCCCTGCTCTCTCTCACTCTCCCTCGGTTCTTCCCTCCTCTCCCTCGCTCTCTCTCTCACACGGCCGAACACCACTGTCGCCGCCGTTCGCCATAGCAGCCGTCTCCGGCCACCCCTCGCCCCTCCGCTGAGCTCAGGAGCTCCGCCTTGACCCCCTCTTCCTCCCCACCAAGTCAAGCCCCTCCGGAAGCCCTGCATCGCCGCCCACGTCGCCGTTCCCCTCCTCGGCCACCGGAGATCGTCGTCGTCGAATCGGGAGCTACCGGACGTCCCCGAGCCCGCTAACCATCCCTGCAGCTCCGCGGTGAGCCACTGACCCGATTCCCCCTTGCCCCGTCGTCCCTAGCATCCTGTAGCTGCCGCCCCCTTGAGCTCCGAAGCTCGCCGCCGCCGTGCCTCGTCGCCGTCGTGGCCACAGTCACCGTAGCGCCCAACCGAGCACACCCACGTCCTCACCGCACCGCGTAGAAGCCGTAGGTGCCAACCCCGCATCTCCGCAGCCGTTGTAGCCTCGACCCCGAGCTCAACCGAGCTCCGGCAGCCGCCACGGTCGTCGCCGTCGTCGGTACCGGCCACCACAGGCACGGCCACCACCACCGTTCGACGCGCGGGAGCAAGGGCTCTCCAACGAGCCCAAGCACGGCCTCGCCCGTGCCCTGTAGCGCGTTTCCGCATCGCGCCGCCGTCTCGGGCCCCGCCGGCGTCATGTCGCCGGTGGGATTGACCTGTTTGACCTAGGGTTTGACCCCCCCAGGGTCACTGACGCGTGGGCCCCGTCGGCCAGGTGGTCAGATTAGTGCTAATCACCGCTTAATTAACCCCCCCTGACACTGACAGTGGGCCCCAGCGCCACTAACCCCTAATTAGGAATAAATTAACCCTGTTAAACCCCCCCTGTCACTGACGTGTGGACCCCACACGTCAGGTTTGACCTCAGCCAGCCACAGTTGACCACTGACGTCATGCTGACGTCATGCTGGCGCAATATATATATTTCTGGATTTAATTTAAATCAGGAAATTCCAGAATATTATTTAAACTTCAAAAATTCATAACTTTTATTCTGTAACTCCAAATTAGACAAATTATATATGAAAAATGATCAGAAAAATCCAATCTATCCATCTGTACTATTTTCATGCATGATCAAACAAGTTAAATTGATGTTTTAAGCAGAACAAGGAAAAGCACTTTAAAAGGCCATGTTTGAGTTTGAAATTTGAATCTTTGATTCAAATTTGTTCAAACCCTTCTGGTCTTAGTTGCATTAGCCCAACACACTCATATTGCCATGTTTCATGCATGCATCATATTGTTGCACATTGTTTGGTGATGGTTGTGTATCGGTGTCCTTTGCGACAGGTTCTGCCTCCGAGGAGTACCGTGATTACCCTAACGAAGAACTGTATCAGTGCATCGAACCATCAGGCAAGCAACCAACCATTTGATCATATCGATACAATCCCATGTTCTCGCTCCTGCTCTCTTTTACTGCATTAAGACAACGCGTTTCAAACTGTTGTGTGCTACGGTAGTTGAACCCATTTCCTCTGCATGACCTGTCATTGCCACAGTAACTAGATGAAACCCACTAGCATGTGTAGGAGTTGATTGAGCCATATGTATGTGTTGTTCCTACCTTGCTATGCCTGCTATGCTTAGAGTCGTGTCAGGTCTGGTTCATCTGGGTGATGGGCTAGAGTGAAATGATTATGTCGGTAATGAGAGTGGTGTGGTGAACACGATTTGGTAAAGGTATCGATGAGAGGCCATGTAGGAGTACATGGTGGGTTGTTTCATTGAAGCCGACCTTAAGCACTGAGATCTGTATGTGTGATTTAAGAATCAGCTACTACCATGCATTGGGCCCGAAACCAATGGACCCTCTCGGCTTCTTATTCACCCTAGTTCTCCGTCCAGGAGTTGCAAGTAGTTTCTGGTGTTTGTAGTCTACTGGAGGCTGTGGACAGCGCTGACCGTAGGGGTGGGCTGTGATGCGGTAGGTACGTGGCCGGGTGTACCGAATACCCGTTAGGTATCTCGGGAACCCTGTTCACATCGTTTGGGGCCGTATGGGAAACCTCGGCCGGACTCCCTGCGGATGGAACCTGAATAGGCGATAAACCTGGACTGGAGGCTTAGGTGGTTAGGTAGGTCGTGGCCGACACCCACGTTGGGCTCCGCTTGAAGGTTGCCGAGTACATGTCGTGTAAACGACGGTAAGTGGTGAGAGCGTGTATGAAGAAGTACACCCCTGCAGGGTTAACATGATCTATTTGAATAGCCGCGTCCGCGGTAAAGGACTACTTGGTTGCCTATACAGTTCATAGACAAGTAAATGGAAACTGCTAAAAGCCTCAAGATAAGTGTGAGTGCCGAGGATGGCTCTTCCGTAGGAAGACGAAGGCGGATCCTCGGTAGTGTATTGAAGTGGTGAGTAGTGGACTCGTGTGCGCAAAACAATTTCAAGTTGGAGTATCGTAGGATAGTCTAGCCAAGAGTCAAAGCTGGCTTGCTGCAATAACTCCACCAACCCTTCTTGATAATATGCATGTATGTAGGATCTGATGTAAGTCTTGCTGAGTACCTTTGTACTCATGTTGCTATAATCTACATTTTTACAGAAGACGCTGCAACCCCTTCTGATGGGTTCTATGTAGACGTTGACATCAACGAGTAGGCTAAAGGCCCAGGTGGTGACCCTGAGCTTGTGAAGGACCACGTAGTATAGCTAGGCTTTCCAAGCCTCTTTTATTTTACTAGTTGTCTGTACTCAGACAAGTTACTTCCGCTGCTGGTTTGTATGACTGTATGACTTGTATGTTGGGTCGTGAGACCCGTACCTTTGTGTATGTTATGTATGGCTCCCTGAGCCTTAAATAAAGTACTTGTGTCGTAGAGTCATGTTGTGATGCTTTGTTGTATTTGCACATATCGAGCATATTGTGTGTATGATTGAAATGCTTGGTATGTGTGGGATCTGACTATCTAGTTGTTTATCTTTAGTAGCCTCTCTTACCGGGAAATGTCTCCTAGTGTTACCGCTGAGCCATGGTAGCTTGCTACTGCTCTGGAACAGTTAGGCTGGCCGGCATGTGTCCTTCTTCGTTCCTGTGTCTGTCCCTTCGGGGAAATGTCACGCTTTGAGTACCGGAGTCCTGTTAGCCCGCTACAGCCCGGTTTACCGGAGTCCTGCTAGCCCAGTGCTACAGCCCGGACCCACTTGCTGATGACCGACACGTTCGAAGCTGGGTCATGGATGCCTGTCCCTGTAAGTCTGTGCCACTTTGGGTTTACGACTAGTCATGTCAGCCCGGGCTCTTTATCATATGGATGCTAGCGACACTATCATATACGTGAGCCAAAAGGCGCAAACGGTCCCGGGCAAAGGTAAGGCGACACCCGTGGGAACACCGTGCGTGAGGCCGCAAAGTGATATGAAGTGTTACCGGCTAGATCGATGTGACATCGAGTCGGGGTCCTGACAGCGTTGGCATCAGAGCCGGACTGCCTGTAGGTTCTCCAAGCCAAACTGGTCGATGTTGAGTCTAGAAATTCTTTAGTTATATGTAGGGGAATTGTTTGTGTGTTGGAACGTAAGGCTCTTTTTACTCCTTTATCTTATGACATTCTGATCTGAGTCAGTCCATTCTTCCACCGGGGGTTAAGGAATTAGGATCTGTTCTCTCTATCAGGATCACGTGTTACTAATCAGTAGTACCTTATAAGTTTGATGGATACAAGCCTAGTTCAGTTCTACTACCACATTATGTTGTTAGAATGGATTCAGAACTTTGATATGATGATGTTGAGTGTGTACGAAATCCTTTGTCAAATGTCTCAAAATCCTTCTTGAGCATTTACACCTGTTATGCTGCCGAAATTTTGCTAGAAATTCTAATGCCTTTGCATTATGATTGTGCTTTCAGATGGCCACTCGCGACCTCAATCAAGTGGTTCGCCTGACTCGATGCCTAGATGTACCCGGCCATACTGCCAAGTTGGTCAGGGTAATGACTGAGGCTGGATACCGCTGGTATCCTGAGTACACGGTCGAAGAGCAATTCCGAGACTTTAATCAAAGCCAGTATCTCTGCACTGTCAGGATATTTCCATCTTATCCTGGATCCACCGAGCCTCTTCACTGCTCCTATGGACTCGGGGTTACTATTGAGATGGCTGTGCAGGACGCCGCCTACTCTATGATGACCATTATGCGAGTCAAATCTGGTTTATTTCGGGACTCTGATTTCCGGTATATGCCAGGATCACTTCCGGGAGCACAAGGGTATCTCCAAGCTATCTATGCTGACCCCACTCAGGAGGATTCACGGACTCGCACCACTGCTGAGATGCTCGAGGATAAGGACCGTGAAAATCGGGCCTTAAGGTTAGAGCTCTTCAATACCCGTGCTGACCACTGGGCCACTTTGACTCGGTTCGCACCGGCGGTGCAAGCTGGATATTCAGATATGCGCGATCTCTATCCTGTGAGATCTGCTCTGCCGGACGTGATGGTTTGGCGTGATGTAGGAGGCATCACCCCACCTCGCGGTCCCCGCAGGCCACCGTCTGTTGGTCCAAGACCCCATCCTAGCCCCTATGGTCCACAAGCTCCGCGAGATCGTCTGTTTCCGGATGATCATGTTGAGCTTCCAGGCTATGGAGGTGACTTCTACGAGGACTACTACGGATCGGTCTGAGTTAGTGATAGTATCACTAGTTCGCACTAGCTGTGTCGTCTATCGTCCTGCGTGACTCGTGGGATATGACCTAGTTTGTACTCTTTCCGGAGGTGTAGAAAAATAATGTATAGGAGCTTGGGATGCCTCCGATGAGATGTAATCCTCTTTTCACCGTAATAGTACTTTGTTTGGTCTTGTACTAAACCCTGTATGGTGTGTATGACGATGGAATAAAAGAAGCAGTTTCTGTATCTACCATGTCATACGGATGATCATCTTGCATTCCGAGTTATTCCTTACATTTTGTATCCTATGTTGGAATTTTATCATCCTGACTAAATCATTGTCTTGTTTACCTAGGATGGTCAACACGCGCGCTAACCCTGCTCCTCAAGAGCAGGCCGAAGGCAGTGAAGTCAGGGATGCAAATCTGCCTCATCCTCCTTCCCTAGCCGAGGTTATGATGGAAGCTGAGAGAAACAAGCGGGAGACCAACTGTTTGTTGGAGCGTATTGAACAGAACACAGCACACCATCAGAGGACTAACGTGGTGTCACTCAGTGATTTTATCAAATTACATCCACCCACGTTCCACCACTCCGTCGAGCCTCTCGACGCTGATGACTGTCTTCGCAGTATCTCTCACAAACTGCGTTCCGCGCTGGTAGTGGAGGCTGACAAGGTCACCTTTGCTGCATATCATCTTGATGGCCCCGCCAGTCTATGGTGGGAGAATTATGGAGCTATGCGCCCAGCGGGCCATGTCACTACTTGGGCTGAATTCAGTGAGGCTTTCCGTGAACATCACATTCCGGAGGGTCTCATGGACCGTAAACGTGAGGAATTTTGCAGTTTCACCCAAGGCCGACTTTCTGTGGATGTTTACAGCAGGGAGTTTGGTAACCTCGCACGATATGCAACTGAGGAAGTGTCTACTGATGCCAAGAAGCAAGCAAGGTTCCGTAAGGGCCTTAGTCCTGAGCTTCGCCGTGACCTCCGTCTGCATGAGTGCACATCTTTTCAGAAACTTGTCAACAAAGCCATCAGTGCTGAAACTGGTCAGACTGACTATGACGCAACA
>NC_041388.1:435566530-435638619 GCF_002162155.2 Triticum dicoccoides
CTCCGGAAGCCCTGCATCGCCGCCCACGTCGCCGTTCCCCTCCTCGGCCACCGGAGATCGTCGTCGTCGAATCGGGAGCTACCGGACGTCCCCGAGCCCGCTAACCATCCCTGCAGCTCCGCGGTGAGCCACTGACCCGATTCCCCCTTGCCCCGTCGTCCCTAGCATCCTGTAGCTGCCGCCCCCTTGAGCTCCGAAGCTCGCCGCCGCCGTGCCTCGTCGCCGTCGTGGCCACAGTCACCGTAGCGCCCAACCGAGCACACCCACGTCCTCACCGCACCGCGTAGAAGCCGTAGGTGCCAACCCCGCATCTCCGCAGCCGTTGTAGCCTCGACCCCGAGCTCAACCGAGCTCCGGCAGCCGCCACGGTCGTCGCCGTCGTCGGTACCGGCCACCTCAGGCACGACCACCACCACCGTTCGACGCGCGGGAGCAAGAGCTCTCCAACGAGCCCAAGCACGGCCTTGCCCGTGCCCTGTAGCGCGTTTCCGCATCGCGCCGCCGTCTCGGGCCCCGCCGGCATCATGTCGCCGGTGGGTTTGACCTGTCTGACCTGGGGTTTGACCCCCCCAGGGTCACTGACGCGTGGGCCCCGTCGGCCAGGTGGTCAGATTAGTGCTAATCACCGCTTAATTAACCCCCCTGACACTGACAGTGGGCCCCAGCGCCACTAACCCCTAATTAGGAATAAATTAACCCTGTTAAACCCCCCCTATCACTGACGTGTGGCCCCCACACGTCAGGTTTGACCCCAGCCAGCCGCAGTTGACCGCTGACGTCATACTGACGTCATGCTGGCGCAATATTTATATTTCTGGATTTAATTTAAATCAGGAAATTCCAGAATATTATTTAAACTTCAAAAATTCATAACTTTTATTCTGTAACTCCAAATTGGACAAATTATATATGAAAAATGATCAGAAAAATCCAATCTATCCATCTGTACTATTTTCATGCATGATCAAACAAGTTAAATTGATGTTTTAAGCAGAACAAGGAAAAGCACTTTAAAAGGCCATGTTTGAGTTTGAAATTTGAATCTTTGATTCAAATTTGTTCAAACCCTTCTGGTTTTAGTTGCATTAGCCCAACCCACTCATATTGCCATGTTTCATGCATGCATCATATTGTTGCACATTGTTTGGTGATGGTTGTGTATCGGTGTCCTTTGCGACAGGTTCTGCCTCCGAGGAGTACCGTGATTACCCTAACGAAGAACCGTATCAGTGCATCGAACCATCAGGCAAGCAACCAACCATTTGATCATATCGATACAATCCCATGTTCTCGCTCCTACTCTCTTTTACTGCATTAAGACAACGCGATTCAAACTGCTGTGTGCTACGGTAGTTGAACCCATTTCCTCTGCATGACCTGTCATTGCCACAGTAACTAGATGAAACCCACTAGCATGTGTAGGAGTTGATTGAGCCATATGTATGTGTTGTTCCTACCTTGCTATGCCTGCTATGCTTAGAGTCGTGTCAGGTCTGGTTCATCTGGGTGATGGGCTAGAGTGAAATGATTATGTCGGTAATGAGAGTGGTGTGGTGAACACGATTTGGTAAAGGTATCGATGAGAGGCCATGTAGGAGTACATGGTGGGTTGTTTCATTGAAGCCGACCTTAAGCACTGAGATCTGTATGTGTGATTTAAGAATCAGCTACTACCATGCATTGGGCCCGAAACCAATGGACCCTCTCGGCTTCTTATTCACCCTAGTTCTCCGTCCAGGAGTTGCAAGTAGTTTCTGGTGTTTGTAGTCTACTGGAGGCTGTGGACAGCGCTGACCGTAGGGGTGGGCTGTGATGCGGTAGGTACGTGGCCGGGTGTACCGAATACCCGTTAGGTATCTCGGGAACCCTGTTCACATCGTTTGGGGCCGTATGGGAAACCTCGGCCGGACTCCCTGCGGATGGAACCTGAATAGGCGATAAACCTGGACTGGAGGCTTAGGTGGTTAGGTAGGTCGTGGCCGACACCCACGTTGGGCTCCGCTTGAAGGTTGCCGAGTACATGTCGTGTAAACGACGGTAAGTGGTGAGAGCGTGTATGAAGAAGTACACCCCTGCAGGGTTAACATGATCTATTTGAATAGCCGCGTCCGCGGTAAAGGACTACTTGGTTGCCTATACAGTTCATAGACAAGTAAATGGAAACTGCTAAAAGCCTCAAGATAAGTGTGAGTGCCGAGGATGGCTCTTCCGTAGGAAGACGAAGGCGGATCCTCGGTAGTGTATTGAAGTGGTGAGTAGTGGACTCGTGTGCGCAAAACAATTTCAAGTTGGAGTATCGTAGGATAGTCTAGCCAAGAGTCAAAGCTGGCTTGCTGCAATAACTCCACCAACCCTTCTTGATAATATGCATGTATGTAGGATCTGATGTAAGTCTTGCTGAGTACCTTTGTACTCATGTTGCTATAATCTACATTTTTACAGAAGACGCTGCAACCCCTTCTGATGGGTTCTATGTAGACGTTGACATCAACGAGTAGGCTAAAGGCCCAGGTGGTGACCCTGAGCTTGTGAAGGACCACGTAGTATAGCTAGGCTTTCCAAGCCTCTTTTATTTTACTAGTTGTCTGTACTCAGACAAGTTACTTCCGCTGCTGGTTTGTATGACTGTATGACTTGTATGTTGGGTCGTGAGACCCGTACCTTTGTGTATGTTATGTATGGCTCCCTGAGCCTTAAATAAAGTACTTGTGTCGTAGAGTCATGTTGTGATGCTTCGTTGTATTTGCACATATCGAGCATATTGTGTGTATGATTGAAATGCTTGGTATGTGTGGGATCTGACTATCTAGTTGTTTATCTTTAGTAGCCTCCCTTACCGGGAAATGTCTCCTAGTGTTACCGCTGAGCCATGGTAGCTTGCTACTGCTCTGGAACACTTAGGCTGGCCGGCATGTGTCCTTCTTCGTTCCGGTGTCTGTCCCTTCGGGGAAATGTCACGCTTTGAGTACCGGAGTCCTGTTAGCCCGCTACAGCCCGGTTTACCGGAGTCCTGCTAGCCCAATGCTACAGCCCGGACCCACTTGCTGATGACCGACACGTTCGAAGCTGGGTCATGGATGCCTGTCCCTGTAAGTCTGTGCCACTTTGGGTTTACGACTAGTCATGTCAGCCCGGGCTCCTTATCATATGGATGCTAGCGACACTATCATATACGTGAGCCAAAAGGCGCAAACGGTCCCGGGCAAAGGTAAGGCGACACCCGTGGGGATACCGTGCGTGAGGCCGCAAAGTGATATGAGGTGTTACCGGCTAGATCGATGTGACATCGAGTCGGGGTCTTGACAGCGTTGGCATCAGAGCCGGACTGCCTGTAGGTTCTCCAAGCCAAACTGGTCGATGTTGAGTCTAGAAATTCTTTAGTTATATGTAGGGGAATTGTTTGTGGGTTGGAACGTAAGGCTCTTTTTACTCCTTTATCTTATGACATTCTGATCTGAGTCAGTCCATTCTTCCACCGGGGGTTAAGGAATTAGGATCTATTCTCTCTATCAGGATCACGTGTTACTAATCAGTAGTACCTTATAGGTATGATGGATACAAGCCTAGTTCAGTTCTTTTACCACATTATGTGGCTAGGATGGTCTCAGAACTTTGATATGATGATGTTGAGTGTGTATGAAATCCTTTGTCAAATGTCTCAAAATCCTTCTTGAGCATTTACAGCTGTTATGCTGCCGAAATTTTGCTAGAAATTCTAATGCCTTTGCATTATGATTGTGCTTTCAGATGGCCACTCGCGACCTCAATCAAGTGGTTCGCCTGACTCGATGCCTAGATGTACCCGGCCATACTGCCAAGTTGGTCAGGGTAATGACTGAGGCTGGATACCGCTGGTATCCTGAGTACACGGTCGAAGAGCAATTTCGAGACTTTAATCAAAGCCAGTATCTCTGCACTGTCAGGATATTTCCATCTTATCCTGGATCCACCGAGCCCCTTCACTGCTCCTATGGACTCGGGGTTACTATTGAGATGGCTGTGCAGGACGCCGCCTACTCTATGATGACCATTATGCGAGTCAGATCTGGTCTATTTCGGGACTCTGATTTCCGGTATATGCCAGGATCACTTCCGGGAGCACAAGGGTATCTCCAGGCTATCTATGCTGACCCCACCGAGGAGGATTCACGGACTCGCACTACTGCTGAGATGCTCGAGGATAAGGACCGTGAAAATCGGGCCTTGAGGTTAGAGCTCTTCAATACCCGTGCTGACCACTGGGCCACTTTGACTCGGTTCGCACCGGCGGTGCAAGCTGGATATTCGGATATGCGCGATCTCTATCCTGTGAGATCTGCTCTGCCAGACGTGATGGGTTGGCGTGATGTAGGAGGCATCACCCCACCTCGCGGTCCCCGCAGGCCACCGTCTGTTGGTCCAAGACCTCATCCTAGCCCCTATGGTCCACAAGCTCCGCGAGATCGTCTGTTTCCGGATGATCATGTTGAGCTTCCAGGCTATGGAGGTGACTTCTACGAGGACTACCATGGATCGGTCTGAGTTAGTGGTTGTATCACTAGTTCGCACTAGCTGTGTCGTCTATCGTCCTGCGTGACTCGTGGGATATGACCTAGTTTGTACTCTTTCCGGAGGTGTAGAAAAATAATGTATAGGAGCTTGGGATGCCTCCGATGAGATGTAATCCTCTTTTCACCGTAATAGTACTTTGTTTGGTCTTGTACTAAACCCTGTATGGTGTGTATGACGATGGAATAAAAGAAGCAGTTTCTGTATCTACCATGTCATACGGATGATCATCTTGCATTCCGAGTTATTCCTTACATTTTGTATCCTATGTTGGAATTTTATCATCCTGACTAAATCATTGTCTTGTTTACCTAGGATGGTCAACACGCGCGCTAACCCTGCTTCTCAAGAGCAGGCCGAAGGCAGTGAAGTCAGGGATGCAAATCTGCCTCATCCTCCTTCACTAGCCGAGGTTATGATGGAAGCTGAGAGAAACAAGCGGGAGACCAACCGTTTGTTGGAGCGTATTGAACAGAATACAGCACACCATCAGAGGGCTAACGTGGTGTCACTCAGTGATTTTATCAAATTGCATCCACCCACGTTCCACCACTCCGTCGAGCCTCTCGACGCTGATGACTGGCTTCGCAGTATCTCTCACAAACTGCGTTCCGCGCTGGTAGCGGAGGCTGACAAGGTCACCTTTGCTGCATATCATCTTGAAGGCCCCGCCAGTCTATGGTGGGAAAATTATGGAGCTATGCGCCCAGCGGGCCATGTCACTACTTGGGCTGAATTCAGCGAGGCTTTCCGTGAACATCACATTCCGGAGGGTCTCATGGACCGTAAACGTGAGGAATTTTGCAGTTTCACCCAAGGCCGACTTTCTGTGGATGTTTACAGCAGGGAGTTTGGTAACCTCGCACGATATGCAACTGAGGAAGTGTCTACTGACGCCAAGAAGCAAGCAAGGTTCCGTAAGGGCCTTAGTCCTGAGCTTCGCCGTGACCTCCGTCTGCATGAGTGCACATCTTTTCAGAAACTTGTCAACAAAGCCATCAGTGCTGAAACTGGTCAGACTGACTATGACGCAACACGCAAGCATGGCCGTGATATGGGTTCCTCATCCGGTGCTGGTCCTCAGAAGCGCCGCGTGTGGGTACCCAACACCGCCCTGCCACCCAGGTTCACACCGAGGCCATCTTTCCAGGCGCCTCGCCCTGTTCAACAGTCTGCACCGGCCAAGCCCTATGGGGGTCCAACTAACAATGCTCCTCCACGTACCAGTTCCGTGACTTGTTTCAAGTGTGGGGAATCTGGCCACTATATGCGTGAGTGTCCCCAGACCAACCCCAACCAGTCTGCTAAAGCTGTTGGCCGTGGCAAGCCGACAGGAAAAGTATTCCACGCCAAGCCGGTCACCGCCTCACGTGGCCATATCAACTGTATCTCTGCCGAAGAAGCTCAAGAGGATCCCAACGTCGTTCTCGGTACGCTTCTTGTTAATTGCCACCCGGCATCTGTTCTTTTCGATACAGGAGCCTCTCATTCTTTTATATCCGAAAATTATGCTCGTTTGCATAACGTTGCATTCTGTGACATGTCATCCACTATGGAAATTTCTACTCCCGGGTCTAGATGGCAGACCTCTAGGGTAAGTTATGGAAATGAAATCCAAGTCGACAGACTTGTTTTTCTTGCATCTTTGATAGCCCTTAAATCTTCAGATATTAATATCATTCTGGGTATGGACTGGATGTCGGCTCATCAAGCCAAAATTGATTGCTTCTCTAGGACTGTTCAACTCACCCATCCTTCGGGGAAGATAGTCAATGTCTTGACCCGATTAGCCAAGCGACAGTTATATTCTCTTAACGCCAGCCCTTTGCCAGACCTTGAGGACATTTTGGTAGTCCATGACTTCCCGGATGTCTTTCCAGAGGAATTGCCAGGTGTTCCACCTGACAGGGATGTTGAGTTCGTAATAGACCTCATCCCAGGAACCGTTCCGATTGCTAGAAGACCTTATAAGATGGCACCACTAGAGCTAGCCGAGCTTAAGAAACAACTCGATGAGTCCTTGAAAAAGGGTTTCATCCGACCTAGCTCATCTCCGTGGGCTTGCCCCGTCCTATTCGTCAAGAAGAAGGATGGTACGGACCGGATGGTTGTAGATTACCGACCTGTCAATTTGGTCACAATCAAGAACAAATATCCGCTCCCCAGGATCAACGACCTTTATGATCAGCTTGCTGGATCCTCAGTCTTCTCCAAGATGGATTTGAGGTTGGGCTACCATCAAATCAAAATCAAAAACGGGGACATTCCTAAAATGGCCTTTGTTACTCGTTATGGCCAATACGAGTACACCGTCATGTCCTTCGGTTTAACCAACGCTCCAGCCACCTTTTCTCGGTTAATGAACTCAATCTT
The DNA here is from genome assembly GCF_002162155.2 of Triticum dicoccoides. Taxonomy (NCBI): domain Eukaryota; kingdom Viridiplantae; phylum Streptophyta; class Magnoliopsida; order Poales; family Poaceae; genus Triticum; species Triticum dicoccoides. The sequence continues at coordinate 435,573,452 of NC_041388.1, forward strand.
CATGGAGTATTTGGATAAATTCGTCGTGGTTTACCTCGATGATATACTCATCTACTCCAAGAATGAGGAAGAACATGCCGAACATCTAGGGCTAGTGTTGAAGAAACTTCGAGAGCATCGCCTTTATGCCAAATTTTCTAAATGTGAATTCTGGTTGTCAGAAGTGACCTATCTGGGTCATGTAATATCTGGTAAAGGTATTGCTGTTAACCCTGAGCGAGTTCAAGCCGTCCTTAATTGGACTCCACCTGAATCGGTCAAGCAAGTTCGGAGTTTTCTGGGCTTAGCGAGCTACTGTCGTCGCTTCGTCGAGAACTTCTCCAAAGTTGCTAAACCTCTAACCGAACTCCTCAAGAAAGATAAGAAGTTCGAGTGGACTCCACAATGTGAACACAGTTTTCAGGAACTGAAAAGACGCCTGACTTCTGCTCCCGTACTGGTACCGCCAGACTTCTCCAAGGACTTTGTTATCTACTGCGACGCCTCGCGACAAGGACTAGGTTGCATTCTCATGCAAGATCGACACGTAATTGCTTACGCTTCACGGCAATTGCACCCACATGAGGAGAATTATCCTACTCATGATCTAGAGCTTGCAGCCGTAGTCTATGCACTTAAGACCTGGCGACATTACCTCCTCGGTAATCGTTACGAAATATTCACTGATCACCAAAGTCTGAAGTACATTTTCACCCAACCGGATATGAATCTCAGGCAGAGACGTTGGGTTGAGTTGATCACAGACTTCGACTTAGGAATAACCTACACCCCAGGGAAAGCCAACGTCATGGCTGATGCGCTAAGTCGTAAATCTTATTGTAACAACCTGATGTTACAACAAAGTCAACCGCTTCTCCATGAGGAATTTCGGAAGCTTAACCTTCACATTGTACCTCAAGGTTTTCTTTCCACCTTGGTGGCAAAACCTACCCTTACGGATCAGATTATCAAAGCACAGAAGGTAGATCCGGGAATTTCCCGCATCAAGAGAAACATCCAGAAAGGAGATGCGAATTGTTTCTCCATTAATGATCAAGGGGTCGTATACTTCGGGAATCGACTAGTGGTTCCCAAAGTGCGAAACCTGAGGCGTTTGATCCTTAAGGAAGCTCATGAATCTCCTCTCACCATTCATCCCGGTAGTACTAAGATGTATCAGGACCTACGCCAGAGGTTCTGGTGGACTAGGATGAAGAGAGAAATTGCTCAGTATATTGCTAATTGCGACGTCTGTCGTCGTGTAAAAGCAGAGCATCAACGGCCTGCTGGCACCCTTCAACCCCTAGCTATTCCTGAATGGAAATGGGATAAAATTGGTATGGATTTCATTACCGGTTTTCCCAGGACCAAGAGAGGGAATAATGCTATTTTCGTCGTGGTCAATCGTCTTTCCAAAGTAGCCCATTTCTTACCTGTTCGTGAGAGTATAACCGCTAGCCAGCTAGCAGACTTATACATCTCCTGAATAGTGTCCCTCCATGGTGTTCCTTTGGAAATTAACTCGGATCGAGGAAGTCTTTTCACCTCTCGATTTTGGGAAAGCTTCCAAAATGCTATGGGAACCCGTCTCTCCTTTAGCACCGCCTTCCACCCTCAGTCGAGTGGTCAAGTGGAACGCGTCAACCAGATTCTAGAAGACATGCTTCGAGCCTCTGTTATCTCATTCGGAATGGATTGGGAGAAGTGCCTTCCATTTGCCGAATTCGCTTACAACAACAGCTATCAATCTAGCTTGGGTAAAGCCCCTTTTGAAGTTCTCTATGGACGACGGTGTCGAACACCCCTTAACTGGTCAGAGACCGGGGAAAGACAATTCTTTGGCCCGGATATGATCCAGGAAGCAGAAGAACAAGTTCGTATCGTTCGTGAAAAGTTGAAAACAGCCCAATCTCGTCAAAAGAGTCAATATGACCGAAAACATAAGGCTGTGACTTTCGAGGTTGACGAGAAGGCTTATCTTCGGGTCACCCCTCTGAAGGGAACCCATCGTTTCGGTATCAAAGGCAAATTGGCTCCTCGTTACATTGGACCTTTTCGCATTCTCGCCAAACGAGGAGAAGTTGCCTACCAGTTGGAACTACCTCCGCACCTCTCCAGAGTCCACGATGTCTTCCACGTTTCTCAACTCAGGCGTTGCTTCTCGGATCCTATCCGTGGAGTGGACCACGAAACGCTTGATCTCCAAGATAATCTTACATATCGAGAGTACCCCATTCGTATCCTCGATCAGGCCGAACGTACCACTCGACGTCATAATATCAAGTTTCTCAAGGTTCAATGGTCGCACCATTCTGAGGATGAAGCAACTTGGGAAAGGGAGGATCGTCTTCGACTTGAGTATCCCGCCTTCTTCCCGGAGGAACCCAAATCTCGGGACGAGATTCTTTTGAGTGGGGGTGAGTTGTCACACCCTAGCTAGTCATGCATTAGAGTGTTGCATCATGTTTACTCTTTCATCAGAAACTTGAAATGGGGATCTGTGAAACCCTCAGAATCATTTCTGAAAATGATCCAAATAAAAATTTCTCCAAAAAGGTCCAAGAAAATGCTCATGTTGCTCTCTGAAAATATTGGACAGAGATAAAAATCAAACCAATATTTTTAAGAGCTCATAGGTATTTATTTTGGGCATTTGGAATTAATGCATAAATATTTGCATTGGAAATATATTAGTTATATATATTAATATATGTCCAAATATTATGCCAATTATAAAGGAGCTCTGGAATAATATATCTAGCTCCTGCAAAAATTGGCATAAGGTAAATAAATGATTTAATATATTATTTAAATCAAAACAAATGTCAGAAAATTAAAAAAACAGAAATAAATAAAAGGGAGAAGCTTACCTGGGCTCCTCCCTGTGCAGCCCAGCCAGCTGGCCGGCCCAGCCAGCAGGCGGCCCAGCCCGCCTCCCTCCTCTGTCGTCTTCGTCCTCGACAGAGGGAGGGGAGTGTGGCCGGCGCGCGCGCGCGCCACCGCGCCACGCCACCTGCTCGCCTGCCTGCCTGCCCTCCCCTCCTCGTCTCGATGCCCCGGACGACGCCACGCCCTCCCCCCTGCTCTCTCTCACTCTCCCTCGGTTCCTCCCTCCTCTCCCTCGCTCCCTCTCTCACGGCCGAACACCACCATCGCCGCCGTTCGCCATAGCAGCCGTCACCGGCCACCCCTCGCCCCTCCGCTGAGCTCAGGAGCTCCGCCTCGACCCCCTCTTCCTCCCCACCGATCCACGGGTCTCCGGAAGCCCTGCATCGCCGCCCACGTCGCCGTTCCCCTCCTCGGCCACCGGAGATCGTCGCCGTCGAATCGGGAGCTACCGGACGTCCCCGAGCCCGCTAACCATCCCTGCAGCTCCGCGGTGAGCCACTGACCCGATTCCCCCTTGCCCCGTCGTCCCTAGCATCCTGTAGCTGCCGCCCCCTTGAGCTCCGAAGCTCGCCGCCGCCGTGCCTCGTCGCCGTCGTGGCCACAGTCACCGTAGCGCCCAACCGAGCACACCCACGTCCTCACCGCACCGCGTAGAAGCCGTAGGTGCCAACCCCGCATCTCCGCAGCCGTTGTAGCCTCGACCCCGAGCTCAACCGAGCTCCGGCAGCCGCCACGGTCGTCGCCGTCGTCGGTACCGGCCACCTCAGGCACGGCCACCACCACCGTTCGACGCGCGGGAGCAAGAGCTCTCCAACGAGCCCAAGCACGGCCTCGCCCGTGCCCTGTAGCGCGTTTCCGCATCGCGCCGCCGTCTCGGGCCCCGCCGGCGTCATGTCGCCAGTGGGTTTGACCTGTCTGACCTGGGGTTTGACCCCCCCAGGGTCACTGACGCGTGGGCCCCGTCGGCCAGGTGGTCAGATTAGTGCTAATCACCGCTTAATTAACCCCCCTGACACTGACAGTGGGCCCCAGCGCCACTAACCCCTAATTAGGAATAAATTAACCCTGTTAAACCCCCCTGTCACTGACGTGTGGCCCCCACACGTCAGGTTTGACCCCAGCCAGCCGCAGTTGACCGCTGATGTCATGCTGACGTCATGCTGGCGCAATATTTATATTTCTGGATTTAATTTAAATCAGGAAATTCCAGAATATTATTTAAACTTCAAAAATTCATAACTTTTATTCTGTAACTCCAAATTGGACAAATTATATATGAAAAATGATCAGAAAAATCCAATCTATCCATCTGTACTATTTTCATGCATGATCAAACAAGTTAAATTGATGTTTTAAGCAGAACAAGGAAAAGCACTTTAAAAGGCCATGTTTGAGTTTGAAATTTGAATCTTTGATTCAAATTTGTTCAAACCCTTCTGGTTTTAGTTGCATTAGCCCAACCCACTCATATTGCCATGTTTCATGCATGCATCATATTGTTGCACATTGTTTGGTGATGGTTGTGTATCGGTGTCCTTTGCGACAGGTTCTGCCTCCGAGGAGTACCGTGATTACCCTAACGAAGAACCGTATCAGTGCATCGAACCATCAGGCAAGCAACCAACCATTTGATCATATCGATACAATCCCATGTTCTCGCTCCTGCTCTCTTTTACTGCATTAAGACAACACGATTCAAACTGCTGTGTGCTACGGTAGTTGAACCCATTTCCTCTGCATGACCTGTCATTGCCACAGTAACTAGATGAAACCCACTAGCATGTGTAGGAGTTGATTGAGCCCTATGTATGTGTTGTTCCTACCTTGCTATGCCTGCTATGCTTAGAGTCGTGTCAGGTCTGGTTCATCTGGGTGATGGGCTAGAGTGAAATGATTATGTCGGTAATGAGAGTGGTGTGGTGAACACGATTTGGTAAAGGTATCGATGAGAGGCCATGTAGGAGTACATGGTGGGTTGTTTCATTGAAGCCGACCTTAAGCACTGAGATCTGTATGTGTGATTTAAGAATCAGCTACTACCATGCATTGGGCCCGAAACCAATGGACCCTCTCGGCTTCTTATTCACCCTAGTTCTCCGTCCAGGAGTTGCAAGTAGTTTCTGGTGTTTGTAGTCTACTGGAGGCCGTGGATAGCGCTGACCGTAGGGGTGGGCTGTGATGCGGTAGGTACGTGGCCGGGTGTACCGAATACCCGTTAGGTATCTCGGGAACCCTGTTCACATCATTCGGGGCCGTATGGGAAACCTCGGCCGGACTCCCTGCGGATGGAACCTGAATAGGCGATAAACCTGGACTGGAGGCTTAGGTGGTTAGGTAGGTCGTGGCCGACACCCACATTGGGCTTCCGCTTGAAGGTTGCCGAGTACATGTCGTGTAAACGACGGTAAGTGGTGAGAGCGTGTATGAAGAAGTACACCCCTGCAGGGTTAACATGATCTATTCGAATAGCCGCGTCCGTGGTAAAGGACTACTTGGTTGCCTACACAGTTCATAGACAAGTAAATGGAAACTGCTAAAAGCCTCAAGATAAGTGTGAGTGCCGAGGATGGCTCTTCCGTAGGAAGACGAAGGCGGATCCTCGGTAGTGTATTGAAGTGGTGAGTAGTGGACTCGTGTGCGCAAAACCATTTCAAGTTGGAGTATCGTAGGATAGTCTAGCCAAGGGTCAAAGCTGGCTTGCTGCAATAACTCCACCAACCCTTCTTGATAATATGCATGTATGTAGGATCTGATGTAAGTCTTGCTGAGTACCTTTGTACTCATGTTGCTATAATCTACATTTTTACAGAAGACGCTGCAACCCCTTCTGATGGGTTCTATGTAGACGTTGACATCAACGAGTAGGCTAAAGGCCCAGGTGGTGACCCTGAGCTTGTGAAGGACCACGTAGTATAGCTAGGCTTTCCAAGCCTCTTTTATTTTACTAGTTGTCTGTACTCAGACAAGTTACTTCCGCTGCTGGTTTGTATGACTGTATGACTTGTATGTTGGGTCGTGAGACCCGTACCTTTGTGTATGTTATGTATGGCTCCCTGAGCCTTAAATAAAGTACTGGAGTCGTAGAGTCATGTTGTGATGCTTCGTTGTATTTGCACATATCGAGCATATTGTGTGTATGATTGAAATGCTTGGTACGTGTGGGATCTGACTATCTAGTTGTTTATCTTTAGTAGCCTCTCTTACCGGGAAATGTCTCCTAGTGTTACCGCTGAGCCATGGTAGCTTGCTACTGCTCTGGAACACTTAGGCTGGCCGGCATGTGTCCTTCTTCGTTCCTGTGTCTGTCCCTTCGGGGAAATGTCACGCTTTGAGTACCGGAGTCCTGTTAGCCCGCTACAGCCCGGTTTACCGTAGTCCTGCTAGCCCAGTGCTACAGCCCGGACCCACTTGCTGATGACCGACACGTTCGAAGCTGGGTCATGGATGCCTGTCCCTGTAAGTCTGTGCCACTTTGGGTTTACGACTAGTCATGTCAGCCCGGGCTCCTTATCATATGGATGCTAGCGACGCTATCATATACGTCAGCCAAAAGGCGCAAACGGTCCCGGGCAAAGGTAAGGCGACACCCGTGGGGATACCGTGCATGAGGCCGCAAAGTCATATGAGGTGTTACCGGCTAGATCGATGTGACATCGAGTCGGGGTCCTGACACTATGATTATGAGGATATATATCTAAGGACCTAGCCCTCCGGTTTATATAGACACTAGAGGGATCTAGGGTTACATAAGGTCGGTTACAGAGAAAGGAATCTTCATATTCGGACGCCAAGCTTGCTTTCCACGTCAAGGAGAGTCCCATCCGGACACGGGTAGAGTCTTCGGTCTTTTTATCTTCACAGCCCATCAGTCCGGCCCATGTCTAATAGGTCGGACGCCCGAGGACCCCTTAGTCCAGGACTTCCTCAGCAGCCACCACCATTTCCCCCAAAAACCCTCCCGCCCGCGCGCGCGCTCCGGACCCACACCTTCCATGGACGACGCCCTCGACCTCGACACCGCCGCCGGCCTCGCCTCCCTCGCCTCGTCAGACATAATGACCGCCCCCTCCGGCAAAGGCAATTGTCGGTGTCAAAACCAGCGGATCTCGGGTAGGGGGTCCCGAACTATGCGTCTAGGCGGATGGTAACATGAGGCAGAGGACACGAAGTTTTACCCAGGTTCGGGCCCTCTTGATGGAGGTAAAACCCTACGTCCTGCTTGATTAATATTGATGATATGGGTAGTACAAGAGTTATGGTATGATTGTATGTTATTGTTGTGTCCCACGGACTAAAACCCTCCAGTTTATATAGACACCGGAGAGGGCTAGGGTTACACAAGGTCGGTTACAAAGGAGGAGATATCCATATCCGTACTGCCTAGCTTGCCTTCCACGCCAAGTAGAGTCCCATCCGGACACGAGACGAAGTCTTCAATCTTGTACCTTCATAGTCCAACAGTCCGGTCAAAGGTTATAGTCCGGCTTTCCGGAGACCCCCTAATCTAGGACTCCCTCAGTAGCCCCTGAACCAGGCTTCAATGACGATGAGTCCGGCGCACAGTATTGTCTTCGGCATTGCAACGCGGGTTCCTCCTCCGAATACATCACAGAAGAATTTGAATACAAGGATAGTGTCCGACCCTGCAAAATAAGTTCCACATACCACCGTAGAGAGAATAATATTTCTGTAAATCTAATCTGCTGACTTGTTTTGGCAACACGACATTATGTCATGGCCCGGTGATTATTCGAACCGTTTCCTTTAACTAGCCCCGCACATAACGCGAGGCAGTTTTTTGACATGTCTTGTCAAAGCAGAGATCGTGTCCCCTTATCACGGGATTCTCATCAATACGGGCATGGGTAACCCAACCGCGCCATCGATTATGGCGCTTGGGGGATAAGCGAGTTTTACCGGGCTAGTGGGGACGCATAGTTTCGTCCGCCCGTATAAAGGGATAAGGATTCACCTTTTCATCCATGCCTTCTTCCTCCTTTGCTCATCCATTTTCGCACACTCGAGCTCTAGCGCCCAAGTCCGCACTTCCCACCTCAACCTTCTCCAACCATATCCGGAGCGGGAGGCAGGTGGATGGTCTCCTCCATCACGGAGGGAAACATCAAGAAGCTGAGGAGAGCCGGATACCTGCCCGACGACGTCGCACACCGGCTCCCAGATGAGGGGCAGCTCACCCCCACCCCCAGGCCCCATGAGAGGGTAGTGTTCCTTACCCATTTCCTCCGCGGACTGGGATTCCCTCTCCACCCATTCGTCCGGGGGCTCATGTTCTACTACGGCCTGGATTTCCACGATCTGGCCCCGAACTTCATCCTCAACATCTCGGCGTTTATCGTCGTGTGCGAGGCCTTCCTCCGCATCAAGCCCCACTTCGGCTTATGGCTGAAGACCTTCAATGTCAAGCCGAAGGTAGTGGGCGGCCGCCAGGCAGAGTGCGGAGGCGCCATGGTGGGCAAGATGCCCAACGTTACATGGCTCGAGGGCTCCTTTGTGGAGACCATAAAGGGGTGGCAATCGGGGTGGTTCTACATCACCGAGCCGCGTGACCCTGCATGGGCAGCGGCCCCTAAGTTCCGATCTGGCATCCCCATGCGGCTCACCTCCTGGAAAGAGAAGGGCCTGTCTTGGGGTAGTTCGAGAGAGCTGACCAGACTCCAAACATGTATTCAGAACATGGTGAACAAGAAGCTCAAACTCGTCAACATAGTCCAGGTCATGCTCATCCACCGGATCCTCCCGTGTCAACAACGGGCCTTCAACTTGTGGGAGTTCGACCCGGCCCGGCACCAAACTCTGAACAGGCTCTTCGATACAACACACGAGGATGCCTGGAAGGTGCTATTCAAGGGCACCGAGGTTCCCCCTCCTACTACCGAGGATCGCGGATTCTGCACGAAGCGCCAAGCCGGCGCGGTAAGCTGTTTTACCTCTTACAGGATACATGTTTTTCATAGTTTGACTCTATGCGAGATCTAAGCTCCCGTTCCTTTGACAGGACTGGCAGGAAATGGCCGGACAGATCGACTGTCCGGCTCCCTTGCCCGAAGGCCAAGCAAACGATCTCCTGATGGAGATGCTGACTCTGGCTCCTTACAAGGTGCCAGAGAAGACCGAGAAGGCCAAGGGAACCCGAAAGAGTTCCCGACGCCAGGTGTCGTCGGACTCATCGTCCGATGACTCTGCGGCACACTCCTCCCCCGAAGACAAGGAGGAAGAAGAAGATGCTCCCCCTTCAGTTGGGGGAGACAAGAAAAGGAAGGCCGCCACAACCGGGGGGCGAAGGGTCCAAGAAGGGAAGGACTCTCCTTCCGGACAGCTCCACCGCCGCCGCTGAAGGTGAAGACAAGTGGTTGCCCAGGGCCAAGCCCCTGGGGAGGTCGTAAGTATTCAGATACTAGAGTAACTCGTAGCATTCCTTTGTCGCACTGCTTTCCATAACTCCGAATATGATTATGCAGGCCGCCACGAGCCCGTATCGATGTATCGTCGGACGGCTCCTTGGGCTCGTCAGATATGGATAGCGATCCACCTCCGACCGCCACCTCCCCTTGCCCTGATGATGACGCCAGGGTGTTGTCTCAAGAGGCACCGGGTCGAGGGGAGACAGTCCTGGAGGCGCCTCAAGGCGACCTTCCGGACTCCAGGAGCCGAGGGGACAAGGCCCCTGAGGGCCCCGAGTTCGGCCCTCAGCCGAACACCACGCCGGAACCTCCAGTGGTTCCGGACTCGGGCAGGCGGCCTTCTTCTAAGAGGGGCAAGATGCCTGTGCCGGTGACCTCTGTCCATCCAGAGGCGCTGGACAATCTGCTGGAAGTGCTTCGCAGCGCTTCCATCGACGAGGAGCACCATACTATTATGAGTGTGGTGGTCCAGAAGGTTCAATCCGCTCAGAGCGGATTGATTGAAGCCTGTGCCAGCCTTCTGACAGGCTTTGACGTAAGTGTTAAAATATAGGAAAAATATTACCGCATAGACAGTAGCCCCTGATGCTCTGTTCGGTGTTCACGTAGAAAAGCTGAACAGAGGATCAAACAATATTGCAGGAGTCTAATATGAGTATGTCAATATGCGTATGCGGCCTTCGCTGCTGGAATCTACCGCACTGACTGCGGAGGTTGCCGCACTGAAGTAGGACCTCGAGGGGTCCAAGAAAGAGCTCGGCCTTGCCAAGAGGCAGCTCGAGGAGAACAAGGGTAAGTAATACCCTGTCTATAGATATGTATATATAAAAGAAGACGCGATTGCAAAATGACAGGATCATCTTATATTTGCCAGGGGCCACGGCCGAGGTGGCGTCCCTAAAGCAAGCGCTATCCGAGGCCGAAGACAAAGAGGCCAAGGAGCGCACCGAGCGGGAAAGGCAAGAGGCACGGGTGGGCGAGGTGCAGCAAGAGCTCCAGGCTCTCGTGACGAAGCATCAGGCGTTGGATCTTGACTCGAAGACGCGAGAGTCTGAGCTTGCCATGGCACTCGAGAGCGCGAAGAGTGCCAAGGACGAGGCCCAAAAGGCCCTCCAGGAGATTGACCTGATGAAGAAAATAGTGGCGGGTAAGGCATTCTATATGCAAAGCAAGCATGTGAAAGTAAATTACCTATTACTTACCCGGATCCGGAGCTCTCCATGAGCATTCGCAGATTTACCTCGCAGCGTGTCGAATGCCGCACAGTTTTACCAGGCCGAGGAGGGAAGCTCAACGGAGAAGCCGTTCTGGTCTCAGTACTCTGGGACCGAACACCCGGTGCCTATGAGTGACCAACTGAAGCAGCTGGTCGAGCTACACAAGGCAGCCGAATAGGCCATGAAGGGCCTTATAGTCCGGCTGTGGCCTGGCGACGCCCTTCCGAACAGCTACTTCGGCCAGGTGAGGTGGCTAGTGGATGCCTGCCCACGGCTGGAAGTCATCAAGCGGTCTATCTGCATTGAAGGTGCACGCCGGGCTTTCGCCTGTGTGAAGGTGCAATGGGCCAAGCTAGATGCCATGAAGCTAATCAAGGAAGGACTGCCGCAGGGCAAGGAGCATCGCACCCCCGAAATTTGTTATGAGGGTGTCCTGAAGGGTGCCCGTCTTGTAGCGGACAAATGTTCCAAGGATGTAATATTTGAGTAAACTTGCTCGTGTGATCCTGTATGATGAAAACTTGTTTCATAAGCGCTATGCAACGCTTGTTTGAATTTAAAATATTACCTTCTGTTTGGCTGTTCATCCAATCTGAGAGATGGCTAGTCCTCGGCTTCTGCCCCCATGCCACGAGTGCTGGGTTGTTCGGGATAAACCTGAGCACTCTTGTTCCCATTTTTGGGTCCTTTGAGGGAGGTGCTCAGCACAGCAAACAAGGCAACCAGACTAATAATGCTTTATCACTCTCACTTAGCCCTAGAATTCTATAATTTTAAATTTCGGCGAAGCCCCTGGTAGTTGGAAGGCCGAATTCGGGGCGCGATACACGCCTTTAAGCCAGACAGGATTGGCTCCTCGCTCTAAGCGGCATAAGTCTTTAGGCACTCGAAACCTCGCCGAACAGCGACCAGTCTCTCGCCTTATCATGACAGTCAGTTTTAGCTTTCTCTACTGAGGTGCTTAGCCCAGCAGAACCGGGGCACAATCGCAGTAGTTCTCCTAGCGCTACCTTAGCCGATAGAGCGGAACGTAAGGTACCAAAACATAGGAGCTGGGCAAACCCAACATTTGACCAAAGACATGATTCAGAGCTGATGCATATAATGCTATAAGTTCGGGGTGCCGCACTTGTGAAAGTGTTCGGACTTCTCACACCGCATTGTGGGGTACTTAAGCCCCTGGTGTATTGGCCGTACCAAAGTGTACGGTTGCAAGGCGTCATTAATGAACACATATATATAAAACAGAAGAATGCAATAATAGTATTAACGTTATGCATTGTTTATTCAAATAGATGCGTTAAAGTAGAATCATACAGATAGTGCGATAAGCAAAAAGTAGGATTATGTCCCTTCTAAGGGCAAGCTGAGGAATAGTATTAAAGCAAATATTTCACTTGTTATCGTAATCCACCTGGGAGTTCCGTGGTGTGATGTAGCTTTTTGCCTCCTTGGTTGCTGCATCATGTGTTCGGCAATCATGCTGTCGGACAGGGTTTCCAGAGATTAAAGTCCTGAAAGAGAAAAAATAACAAAGCGGGAACCCCTAGTGCGGTTTAAGCCGTGTATCGGGGCGTGTCTTAGTTGTGCCCCCCTCCCTGCCTGTGCCCATGGTATTTTTAATGCGTAATTATGTACGCATGGCACGAATTTCGCCATTTGGCTGGGACTGGGGTAGGGGCCGCATTGCTACGTGAGCTCAGATCGTGCCAAGCGGTCTAGTTGCCGATTACTCCAAGCGCACTTGAAGGTGTCCGGGTCTTGAAACGGCGAACTGGTGGATTGCCTTGAGAGGTTGCTTTGCGCTTCTGCTGCGAGGGCCATAGTGTGCTCCTCCGTTCAGAGAGAGCGCTCTGTGTTTCCATTAACTGTAATAACCCCACGAGGTCCTGGCATCTTGAGCTTGAGGTATGCATAATGTGGTACCGCATTGAATCTCGCAAATGTGGTTCACCCGAGCAGTGCATGATAACCACTACTGGCAAGCTGTTAAGCCAATGTCGCGCTGGCCCTTTGAGCTTTAGTGGGAGGTATTTGATGGCGTGTAAGTCATCGCCGCGGGCCATGTGGATGTGGAGGAGGAAATCCTCGATCCATACCGTAGGATCTGTTGTGTCGTCGTATGATTCAATATTTACGGGTTTGAAACCCTCTGGGATTTGATGATCCATTACTCCGTCTGTGAAGCATAGGGGGTGTGCGGCGCCTCTGTATTGGGCTATATCGCGACGCAGCTCAAATGGGTCTTGCCTGCTGTGTTCGGCCCGGCCGGATTGACTTTTACTGTATCCGCGTGACGTTTATCGTCTCGCATAGTGGCGCGCCCTCGTGATCCGTAGATCGATCTTGCAAGTTTTGCTTTGTCCTCCAATACGTCTCGCAGGTCTGGCATGTTTCCCCATGCTTTTTTATTTGAATGGCGTCGGGGTGCAGGCTGAGCTTTTGGCTGGAATGCCTCTCTATCACGGCCACGAGGTGGCCGATCAGCCGCGTCATACGCTTCTTCCTCCAGTCAAGGTAGCAACCTGCATTTTGGGTAACTCTTGGAGGGGCGCTGGAGTTTATATTCCTTGGCCATGAGGACTTCAGTCCATCTGTCAGCTAGCAGATCTTGATCAGCTTGAAGCTGCTGCTGCTTTTTCTTAAGGCTATTTGCCGTGGCCAGAAGCCGGCGCTTGAAGCGCTCTTATTCGACGGGATCCTCTGGCACGGCGAATTCGTCATCACCGAGGCTTGCCTCGTCTTCGGAGGGGGGCATGTAATTATCATCCTCCTCTTCTCCATCTGCCGCTCTCTCAAGAGGGCTGGCTCCTCCATCCTCCTCCTGTAAATCTTGTTGGGGGGATTGTTGTTATCTTCGGCACTATCCGGAGTGTTATTATCTCCTGTGCCGGTATCACCACTTTTGCTTTGGCGGGACTTAGAGCGGCGCCGCTGACGTCGGCGCCTGGGTTGCTTTTTGGAGGGGTCATCCTCTGCTGTCTCATCGCCATTGCCTTCTTTGGGTGTGTCCACCATGTATATATCGTATGATGAGGTGGCTGTCCAGTGCCCTGTGGGCAGTGGTTCATCGTCGCCTCCCGCATCGTCGTCCATGCCATCGATGTCTTCGGAGTCGAAGTCGAGCATGTCGGTTAAGTCATCGATAGTGGCTACTAAGTGGGTGGTGGGTGGGCCGCGAGTTTCTTCATCGTCCACATCCCAGTCCTGCCGGACATAGTGCGGCCAGGATCCTCCTGACAAGGAGAGAGACCTTAATGAGTTCAGTATGTCACCGAAGGGCGAGTGCTGAAAGATATCCACGGAGGTAAACTCCATGATCGGCGCCCAATCGGATTCGATAGGAACGGGCGCAGGCGGTTCGGAGTCCGTGGCCGGAGAGAGATCCGGCAGTTTGTCAATACGGCTCTCGTGTAGAGTAAGGTCGATGTTCGGCTCGATCGTCGATGAGGGTAAGGCCTCCGTGGCGGGGTCCATCCACCCGTCCAAGGACGCCGCAATTGGCTCCGAATTGAGGGTCGGAGCGGCTGCCGGTGCGATCTCCTGAACACTGTCGGATGGTAGAGCTACATCGTACTCATCATGACCGCATGACGCACAAGGCAGAGGCTCGAATCCGTCGAAGATCAAGTCTCCATGGATATCGGCCGTGTAGTTCAAGCTTCCAAACCTGACCTGATGGCTAGGGGCGTAGCTTTCAATCTGCTCCAGATGGCCAAGCGAATTGGCCCGCAGTGCAAAGCCGCCGAATACAAAAATCTGTCCGGGGAGAAAAGTCTCACCCTGGACTGCATCGCTAACGATGATAAAAGGAGCCATCAAGCCTAACGGCAACGACACAGAGGAACTCTCAATGAAAGCACCAATGTCGGTGTCAAAACCGGCGGATCTCGGGTAGGGGGTCCCGAACTGTGCGTCTAGGCGGATGGTAACAGGAGGCAGGGGACACGAAGTTTTACCCGGGTTTGGGCCCTCTTGATGGAGGTAAAACCCTACGTCCTGCTCGATTAATATTGATGATATGGGTAGTACAAGAGTAGATCTACCACGAGATCAGAGAGGCTAAACCCTAGAAGCTAGCCTATGGTATGATTGTATGTTATTGTTGTGTCCTGCGGACTAAAACCCTCCGGTTTATATAGACACCGGAGAGGGCTAGGGTTACACAAGGTCGGTTACAAAGGAGGAGATATCCATATCCGTACTGCCTAGCTTGCCTTCCACGCCAAGTAGAGTCCCATCCGGACACGAGACGAAGTCTTCAATCTTGTATCTTCATAGTCCAACAGTCCGGCCAATGGTTATAGTCCGGCTGTCCGGAGACCCCCTAATCCAGGACTCCCTCAGCAAGCCTCGTGCCCCGCGCAAGACTGCCGCAGCGCCCAAGCCAAAGAAGGCGCTGACGCCCGAACATTGGGCAAGGCAGTCGGCCAAGAGGAAGGGTTGGAGGCACGCCGTAGACGCGTGGCGTGAAGCCGTCACGGCTGCCGCCATCGCCGCCGCCGCGCTGGAGGAGGTCACCAACGCCCGCGTCGCAGCGGCAATGAGGGAGGCGCTCTACATGCTAGGGTTAAACCCTAGCTAGCACAACCTCGTCAACGCCGCCGTTGCCGCAGCCAGCACTGGCTCATGGGCGTTCCCTCGGATGGTGCTGCCCGACTCACCCAGTGCGTCGGCTTGCACCCCGATGCCCGGCTTCCACATGTACCCGCAGGCATCCCACCTCTCTGGGGAGTGCTCGCCCAACATGAGTGTGGTGGCCCCTTCCACACCCGCGCCCGCGCCCATCGACCTCAATGCCACACCGGAGGCCGGTGGCTGGTCATCCGGAGGCGCGAGGAAACGCACGCGGCAGATGCCGGCCGGCGTGCTCCCGGACACCCGTAACCTGTTCGAGGGAATGCCGTCGGCCGTCGACGAGGACTACACAGGCAGAACCTCATCTTTGAGGGCGGTGCACCAGCCGCTGGCTACGATCCTGACGAGACACATAGCCAGGACGGTCGCGAGGCATTCACGTCGGCCACTAGCTATGATCCCGATTAGGCGGCCTTCATGCGTGATCAGGTCGGCATGGACCTAGACAGCTTGCCACTTAACCTCGAGTTTCTGGATGACTACGGGCAAGAGGAAGAGGATGGGTGCGACATCGAAGTGGAGCCTTTGTTCGAGGACGAGCTCACCAACGAAGTCGCTGGTCCGAAGCCGAAGCGCAAGACCAAGCGCACGAAGGCGTACACGGCGGTCGAGCAGAAGCTTCTTTGTGAGTGTTGGCGAGACATTGGACAAGACCCCAAAACAGGCGCCGAACAAAAGCATTCAACCTTTTGCATTCGTGTCCACCAGGAGTTTCATGAGCACAAGAAGTTTCCGCCTTACCAAATTGTGAGCACGCGCGGGTGGGTGTCCATTTCAAAGCGATGGAGGATGATCCAACAAGAGTGCAACAAGTTTTGTGCCACTCTTGAGAGTGTCAAGGCCCGCCCCGTGAGGGGTATCGGCATGCAAGACATGGTATGCTAGCAAGTTGCCCTCTTTTTTCAGCAAGTTCATGCTTGCGTGTTCATTTGCATACCATTTGGCAATATGCTTGCATGGAAACATTTTGTAGGCATTTCAAGTTGTGGAGGCATTCAAGGTCCAACACAATGGCAAGTGCTTAAACCTCTAACATTGCTTTCGGGTCATCAAGGACGAGGAGAAGTTCAAGGCGCAATATGCCACCATCAAATTGCGTGGGAGGAAGCAAGCCGTGGAGGAGGTTGGG
This sequence comes from Triticum dicoccoides, assembly GCF_002162155.2. Classification (NCBI taxonomy): domain Eukaryota; kingdom Viridiplantae; phylum Streptophyta; class Magnoliopsida; order Poales; family Poaceae; genus Triticum; species Triticum dicoccoides. Next base: position 435,589,726 of record NC_041388.1, read on the forward strand.
GACGGCGAGCCGGCACGGACGCGGGGGAAGACCAACTCCAAGAAGGAGGACAAGCGGGATGCGGCATCCAACGCCTGATACGTCTCCAACATATCTACTTTTCCTAACGCTTTTCCTCGTGTTTTGGATGATTTGAATGAAACTAACCCCGGACTGGCGATGTTTTCAGCAGAACTACCATCGTGTTGTTTTCGTGCAAAAATAAAAGTTCTCGGAATGGAACAGAACTTTGTGAGGATTTTTTATATCAATAATAAGAATTTCTGGAGCCAAGACCTGCCGGAGAGGGGCGCCTGGGTGGGCACAACCCACCAGGGCACGCCCCCCTCTCCTGGCGTGCCCAGGTGGGTTGTCCCCACCTGGTGGCCCGCTGACCCTGAAACCGACGCTATAAAATCCTATTTTCGGAGAAAAAAATAAGGAAGAAAGAATTATCACGATCCATGAGACGGAGCCGCCACCAAGCCCTGTTCTTCCTCGGGAGGGCAGATCTAGAGTCTGTATGGGGCTCCGGAGAGGGGGATATTTGTTCTTCGTCATCACCAACCCTTCTCCATTGCCAATTCCATGATGCTCCCCACTGGGAGTGAGTAATTCCTTCATAGGCTTGCTGGTCGGTGAGGAGTTGGATGAGATTCATCATGTAATCGAGTTAGTTTTGTTAGGGTTTGATCCCTAGTATCCACTATGTTCCTAAATTGATGTTGCTATGACTTTGCTACGCTTAATGCTTGTCACTTTGGACCTGGGTGCCATGATTTCAGATCTGAACCGTTTATGTTATCACCATTATATTTATGTTCTAGATCCGATCTTGCAAGTTATAGTCACCTAATATGTGTTATGATCCGGCAACCCAGGAGTGACAACAACCGGGCCCACTCCCAGTGATGGCCGTAGTTTGAGGAGTTCATGTATTCACTATGTGTTAATGCTTTATTCCGGTTCTCTATTAAAAGGAGGCCTTAATATCCCTTAGTTTCCAATATGGACCGCGCTGCCATGGGAGGGTAGGACAAAAGATGTCATGCAAGTTCTTTTAATAAAGCAAGTATGACTATTTACGGAATACATGCCTACATTATATCGAGGAAGTGGAGCTAGTGTCGTATCGCCTGCTACCTCTTGAGCATGCGTTGGTTTTCCCTTGAAGAGGAAAGGATGATGCAGAAAAGTAGCATAAGTATTTCTCTCAGTTTTGAGAACCAAGGTATCAATCCAGTAGGAGACTACACGCAAGTCCCGCGTACCTGCACAAACAAATAAGAACCTCGACGGATTCGAGCCCTTGCCGAGTGCGCCACACGGTCACGATGAGCATGACTTAGCTCCACCATCGGACAGTGTTCGGGAGATCGCACCGGCGACCGCTCCGACCCTCAAATCGGAGCCAATTGCGCCATCCAGTGACGGGTGGATAGACCCCGCTGCGGAGGCTGCAATCTCATCGGCGATCGAGCCGAGTATCGATCTTACCCTTCACGAGAGCCGTGCCGCCAAACTGTCGGATTCTTCCCCGGCCACAGACTCTGCATGCGCCCGTGCCCATTGAATCCGACTGGGCGCCGATCATGCAGTTCACCTACGCGGATATCTTTCAGCACTCGCCCTTCGGCGACATACTGAACTCATTAAAGTCTCTCTCCTTGTCAGCAGAGTCCTGGCCGAACTATGTCCGGCAGGATTGGGATCCGGATGACGAAGAAATTCGCCGCCCACCTACCACCCACTTAGTAACCACTATCGACGATTTGACCGACATGCTCGACTTCGACTCTGAAGACATCAATGGCATGGACGACAATGCAGGAGACGAACAGGAACCACTGCCCACAGGGCACTAGACACCCACTTCATCATATGACGTATACATGGTGGACGCACCCAAAGAAAACGACGATGAAGAACGGAAGGACGTAGAGAAGGGTTGTTCCCTCGAGAAGCAGTCAAAGCGGCGGCATAAGTGCCGCTCCAAATCCCGCCTCGGCAGAAACAGCGATCATATAGACCCAGCGATAGAGCAAGGTGAGCTAGCGGACGACAAACACGGCATTGAACCATCGTCCGACCACGGCAACACGGAGAATCAAACCGAACAACCCAACTCCGTCGAAGATAACAGTCCGGATGACATCAGACCGGACAGGCGCCCGGAGCAACAGAATACTCGTCAAAGGCTTGTTGCCACAGCGAGGAGTTTGAAAAAGCAGAAGCAAAGGCTCGGGGCTGCACAAGACACACACGTCAAGAAACAAAGGAGGAGGCCACGAGGTAGGGGGCGCGCCTGCCCCCCCCCCCCCAGGCGCGCCCTCCACCCTCGTGGGCCCCCTATTGCTCCACCGACGTACTCCTTCCTCCTATATATACCTACGTACCCCCAAACAATTAGATACGGAGCCAAAACCCTAATTCCATCGTCGTAACTTTCTGTATCCACGAGATCCCATCTTGGGGCCTGTTCCGGAGCTCCGCCGGAGGGGGCATCCATCATGGAGGGCTTCTACATCAACACCATAGCCCCTCCGATGAAGTGTGAGTAGTTTACCTCAGACCTTCGGTTCCATAGTTATTAGCTAGATGGCTTCTTCTCTCTTTTTGGATCTCAATACAATGTTCTCCCCCTCTCTTGTGGAGATCTATTCGATGTGATCTTCTTTTTGCGGTGTGTTTGTTGAGACCAATGAATTGTGGGTTTATGATCAAGATTATCTATGAACAATATTTGAATCTTCTCTGAATTCTTTATGTATGATTGGTTATCTTTCCAAGTCTCTTTGAATTATTAGTTTGGTTTGGCCTACTAGATTGATCTTTCTTGCAATGGGATAAGTGCTTAGCTTTGGGTTCAATCTTGCGGTGTCCTTTCACAGTGACAGTAGGGGCAGCAAGGCATGTGTTGTATTGTTGCCATCGAGGATAACAAGATGAGGTTTTCATCATATTGCATGAGTTTATCCCTCTACATCATGTCATCTTGCTTAAGGCGTTACTCTGTTTTCATGAACTTAATACTCTAGATGCATGCTGGATAACGGTCGATGAGTGGAGTAATAGTAGTAGATGCAGGCAGGAGTCGGTCTACTTGTCTCAGACGTGATGCCTATATACATGATCATACCTAGATATTCTCATAACTATGCTCAATTCTGTCAATTGCTCGACAGTAATTTGTTCATCCACCATAAAATACTTATGCTCTTGAGAGAAGCCACTAGTGAAACCTATGGCCCCCGGGTCTATCTTCATCATATTAATCTTCCAATACTTAGTTATTTCCTTTGCTTTTTACTTTGCTTTTATTTTACTTTGCATATTTATCACAAAAATACCAAAAATATTATCTTATCATATCTATCAGATCTCACTCTCGTAAGTGACCGTGAAGGGATTGACAACCCCTTATCGCGTTGGTTGCGAGGAGTTATTTGCTTTGTGCGGGTACGAGGGACTCGCGCGTAGCGTCCTACTAGATTGATACCTTGGTTCTCAAAAACTGAGGGAAATACTTACGCTACTTTGCTGCATCATCCTTTCCTCTTCAAGGAAATCCAACGCAGTGCTCAAGAGGTAGCAGGGCGTGCCCTCCTGCCTCGTGGCCTCCTCGCTTCTTTCTTGACGTCCACTCTAAGTCCCCTAGATCACGTTTGTTCCAAAAATAACTCTCCCGAAGGTTTCATTCCGTTTAGATTCTATTTGATATTCCTTTTCTACGAAACATTGAAATAGGCAAAAAACAGCAATTTGCATTGGGCCTTTGGTTAGTAGGTTAGTCCCAAAAATAATATAAAAGTGTATAAAAAAGCCCATTAAACATCCAAAACAGATAATATAATAGCATGGAACAATCAAAAATTGTAGATACGTTGGAGAAGTATCAAGCATCCCCAAGCTTAATTCCTGCTCATCCTCGAGTAGGTAAATGATAAAAACAGAATTTTTGATGTGTAATGCTACCTAGCATAATTCTCAATGTAATTTTCTTTATTGCGGCATGAATGTTCAGATCCGAAAGATTCAAGTTAAAAGTTTAATATTGACATAAAAATAATAATACTTCAAGCATACTAACAAAGCAATCATGTCTTCTCAAAATAACATGGCCAAAGAAAGTTATCCCTACAAAATCATATAGTCTGTCTATGCTCTATCTTCATCACACAAAGTATTTAATCATGCACAACCACGATGACAAGCCAAGAAATTGTTTCATACTTTTGATGTTCTCAAACCTTTTCAATCCTCACGCAATATATGACCGTGAGCCATGGACATAGCACTATAGGTGGAATAGAATAGTGGTTGTGGAGAAGACAAAAAGGAGAAGATAGTCTCACATCAACTAGGCGTATCAACGGGCAATGGAGATTCCCATCAATAGATATCAATGAGAGTGAGTAGGAATTGCCATGCAATAGATGCACTAGAGCTATAAGTGTATGAAAGCTCAACAAAAGAAACTAAGTGGGTGTGCATACAACTCGCTTGCTCACGAAGACCTAGGGCATTTTGAGGAAGCCCATCATTGGAATATACAAGCCAAGTTCTATAATGAAAGATTCCCACTAGTATATGAAAGTGAAAACATAAGAGACTCTCTATCATGAAGATTATGGTGCTACTTTGAAGCACAAGTGTGGTAAAAGGATAGAAACATTGTCCCTTCTCTCTTTTTCTCTCATTTTTTTGTTCGGGCCTTTTCTCTCTTTTTTATGGCATATTTTTATTTTTTTTATTTTTCATCCGGAGTCTCATCCCAACTTGTGGGGGAATCATAGTCTCCATCATCCTTTCCTCACTTGGGACAATGCTATAATAATGATGATCATCACACTTTTCTTTACTTACAACTCAAAAATTACAACTCGGTACTAGAACAAAATATGACTCTATGTGAATGCCTCCGGCGGTGTACCGAGATGTGCAATGAATCAAGAGTGACAGGTATAAAAGAATTATAAAGGTGGATTTTCCACAAATACGATGTCAACTACATGATCATGCAAAGCAATATGACAATGATGTAACATGTCATAACAAACAGAACGGTGCTAAGTTGCATGGCAATATATCTCGGAATGGCTATGGAAATGCCATAATAGGTAGGTATGGTGGCTGTTTTGAGGAAGGTATATGGTGGGTTTATGGTACCGGCGAAAGTTGCGCGGAACTAGAGAGGCTAGCAATGGTGGAAGGGTGAGTGCGTATAATCCATGGACTCGGCATTAGTCATAAAGAACTCACATACTTATTGCAAAAGTCTATTAGTTATCGAAACAAAGGACTACGTGCATGCTCCTAGGGGGATATATTGGTAGGAAAAGACCATCGCTCGTCCCCGACCGGCACTCATAAGGAAGACAATAAATAAATAAATCATGCTCCGACTTCATCACATAACGGTTCACCATACATGCATGCTACGGGAATCACAAACTTTAGAACAAGTATTTCTCAAATTCACAACTACTCAACTATAATGACTCTAATATCACCATATTCATATCTCAAAACAATCATAAAGAATCAAACTTCTCATAGCATTCGATGCATTTTATATGATAGTTTTTCTTATACATATCTTGAATACTCATCACTTTTAGGACTAAGATTTTAACCAAAGCAAATTACCATGTTGTTCTAAAAGACTCTCAAAATAATATAAGTGAAGCATGAGAGATCAATAATTTCTATAAAATAAAACCACCACCGTGCTCTAAAAGATATAAGTGAAGCACTAGAGCAAAACTATCTAGCTCAAAAGATATAAGTGAAGCACATAGAGTATTATAATAAATTCCGATTCATGTGTGTCTCTCCCAAAAGGTGTGTACAGAAAGGATTATTGTGGTAAACTAAAAAGCAGAGACTCAAATCATACAAGACGCTCCAAGAAAAACACATATCATGTGGTGAATAAAAATATAGCCTCAAGTAAAGTTACCGATAGACGAAGACGAAAGAGGGGATGCCTTCCGGGGCATCCCCAAGCTTAGGCTTTTGGTTGTCCTTGAATTTTACGTTGGGGTGCCTTTGGCATCCCGAGATTAGGATCTTGCCACTCCTTATTCCAAAATCCATCAAATCTTTACCCAAAACTTGAAAACTTCACAACACAAAACTCAACAGAAAATCTCATGAGCTCCGTTAGTATAAGAAAACAAACCACCACTTCAAGGTACTGTAATGAACTCATTCTTTATTTATATCGGTGTTATACCTACTGTATTCCAACTTCTCTATGGTTCATACCCCCCCCCCCCGATACTAGCCATAGATTCATCAAAATAAGCAAACAACACACGAAAAACAGAATCTGTCAAAAACAGAACAATTTGTAGTAGTATGTAGGTTTCGAATACTTCTGTAACTCCAAAAATTCAGAAATAAATTGGTAGACGTGAGTAATTTTTCTATTAATCATCTTCAAAAATAAACAACCTAATCACACTCTCCAGTAAAAAATGGCAGCAAATCTCGTGAGCGCTAAAGTTTCTGTTTTTTACAGCAAGATCGCAAAGACTTCCCCCAACTCTTCCCAAAGGTTCTACTTGGCACAAACACTAACTAAAACACAAAAACACAATCATAACAGAGGCTAGATGAATTATTTATTACCAAATAGGAACAGAAATAAAATTGGGTTGCCTCCCAATAAGCGCTATCGTTTAACGCCCCTAGCTAGGCATAAAAGCGAGAATAGATCTAGGTATTGTCATCTTTGGTATGCAATCCATAAGTGGCTCTCATAATAGATTCATAACATAATTTAATTTTATTTCTAGGAAAGTGTTCCATGCCTTTCCTTAGTGGAAACTGTAATATAATATTTCCTTCTTTCATATCAATAATTGCACCAATCGTTCTAAGGAAAGGTCTACCAAGAATGATAGGACATGTAGGATTGCAATCTATATCGAGAACAATGAAATCTACGGGCACATAATTCCTATTTGCAACAATAAGAACATCATTAATCCTTCCCATAGGTTTATTAATGGTGGAATCCGCAAGATGCAAATTTAAAGAACAATCATCAAATTCGCGGAAACCTAACACATCATACAATGTTTTTGGAATCGCGGAAACACTAGCACCCAAATCACATAAAGCATAACACTCATGATCTTTAATCTTAATTTTAATAGTAGGTTCCCACTCATCATAAAGTTTTCTAGGGATAGAAACTTCCAACTCAAGTTTTTCTTCATAAGATTGCATTAAAGTATCAATGATATGTTTAGTAAAAGCTTTATTTTGGCTATAAGCATGAGGAGAATTTAACACGGATTGCAACAAGGAAATACAATCTATTAAAGAACAATTATCATAATTAAATTCCTTGAAATCCAAAATAGTGGGTTCATTGCCATGTAAAGTTTTGACCTCTTCAATCCCACTTTTACCAATTTTTGCATCAAGATCTAAAAAGTCTGAATCATTGGGACGCCTCTTAACTAAAGTTGACTCATCTCTAGTCCCATCATTCTCAAGATTCATATTGCAAAATGGATATTTAATAGGAGACACATCAATCACTTTTAGATCTTCATCATTATTATCATGAAAACTAGAAGAACGCGCTTTCATAAAGCAATCTTTTTTAGCACGCATCCTAGCGGTTCTTTCTTTGCACTCATCAATGGAAATTCTCATGGCTTTGAGAGACTCATTGATATCATGCTTAGGTGGAATAGATCTAAGTTTCAAAGAATCAACATCAAGAGAAATTCTATCCACGTTCCTAGCCAACTCATCAAACTTTGGCAATGTTTCTTCAATCAAAGCATTGAAATTATTTTGCGAACTAATAAATTATTTAACACTATTCTCAAAATCAGAGGGCATCTTATTAAAATTTCCATAAGAACTGTTGTAGTAATTACCATAATTATTAGAGGAATTACTAGGAAACGGCCTAGGATTAAAGTTTCCTCTATACGCGTTGTTACCAAAATTGTTCCTACCAACAAAATTCACATCCATAGATTCATTATTATTCTCAATCAAAGTAGACAAAGGCACATCATTAGGATCAATAGGAGCACTCTTATTAGCAAACAATTTCATATTTCATCCATCTTTCTACTCAAAACATTAATCTCTTCTATCGCATGAACTTTTTTACCAGTAGATCTTTCGGTGTGCCATTGAGAATAATTAACCATAATATTATCTAGGAGTTTAGTAGCTTATCCTAAAGTGATATCCATAAAAGTGCCTCCCGCGGCCGAATCTAAAAGATTTCTAGAAGAAAATTTCAATCCGGCATAAAAAATTTGTATAATCATCCATAAATTCAAACCATGAGTAGGGAAATTACGAATCATTAATTTCATCCTCTCCCAAGCTTGTGCAACATGCTCATGATCAAGTTGATTAAGATTCATAATATCATTTCTAAGAGAGATGATCTTAGCAGGAGGAAAATACTTAGACATAAAAGCATCTATGCACTTATTCCATGAATCAATACTATTTTTAGGCAAAGAAGAGAACCAAGTTTTAGCACGATCTCTAAGCGAAAACAGGAATAGCTTCAATTTAACAATATCATTATCCGCGTCTTTCTTCTTCTGCATATCACACAAATCAACAAAGTTGCTTAGATGGGTAGAGGCATCTTCACTAGGAAGGCCAGATAATTGATCTTTCATGACAAGATTCAGCAAAGCAGCTTTAATTTCACAAGATTCAGCATCGGTAAGAGGAGCAATCGGAGTGCTAAGAAAATCATTGTTGTTGGTATTGGAGAAGTCACACAATTTAGCATTGTTTTGAGCCATCATGACAAACAATCAATCTAACACACAGGCACACAAGAAGCAAGCGAAAGAAGGCAAACGGAAAAATAGCGAATCGGAAAAGAGGTGAATAAAACAGCAGGGGTGAAGTGAGGGGGAGGAAAACGAGAGGCAAATGGCAAATAATGTAATGCGAGGGATAAGAGTTTGTGATGGGTACTTGGTATGTCTTGACTTGTGCATAGATCTCCCCGGCAACGGCGCCAGAAATCGCACGTTGGCGACAGATCGAATCTTGACTTGACTTGGTGTAAGCCTCCCCGGCAACGGCGCCAGCAATCCTTCTTGCTGCCTCTTGAGGATGCATTGGTTTTCCCTTGAAGAGGAAAGGATGATGCAGCAAAGTAGCATAAGTATTTCCCTCAGTTTTGAGAACAAAGGTATCAATCCAGTAGGAGACTACATGCAAGTCCCTCGTACCTGCACAAACAAATAAGAACCACGCAACCAACGCAATAAAGGGGTTGTCAGTCCCTTCACAGCCACTTGCAAAAGTGAGATCTGATCAAGATAATAAGATAAATATTTTTGGTATTTTTGTTGTATAGATTGAGAAGTAAAGATTGCAAAATAAACGGCGACAGAAATAACTAGTTGCTGGGAGAATAATATAATGGAAGATAGACCCGGGGGCCATATGGATATATATATATATAGGAGGAAATAGGGTTTCGTGGTGCTCCTGGATGTTTTCAGGGTATATGGATATATATATATAGGAGGAAGAAGTAGGTCAGTGGAGCTGCGAGGGGCCCACAAGGGTGGGGGTGCGCCCACCCCCTGGGGCGCGCCCTCCTACCTCGTCGCCTCCTTGCTTCTTTCTTGACGTCCACTCCAAGTCCCCTGGATGACGTTTGTTTGAAAAATAACTCTCCCGAAGGATTCATTCTGTTTGGATTCCGTTTGATAATCCTTTTCTATGAAACACTGAAATAGGCAAAAAAATAGCAATTTGCACTAGGCCTTTGGTTAGTAGGTTAGTCCCAAAAATAATATAAAAGTGTATAACAAAGCCCATTGAAAATCCAAACCAGATAATATAATAGCATGGAACAATCAAAAATTACAGATACGTTGGAGATGTATCATCGCCCTAGGTTATAGCTGTCACATGATGAATATCGTCCAACAAGTCACCGATCCAATGCCTACGAATTTATCCTATATTGTTTCTGCTAAGTTACTACTGATATCATCATTGTTACACTTACTACAAAATTACTGCTATCACTGTTATTGTTACCGTTGATATTGTCACTACTATCAAAACTATCATATTACTGTGCTACTGATCACTTTGCTCCAGATAATTAATCTCCAGGTGTGGTTGAATTAACAACTCAGCTGCTAATACCTTCAAATATTCTTTGGCTCCCCTTGTGTCGAATCTATAAATTTGGGTTGAATACTCTACCCTCAAAAACTTTGCGATCCCCTATACTTGTGAGTTATCGAGACCCTTTTCTGGCGTTGTTGCCGGGGAGCATAGCTATATTTGTTGAGCCACTTGTGATTATTATCACATTATCACTATGAAGAATCTGAAGGATCCTAAGACTAAGATATTTCCCTCAAGGACGAGGGGAGGTAAGGAACTGCCATCCAGTTCTGCTTTAGATTTGCCTTCTGTTATGAGTAAACTTGCAACACCACCACATGCTATTAATTCTGATATGTTGCAAGTTATTGATGATGCTACTTCTACTATGAATGATGCTTATGATGATGCTAGTACCTTGCTTGATAATGATGATGTGCCACTTGGTGAATTTCTTGATAAACAAATTGCTAGACTTATACAACATGATGTTGAATCTGATGATGAGCTTGAAACTGAAACTCCTGAAACACCTGCTAGAACTAGCCTTCCTAGATATGAATTGCCTAAGGTACCAGAAGGTTATGTTATGAGTGAAGAAACAACTAGAGATATTCTTGCTTGCAACGATAGAGATGATCTAGAGAAATTATTACACAAGTATAAAGAAAAATCTCTGAATGCTAGACTGAAATTTGATCCTAAGTTTGCTACTTCACCTATCTTTATTGATGATAAGGATTATGAATTCTCTGTCGACCCAAAGTTGATTACTTTGGTTGAATCTGATCCTTTCCATGGTTATGAAACTGAAACTGTTGTGGCACATCTCACTAAGTTGAATGATATAGCCACCATTTTTACTCATGATGAGAAAACTCGCTATTACTTTATTCTCAAATTATTTCCTTTCTCATTAAAAGGTGATGCTAAGGCTTGGTACAATACTCTTGCTCCTGGTTGTGTGCGTAGTCCCTGGGATATGATTTATTACTTCTCTGAAAAATATTTTCCTGCTCATAAGAAACAAGCTACCTTACAGGAAATATTTAACTTTGTGCAAACTAAAGAAGAGAGTCTCCCACAAGCTTGCGGGAGGCTTTGCCAGTTACTTAATGCTTTGCCTGATCATCCTCTTAAGAAAAATGAAATACTTGATATCTTCTATAATGCACTAACCAATGCTTCTAGGGATTTCCTAGATAGTTGTGTTGGTTGTGTTTTCAGGGAACGAACTATTGGACAAGCTGAAGAATTATTGAAAAATATATTGAGAAATTATGATGATTGGACTATTCCTGAACCACTGCTTGAATCCACTCTGAAGAAGAGGGGTATATTATATCTCAGTCCCGAAGATATGAAAGAGGCAAAGAAATCTATGAAGGAAAAAGGTATTAAAGCTGAGGATGTTAAAAATTACCTCCTATTAAAGAAATACATGGGCTTAACAACACACCACTTCCTAAGGTGGTAGAGGTAAATTCTCTTATGAAGTTAAATGATAATGATAATCCTCACAATATGCACCCTACTCAATGCCTTTATGAGTTTGAAAACTACATTAGAAAACAATATCACTTCAATGCAAATGTTCTGAAACAATTGAAATATAATTCTGATATGATTGCTCGCTTGAGTGAATTGTTATTTAGAATCTCAAATGATGTTAGATGTGTTGGAAAACATGCTTCTATGGTTCAAACTCAATTAGAACAAGTTGCTAAATCTCAAAGAGAATTGCCTCATGAAATGAATCATAATATAAATGACTTTGCTGTTAGAGTTGCGACTAGAGGAGGTAAAATGACTCAGGAACCACTTTATCCTGAGAGACACCCAAAAATAATTGAACAAGATTCACAAACAATTAACACTAGTGCACCTAGTCCTTCTAGAAATAAAAACAAGAAGAAAAATGATAGGACTTTGCATACTTCTAGTGAACCTGAAATAGAAAAACCTCCTTCTAATGATAATGAAGTTTCTATCTCTGATGCTGAAACTCAACCTGGCAATGAACATCCACCTAGTGATAATGAAAAAGATAATTATGAGGTTCATGAAGACTCTCAACCAAATGAAAAAGAACCAGATAATGATGTTGAGATAAAACCACCTGTTGATCTTGATAACCCACAACCTAAGAATAAAAGGTATGATAAAAGAGACGTTGTTGCTAGAAAACACGGTAAAGAAAGAGAACCGTGGGTTCAAAAATCTATGCCTTTTCCACCCAAGTCAACTAAAAAGAAAGATGATGAAGAATTTGAACGCTTTGCTGAAATGCTGAGGCCAGTCTTTTTGCGTACTCGCTTGACTGATATCTTGAAAAATGCCTCCTTATGCAAAGTATATGAAAGACATCATCACAAATAAGAGAAAAATACTGGAAGCTGAAATCTCCACTATGCTTGCTAATTATACTTTTAAAGATGGAGTACCTAAAAAACTTGGAGATCCGAGAATACCAACTATACCTTGCTCTATCAAAAAGAATTATGTGAAAACTGCTTTGTGTGATTTAGGAGCTGGTGTTAGTGTTATGCCTTTTCTCTATATGAAAGACTTGATTTGAATAAACTCACACCTACTAAAATATATTTGCAAATGGCTGATAAATCAATTGCCATACCTATCGGTATCTATGAGGATGTGCCCGTTGCTGTTGCTAATGTTACTATCTTGACTGACTTTGTTATACTTGAGATGCCCGAGGACGACAACATGTCGATTATCCTTGGTATACCCTTCTTGAACACTACAGGAGCTGTTATTGATTGCAATAAAAGCAAGATCACTTTTCATATTAATGGTAATGAGCATACGGTGCACTTTTCGAAGAAACAATTCCAAGTGACTGGTATTAATGTTATTGAAAAATCTCTGACAAACACTATTAGATGTTATCAGATACCTTTACCTACTATCAAAAAGTAATATGAAATGCTTATTGTTGGGGAAATGCATATCCCCATTAAGGTAACTTAGTGGTTTACCAAAGTTCTTCGGTTTCATGCTAATCGAAAGTGGTTGTTAATAAGACTTGATCAACCTTATTAATGGATCATTTTTGAGCGGTATTGAGTTGATGAATTTAGTAAGCACTACCTTCTGTCCTCACTTTTTGTTTTCTGTTTTTATTAGTTAAATAAAATAAAATGCCATGTTTTGTCTGTTTTCTGAATTTCCCGTGCAATAAAAAATGACCCAAAAATAAAAGTTCTCAGATTGCCCTGAAAATTCTACACGATTTTTTCTGGATATTTAAGAATTTCTGGTGCAAATAATATGAGAGGGAGGTGCACCAGGTGGGCACAACCCACCTAGGCGCACCAGGACCCCCAGGCAAGCCCTGGTGGGTGGTGGTCCCCACATGGACCCCCTCACTTACCTCTTCATCCCACATCATCACTTACCTCCAGAAAAAAATCTCCATTGCTCTCTCTCCCGAGTTCTTGCTCTCAAACCCGCGAATTTCGATCTTTTTGCTCGAAGCTCCGTTTCTGAAACTGTTTCGGGGGATTGTTGCTTGGTATGTGACTCCATCATTTGTCCAATTAGTTTTTGTTTTAGTGGTTTATATTTTGAATAATTAGCTACTCTTGGTGCTGTTGTAGATGTGCTTGCATGTTAAATTGTAGAGTTCTAAGTAGTTTGAATGCTTGTTATAGCCTCTATGCATCCCTATGAGTAGTTGCTATCAATTTTATAAAGTTTTGTTGACAAATTTTTGTTACCCCAAAAATTTTATTTTCAGAAAATTGTACGCGGACATGAATATCTTCAGGAAGTTTGGCTCGAAGAAGAACTCCAAGGGTGTTATTGGGGAGTCTTCTGACAGTGATCTCCACCCTCGAAGGTTGGCGGAGGTACGGCCGTGCAAATGGCCGCACACCCCGTTCCTGAAAGAGGCAGGAATCCTTCAGGAGTTCACACAATATGTTGTGAATGCTGGCCTCACCGACTTCATCGCAGATGAGAGTGACCAGCACCAAATCCTCACAAACATCTTTGTTCATAGTTTTACATTCCTGCCTAGAAATAATCCTCCTGAAGTAAGCCTTGATTTATATGCTGAAAACCACCAGATACCACTTACTGAATTTTGTGACATATGCATGATCCCTTCTGATGGGAGCTTAGCAGAGCCTAGGCCGGCTGGGTTTGAGGACTTTTATCGCACTTTGACAGTGGGAGATGAGAGAGGGGTGTCAGCCACTACGGCTGCTAGCATACACTTTCTTGCCGTACATTATTTTGCTTTATTTGTTGCTAAGTGCTTTCTTGCTAGAAAGAAAGTAGGTGCGCTCAGCGCACCATACTTCATTGTTTTACGCTGAGCACTAGAGGGCGACAACACCCATAGCTTGGGAGCTATTGTGGCTCGTCGCCTCCATCTTAATAAATCCCAGGGTGAAATACATGGTGGGATTTTTGCTACTCTTTTGGCGGCTCACTTCGAGGTTGAGATATGCCCTCATGATTACCCTCTGACCAAAGTTTACCTAGACCGGGCAGCTATGGAACACCATCATTTCCTTGCACGAGATTATCCTAATATTCTGATTCCTTATAACTTGGTTTTTAGCGTTAAAATTCGTGATATTATTCCACTGCCTGCACCTACTTTTTTTGATTCTGCTGCCAGGGGCGAATATAGGATCATGCATGCGGACATCATCGCCTACCGGAATGCTCAGGCTGCTGCGGAAGTGGCACAGGAGAAGCCTCAGCAGTGGGATGAGTGGATGCCCGCTCCTCAGCACCCCTACTACCTTCCATGCTACTGATCGACTACCAAGTTAGGCCAAAAGCCTAAGCTTGGGGGAGTACGTGTTTCCCATCGACTTTACATACATGTCCACATATTTCATTAGTCGGTGTTCACACTTTTCATTGTATCATCCATGCCTATATTTATTTTTCTTGCTTTCTTCTTGTGTGTTTGAAAAGCTTTAAGAAAAACCAAAAAATTAGTTGTAGCCAGTTTACTTTCTATGCATACTTAGTAGTCATATTAAAAAGAAAACCCAAAAAGATTTCCTTGTTCTTCTTTTGCTTGTTGGGAGCTTTCCCGTGTAAATAGCTTTTCTCGTTTTTGCTTTTTCCTTTTATTTGCTCATTCAAGAAAACCAAAAACTCCAAAAATAATTCAATGTGTTTCCCTGAATTTCTTTTCTTTTTATTTGAGTTGTACCGAGGAGAATACCATGATGAAAATATTGAGTGGCTCTCATATGAATAATTGTTGAACTAATAAAGAGCACATTTTACCTTGTCTTCTCCTATTGAATAAAATGTTTGCAGATTCCAGCTTAGCCCACGGCACTCTTCCACTATTATAATTTCCATATCATTCGGTCGTGCAAGTGAAAGGCAATAATGACAATATTTGATGAACTGGCCGTGGCATAGAGAAACTGGTATGAACTCGACTTGTTCTTTTTGTATAAATATGTTTAACCTAGTATCCATGCTTCAGCCCATTATGATTAAACATGTTTGCAATGATAATTAGAGATTATAGTTTCTCATGCCATGCATAAGTAGCTGGGAGTTGATAATGATTTATCTTGTATTTCAACATCGTGTTAAAATAATTGTGATGTACTATGATGATATGGTATCCTCCTCTAAATGTTCGAGTTGCTTGACTTGGCACATGTTCATGCATATAGTTGAATCAAAACCAACATAGCCTCTATGATATTTATGTTCATGGTGTTCATATCTTACTCATGCTAGTGTCCAATGTTGCTTTTGCATAATGCATGGTTATGATCGTTGTTGCTCTCTAGCATGGCCGCTTCTCAATCTAATTGCTAGCCTTCACCTGTGCTAAGTGGGAATTCTGCTTGTACATCAAAAACCTTGAACCCAAAATTATTCCAGATGAGTCCACCATATCTACCTATATGCGGTATTACCCTGCCGTCCTAAGTAAATTTGCATGTGCCACCTCTAAAATCTTTTAAAAAAGTAACCGTTTTGTGTGCCTGGATCGTTTATGGAATGACAGGAGGTGGTCGATATCTTCCATGCTAAGCAGGTTATTCTCAGGTCGAGTGTTTATTCACTTGCCATCGCACGAGAAAAGGGCGGTAATAGGGATGCCCAGTCCCAAACTGCAAAATACAAAAAGAGTTAATCGCTCGAATAATCAAACAAAAACTCCCAATGAAGTCAAAACCTTTACTTTTTATTGCTTGGGAACCGCCACTAGCTTGTTTAGCATGGGAGATATTGATAACTGATGGTTGTGAAGTAGATGAGAAGGGTGCATGTCTCAAATTATCATTTACCTATGTTTTAAAAATTGAGCTCTGGCACCTCTGCAAATAACTGCTTCCCTCTGTGAAGGGACTGTCTATTTACTTTTATGTTGTGTCATCACCTTCTAAAACAAGCGCCAGAAACTGAGAGAGCACAGTTGTCATGATTTATGCATTGTTGGTAGCTAATGTTGGGTGCATCATAACTTGATCTTTTTTGCCATGAATTACAATGTTTAGTCGCTGCTTGAACTTTGGAGGTGCTTTGCATTTATGTTTTGCGCTCTCAGAAAGGGCTAGCGAGATACCACTATTGTCATATTATATCATGGTTGTTTTGACAATGTGTTGCCGTTTGAGATGCCTTATTATTGCTCGCTAGCTGATTATGCCATTGATATGAGTCATTATAATCTTTAAGAGTTATTGTCGGCATGATTAGTTATAATGCGGCTGAAAACCTGGGTGTTGTTTAAGCTTATTTATGCAAACAAGAGCAAAAGAGTTCGTAAAAGTTTTTCTTTTGCACTTTCAGTTTATCAACTGAATTGCTTGAGGACAAGCAAAGGTTTAAGCTTGGGGGAGTTGATACGTCTCCAATGTATCTACTTTTCCTAATGCTTTTCCTCTTGTTTTGGACTCTAATTTGCATGATTTGAATGAAACTAACCCCGGACTGACACTATTTTCAGTAGAACTACCATGGTGTTGTTTTTGTGCGGAAATAAAAGTTCTCAGAATGGAACGGAACTTTGCGAGGATTTTTTATCTCAATAATAAGAATTTCTGGAGCCAAGACTTGCCGGAGAGGGGCACATGGGTGGGCACAACCCACCAGGGCGCGCCCCCTCTCCTGGCGCGCCCAGGTGGGTTGTCCCCACCTGGTGGCCCTGCTGACCCTGAAACCGACGGTATAAAATCCTATTTTCAGAGAAAAAATAAGGGAGAAAGAATTATCGCGATCCACAAGACGGAGCCACCGCCAAGCCCTGTTCTTCCTCGGGAGGGCAGATCTGGAGTCCGTTTGGGGCTCCAGAGAGGGGGATATTCGTTCTTCGTCATCACCAACCCTTCTCCATCGCCAATTCCATGATGCTCCCCACCGGGAGTGAGTAATTCCTTCATAGGCTCACTGGTCGGTGAGGAGTTGAATGATATTCATCATGTAATCGAGTTAGTTTTGTTAGGGTTTGATCCCTAGTATCCACTATGTTCCTAAATTGATGTTGCTATGACTTTGCTATGCTTAATGCTTGTCACTTTGGGCCCGGGTGCCATGATTTCAGATCTGAACTGTTTATGTTATCACCATTATATTTGTGTTCTAGATCCGATCTTGCAAGTTATAGTCACCTACTACGTGTTATGATCCGGCAACCCCGGAGTGACAAAAATCGGGCCCACTCCCGGTGATGACTATAGTTTGAGGAGTTCATGCATTCACTATGTGTTAATGCTTTGTTCCGGTTCTCTATTAAAAGGAGGCCTTAATATCCCTTAGTTTCCTATATATGGACCCCGCTGCCACGGGAGGGTAGGGCAAAAGATGGCATGCAAGTTCTTTTAATAAAGCACGTATGACTATTTACAGAATACATGCCTACATTATATCGATGAACTGGTGCTAATGTCGTACCGCCCTAGGTTATAACTGTCACATGATGAATATCATCCAACAAGTCACCGATCCAATGCCTACAAATTTATCCTATATTGTTTCTGCTAAGTTACTACTGCTATCATCACTGTTACACTTGCTACAAAATTACTGATATCACTGTTACTGTTACCGTTGCTACTGTCACTACTATCAAAACTATCATATTACTGTGCTACTAATCACTTTGCTGCAGATAATTAATCTTCAGGTGTGGTTGAATTGAAAACTCAGCTGCTAATACCTTCAAATATTCTTTGGCTCTCCTTGTGTCGAATCTATAAATTTGGGTTGAATACTCTACCCTCAAAAACTGTTGCAATCCCCTATACTTATGGGTTATCAACGCCTTAATCGCAAGCGTGGAGGGCATGATGAACAAGGACTCAAGGGATGAGGAGCGCCAACGTTTCAAAGAAGAGAAAATGAACGCCTTCATGGAGATCCAAAGGAGGAGGCTTAAGATGGACGCGGAGAAGCAAGCCAAGATGCTTGAGCTGGAGGCGGAGAAGCAAGCCAAGATGCTAGAGATCGAGGCTGCCAACGCCAAGACCAAGGCGAAAGAAGTGGCTCTTGCGAGCATGATGACCGGGGTGGAGATCATGAAGGTGGATCTCAACACAGTGTCTCCAAGGAAGAGGCCATGGTTCGAGAAGATGCAGGCCGACATGCTCAAGTTCACCGACAAGTGATCTCGTGGCCGCGAGCGCCTTCCTTTTTTGGATGTCGGCTTGTGTGCTGGCATGACCACGGGGCCGCGATGGCGTGGTCGAACTCAAGTCCCACCCCTTTTCTTATGCTCGCATGTGTGCCGGCCGCTGGCGAGTGCGCCAGCGCAAACTGTGTGATGATATTTTTTGAAGCCGACAATGTATGCCGGCGCTGGCATAGTGTCGGCATGAGACATGGCCGCTGGCATGATCTATGCGCCGTGGGCCTTTTTTGAGAAATGAGTGCGGACATGAAAATAGGTTGGCGCATTGGGCGGGCGGCCGATCCAAATGCAAAATAGGGCGAACACCGGGAGGGCGGCCGATTCAAACAGACAAAAACAGACAAATGCACCGTCCGTTCGGATCGGCCCGTTGAAGTTGCTCTAAGACATCATCCTTGATGGTAACCCAGAACGTCTAAAAAAACGTGTTGAGTATCGTGATTATTAGGAAAGCTAGGATACTATCTTGCCTTGTACTCCAAGATGTTCATCTACTCCTATATATATATATATATATATATATATATATATATATATATATATATATGCCCACGAGGCTCAAGCAATACAACGAACAACTATTTCACCAATCCTCTCTCTCTCCCTTTTAACATGGTATTAGTTTCCGAGTTCTAAACCCTAGCCGCCGCCGCTTCCACACCCGCGCGCTGCCCCGGGGCGGTCGGCCTCCATGACCGCCGTCGGGGGTCGCGCAGCCCGTACCTAGGGTTCGTCCACCGGTCGTGTTGACCAGCTGCCCTAGAGAGTCTTTTCCCAACACTTTGCTCCGGGTTTTTTCGCTCTCTCGCCAGTCATTTTGATCGGTGTTTTTCTTTTTGGTTTTCCGATCTATGCTTGATCGGTTTGCGTCGCCCGCCGCCGCCGTCGACCACCGTGCGCCTCTACTCTGACACCGGCGCGACCGGCCGGCCTTTTCACCGACCCGGCGGCCCGGCACGACAGGCAGCCCCTAACAGCCGTTGTCCGTACATCTGCCCGCCCGTCGCCCCGACCTGGCGGCCTTGCGCGACAGGCGGCCCCTCACGGCCGTCGTCCGCGCATCGGCCCGCTCGTCGACCTACGCCGGCCATCACCGCCCTGTCCCCGAGTTCAGTGCGCCGTCCACCGATCGAGCAACGGGCTGCCGCTGCGTCGCCCCCATCAGGCCACAGCGCCGCCGCCCCGTGGTTCTTCCCGTGGCTGCACCGATCCGCCCCGTAGCTGCGTCGCCCCTTCGGGCCATAGCATCGCGGCACGTGGTCCCCGCTGCCGCCCTGAGGCTGTTCCCATGGTTGCACCACATCCCGCGCTGCCACTGCGTCGCCCCTACGGGCCGTAGTGCCACGGCCCGCAGTCAACCGCCGCACCGAAGCCGTCCGCTCCAGGCCGTCCCCGATGCTGCACCGACCCTCGCGCTGCCGCTGCGTCGCCCCGTCGGGCCGCAGCGAGCGTGGCACGCGATCCCTGCAACCGCCCTGAGGTCTTCCCCGCCGTTGCCCCGACCACCGCGCCGCCTCCCTTGGCGCAGGAACGTCACCGTCCACGCCGGTCTTCGTCACGCTGTCGGGTTCATTATCGCCTACTTCAAGCACCGCTGCCGCAATCCTTCTGTAGCCGCCGCCGCCTCCTTAGGCCGCCGCTGCTCTTCTTTCGTGGCTCCACGGCGACTACCTCGACACCAGCAACACCCAACTCGACACCGACCATGGCGTTCTTCGCACAGCTACCTCGACTTCGGCTACACCACCTACACTCTCGACTACCTTGACAAACGGCACAAAGGGCTACCGCCTTGCTTAAGCAACCTCGTCGGTTGCCACTCCAGCCACGACTTCATGATGCATCGTCCGTTACGACAGTGGGGGGGTGTCAGTCGGCTTCCCTTCGGATTTGTAGCGACCCGACCTCAGAAGTTCAAGCCTCTGTGCATCTGTGCCATCCCTGAATCGGTATGCTGGCACACACAGTACATCAATGTATATATCAAAGTGCAATCACATGTATAAATAACGTAAAACTAATATATACCTCATAAGTCTCAGCGGAAACAAACAATCGGGTGTGGAGTCCCATCAACGCCATCGGCAGGTTGAGTGTAGACCGTAACCCTATGACGTAACTCTTACTCGTCGGAAGAAACATATCTGCAACATGAGACGTTGCAGCCGTGTAGGTCAGTACATTGAATGTACCGGCAAGATCACCATAAGAGAAAACAGATGATAAACTATACCATATGCAGTATGGCTTTGTGGCTCTGTATCTGAGTTTTGTTTGCGTAAAAGCTGGTTTTATTGTCCCTACATCAAAGGAATTATCCGGAGTCTATACTACGGAGTTTTCTATCATGACATGGTTCCGCCAACCGATGTCTCATAGCCCAAATCATCATAAGTTGCCCACAATTAATTTAGCAGTCCGGTGTTGAGAGTTCCAAGATAGATCCAAGTCCAGAGGCTCAAATTGTCCGTAACCGGAGACACGGCTAATCTATTAGGTTTTAACCCTCTGCAGAGGTTTGGACACTTTACCCGCAAGATTCGATCCCTTTCTTTACATTCTCGCACTTCAGGGTGTTTGAGAACAAGATGACCAAAACATGGTCTTCCAAAGAGTTCCTCTGACCACTGTCCGGTGCTCATCCAATCCTACCGTAGTTCTACATCTGCTAGCACCGTCCCAGCCAGAGTCACCACTAAGGTCAACCAAGCCAGAGCCCATAGTGACTTGCGATTGCACAGGTAAGCTTCCAGGGATGAAGTATCCTTCCGTCTCTTTGAGTCTGGGTGAAGCTTTCCGCAAGATGTCATGGCGCTTCTCCATGCATCCCGGCCAACTACTGGTTTCTCCAGGGTGCCCGTCAACCGTCCTTCACCCAGTAGTGTGTATTGAATTCTTGTCTCGAGTCTCGAAAATCTTGAGGAGTCCTGAAGATGCAGTCCTTGCCGGTGCCATCATGAAGTTGTCGCCATTGACGTAGAGTCCTCCTTCTTCACACCACTCTCATGCACTCATACCAAACCCCGTCTACTATAGCGTAGCATTAAAAATATATATCGTCCCGGGTTTGTTAACGGGGAGATGGTTCCTACCTCATGCATTCTACTCAACTACAAGATTCAATAACACTACTGGAGAGACTATTAAAAGGGTGATACTACATGCAAATAAACATAGGTATGGAAAACATGGTCAAAGTGAACTTGCCTGGCCAGTTGGTGAAGATATTATCGCTCTTAAAAACTTGATAAACTAGTCGTCACTCTCTGATGAAATCTATACAAGCAAGCATAGTATTCACATAAGCAATCATTCTAGCACTCAATCATAACAATCAAAATAACAACAAAATCGAAATAGGATCAAAGGTAAAAACAAAATAAAACTCCAAATCAGTCAAATAAACTTATAGGGCTAATCTACACCACAACAACTCTACCTAACAACAAGTAAAAATCCTAAAACAAAAAATACTTAACACAAGGTAAAAAATACTTATTTTCTATGTAACATAAAGTATTTTTCCTATAATAAAATTCTAACAGTACCTAGAACCTCTAACACTATTCCTATTGCTAGCAACTAGTCATACAACAAACAACAGCTAGAACCTCAAGAATACTAAGTCTAATAAATCCTAGAAATCACCTACTGTTAAACAATAGAATATATGACACACTGGAAAAAAACTAGCAAAAGAAACTAATTAATAATAATTAAACTACAAACAGTACTAAAAACAGAGTAAACAGTACTGTTTACAATAAAAAGCTAATCTAACTAACTCACTAACATGCAAACTAAACACTACTGCGTAGCTAGTCTAATAAGTAACCAGTAGCAAAAAGAATCGGTCAAAAATAATATTCCTAACTCAAAATAGCTCAAATCTAGTGATTTGATAAAATTCATACAAACACAAATTTAAACTGCTCAAATATGAAATACAATTGAACTAACAGAAACTTCATAAAATTTGTGATCCAAGGCAGTTGGAATCACTCAAAAATACCTCGTAGATAATTAACTGCGGATTTTACAAGATTGAAACTATTCTGTTTTAAAAACAGAACGAAAAAAAGGCAGGCCGGGATTACTGTAGCTGTTCCGGCGAGGGGCTCGGGCGGAGTGGCTCCGGTGGTCCTCCGGGTGAGGCGAGGGGATGGGCGGGGGCGGCGGAGCGGGGCGGAGTAGCTGGTGGCAGCGGTAGGTGGCGGGGAGGGCCGGCGGTGGGTGGGGCGGAGCAAATGGCGGCGGCGGCTCCGACGAACTCCGGCGGGGCAGCTCGGCGACGTGGGGCGAGGAGAGGAGGGACTAGGTGGGGGAATGGATGCGCGATGTGGCTATTTATATAGGGAGGAGGTCGTCTTGGAGGAGGGGGCGAGGGATTTCGCGAATCCCGCGATTCCGGTGATGCTCCGGTGGTGGCTGTAGATCGTGAGTATCTTGCCTGGAGGAAGGAGATGATTCGGTTCGGATCGGGCCGGATTTGGCCCAAAAAAAACAGTACCTTCCATTTTTTTTTGAATAAGCCACGAAGAAAAATCATTTTAGAAAATAAAATGAAAACAAAATATAGGAGTATTATATATCAAATGATCAGAAAAATAAGCCCAATTTAATGGGATATTTTCCAGGGGCAAATAAAATACTTTTTGAAAAGTCATTTTTTTTAAAATTCAAACAAAAATCAAAATGACTTTCAAAACTCTATGGAAAATTTATTCCAACATTTTTGGGGTGTCATGTTACTCCCTCTCAACACTTTTGTTCAAGTGTTCTTTGTCAGAAAAGTTTTTGAATAAAACTCAAATGCCACTTTGAGTTAAAAAAATAAATTAAATGACAACTTCAAAATGAAATTTTTCTTTACTTCCCACTCTCTTCATTGAAGAAATCATGAGGATCATTGAGTGGCATGAAGTTTGAAATATTTCCAAATTCAAATATTTTCAAACAGAAACTTTTTTTTGGAAAGTCCTTTTTATTCCCTCTCAACAAAACTTCAAAAGTTTAAAATTCTAATAAATTTCACTCAGTCAATCACTCAACAATCAATCAACAATCATATATTTTAATTATTATAACATTCCAAAATTTAGAATTTTGGGATGTTACAAACTACCACACTTAAAATGAATCTTGTCCTCGAGATTTGAAGAGGCTAGCAAGAAAAGGTTAGGGGTTGGGGGTCTTCTAGCAAATATTTTGGCCGGAAGGGTCAGGGGTGCTACCACACTTAAAAGCAAGGTTACAGTTCCAATAAACTCAGATACTTCCTCCAGAGTGCCGACAATATCTATCTCTTCACATATCTGACAATAGCTCCTTCATTAACGCTCTTCTGCCAGAAGCATAGCGTTTTCCTCAAAATCTTTGGTCGCCTCGTCAAAGATGAAGTTCGTCCGAGACTGGATCTTAGCTGATAGGTCTGCGTCCATTCTAGACAACTATCGAAATACTCATGGTGGCCTACCATTAATGGTTTCTGCAGAAAAAGGGCATTGGCTTCATTCTCACAGTATAATCTACGATTGGCAACAGCTGCCATGTACATGGGTTTATCATCATACCATTCTAAGGCTTAAGAAAGGCTTCAACGAGCGTCATCACTTTACTATGGATAAGTCTCTCAGATTTACCATTCCAAATATCAAGAGTGAATGATAAGATTAAGTCGGTATGGTGATCAATTCATTCCGCACCCAGATCATTACCCTGTATAAGGTTTAGCGAATCTCGTATTTCTAACAGTCGGGCATCCTCACAAGCTTTGCAGACATTTCTCTTGTCCTCGAACTAGGTTCGGGTAAATCCATTAATTCTGCAAGCTGAACAAAACATCTATCGTTCTTCACAATCTCGGGGTTTACGTAACATCCTATGTAATGTCTGCTGATCAATTCACAGCTTCTTCCAGAATTCTTCCTTCAACAAAATTGTGCTTGTGCCATTGTCAAATCCTGGGCCTGTGGGTTATGGGTCCACTTCAGCGCTTGCATAGTGTTAACTCATCCGTGGAGTTACCGTTGTTCCATATTCCAACATTAAACCTCCTTTAAATCCAATAGTACTTCATTTTGTCATACTCTTGGGGTAACTATCATAATCAAACTCCAACTTATTTCGTCCGGCTCCTTTCTATGGACCGTTATGAACAACGCCCTTTTTTTTCTTCATTGATTCTGTGACTTTACGAAGTAATACCACACTTAAATGAAATGCACTAGTTCATCCATAAATCATATTATTTTCATATCAAATCTTTTATTACCTCCTTAACCATTTTTCATAAATCCAAATTCCAAAAAAATACTTTATTACAAATGCCGCCATCCACATGGTTTGGTATGGTCAAGCATTACTTCCCACTTTATTCATTTTTCCTCCTTGAGGATCCTTCAGTCCCACTGGAATTGGGCGACATGCTCCTTGAAATCTTCAATCCTCTGTTTCATCGTGGTGACCTTGAGCTTCACCTCCATCATCTCTGCATGCACTTCTCTTAGGTATTCCTGAGTATAACGGAGTCTTGCTTCAAGTATTTCTCCGATCTGGCATATGGCTTCCATGGCTGCTTCACGAACAGCGTCGAAGAAAGTTGCTTGTGGTACACGTGAGATGAAAAAATATTGCCCCATCGTCTTTGGGCAAACTCCTTTCATACGGTGGAGGTGTACCTCCACATACCAAAGTTCCACTCCCTTTTGCATGAAGGGGTAGCCTTTGTAGATTGCATCTCCTTCAAGGTGAATATGCTTCATCATGTCCTTCAGGATCTTCGGGTAGTCATGATCACTTGTCAGGGTCATGATCTTTTCCGGGCCCTTAAGGAAAGACTCATAAAGGGTCGTCATGTGCAGTTGTAAAACAAAAATGGTGCTCAGCATAAGATACACATCTCCTTGGGTACACATTCATATCATTCAAACAAAACTTCAAACTCAATTTCCAACATCCAGTTTATGCATCACAACTCATTTTCTTCCATGTTCACCCAGAATATTACTTTCCAAGATAAAACATAACAACTCCTTAAATTCTTTCAGCATATGACATATCAACTTTATTGAGTCATGAATTTTTACAATCTCTGAGTAATCTATTGCATAACTCAACCCCGCATTCTCACGAAAAAGTGTTTTCCTTACTACCCTTATTACTCATATCAACATCTCCACTACTCAGCTCTAGCTGTCTCATGATTTGAACAATTCCTAGCAAAATGTCATGCTTCCTTGCATCGGAAACAAATAACTTCCAGCATGTCTCAAGGGTTCTTGGTGATGGTGCCTGCTCCTTGAGTACCTTGCTTCCTTTCGAGACAATCATTGGCATAATGCCTGACGTCCTTACATTCAAAACAGGTAATATGACTCGTGTCCCTCTTTGCAGAAATTGGGTTGCTCTGAGGGTGTCTTTGTTTTCTCTTCTTGGTTTTCTTCGTTCTGATCAAACGTCCTATTCCCTGTGGATCAAACTCCACTGCTTCTGTCGGGAAGTATCCCAGATACTCTTTTCTTTCCTTGGTGCAATACTGTGAAAAATGTCCTTCTTCTCCACATGAATAACAGGCATTGGAGTAAAATCTGTTGAGGCTTTCTCCATCAGGGTCTTCAACACTTTCCCTAATCATATGTTCTTTCATAACTTCTCGGAGGGCTTCTTTCATTCCTTCTTCCTGCTTCTGAATAGTTTGTTGCACTGTGGGGTAAATGTGACACTGAGCTGGGTAGTGGGTGGTTCCTTCACACAAGAAACAAGTCACCTGACTAGTTGCGCATTCCTCAGTTGGGTGTTTCTCCTTACAATGAGGGCATCCATCCTTGTGTTTCTCCTGGGTGTGTTCTATTTCTCCACAAATTTTGCAGGAACAAGGTTTATTTCTTAGGGTATCATGGTGCTTCTGGATAAGACGTGATCTTGTCAGAGTCTTCTTGAATTCTTCCCAAGTCCTTGCTCCATTCCATCCCTGTATAGCTTGATGCATATGCCACCATGTTGCAGCACTTCCTCCAAAGTACTGAAGAGCATATGATACTTCATTCTTCCTTGAAACCAAATTGCTCCCGAAGTGATTCTCCATGTTCTGAATCCATAGCTCTGCCTCCGGCTGGGTTTTCGGTCCAGAGAATACCAGTCCAACTTCATTCATCATCTACTGGGTCCAAGGGTTTTAGGGTGAGATAAGAGAGAGGTGGGGAGGGATACACACAATACAAGCAATAGTTTTGAAAATGGGTTTTATTTGTGGTTGTCGGAAAAACATCAAACAGATGACAGTTCACAAATCGTCAGATCTAACATAAGTATATAACATGGGTTTGGTCTTCTAAAAGTCAAATAAATCTTTAGAGTCTTCAGATTCTTCGAGTCTCCGGAGTCTTCAACTGTTGTAGCTTCAACTATTTTAATGCATGGTGAAATCCTATTTACTCTGAAATGGTCATCGGTTGTCCGATATCTTGTCCTTCTTGGAGCGGCTTCAGTTGATCCTCCGTGTGGTCAAAAGGGAAAAGGGGTATATTCTAACTATTTGAGGTAAGAGAAGATATTTGATAAAATCAGAAAAGATGAGAAGTAATGGATTCTTTTGAAAATAAAGTTTTAGAGATTTCCTGTCCTAGGAGCTTTCCGATTTCTAGGGTCACGTCCTACAGTCAACATGTGCTCTGATACCATATCTGTAGCGACCCGACCTCAGACGGTCAAGCCTCTGTGTATCTGTGCCATCCCTGGTCGGTATTCTGGCACACACAGTACATCAATGTATATATCAAAGTGCAATCACATGTATAAATAACGTAAAACTAATATATACCTCATAAGTCTCAGCAGAAACAAACAATCGGGTGTGGAGTCCCATCAACGCCATCGGCAGGTTGAGTGTAGATCGTAACCCTATGACGTAACTCTTACTCGTCGGAAGAAACATATCTGCAACATGAGACGTTGCAGCCGTGTAGGTCAGTACATTGAATGTACCGGCAAGATCACCATAAGAGAAAACAGATGATAAACTATACTATATGCAGTATGGCTTTGTGGCTCTGTATCTGAGTTTTGTTTGCGTAAAGCTGGTTTTATTGTCCCTACATCAAAGGAATTATCCGGAGTCTGTACTACAAAGTTTTCTATCATGACATGGTTCTGCCAACCGATGTCTCATAGCCCAAATCATCATAAGTTGCCCACAATTAATTTAGCAGTCCGGTGTTGAGAGTTCCGAGATAGATCCAAGTCCATAGGCTCAAATTGTCCGTAACCGGAGACACGGCTAATTGATTAGGTTTTAACCCTCTGCAGAGGTTTGTACACTTTACCCGCAAGATTCGATCCCTCTCTTTACATTCTCGCACTTCAGGGTGTTTGAGAACAAGATGACCGAAACATGGTCTTCCGAAGAGTTCCTCTGACCATTGTCCGGTGCTCATCCAATCCTACCGTAGTTCTACATCTGCTAGCACCGTCCCAGCCAGAGTCACCACTAAGGTCAACCAAGCCAGAGCCCATAGTGACTTGCGATTGCACAGGTAAGCTTCCGGGGATGAAGTATCCTTCCGTCTCTTTGAGTCTGGGTGAAGCTTTCCGCAAGATGTCATGGCGCTTCTCCATGCATCCCGGCCAACTACTGGTTTCTCCAAGGTGCCCGTCAACCGTCCTTCACCCAGTAGTGTGTATTGAATTCTTGTCTCGAGTCTCGAAAATCTTGAGGAGTCCTGAAGATGCAATCCTTGCCGGTGCCATCATGAAGTTGTCGCCATTGACGTAGAGTCCTCCTTCTTCACACCACTCTCATGCACTCATACCAAACCCCGTCTACTATAGCGCAGCATTAAAATATATAACGTCTCGGGTTTGGTAACAGGGAGATGGTTCCTACCTCATGCATTCTACTCAACTACAAGATTCAATAACACTACTGGAGAGACGGTTAAAAGGGTGATACTACATGCAAATAAACATAGGTATGGAAAACATGGTCAAAGTGAACTTGCCTGGCCAGTTGGTGAAGATATTATCGCTCTTAAAAACTTGATAAACTAGTCGTCACTCTCCGATGAAATCTATACAAGCAAGCATAGTATTCACATAAGCAATCATTCTAGCACTCAATCATAACAATGAAAATAACAACGAAATCGAAATAGGATCGAAGGTAAAAAAACCAAATAAAACTCCAAATCACTCAAATAAACTTATAGGGCTAATCTACACCACAACAACTCTACCTAACAACAAGTAAAAATCCTAAAACAAAAAATACTTAACACAAGGTAAAAATAATTATTCGCTATGTAACATAAAGTATTTTTCCTATAATAAAATTCTAACAGTACCTAGAACCTCTAACACTATTCCTATTGCTAGCAACTAGTCATACAACAAACAACACCTAGAACCTCAAGAATACTAAGTCTAATAATCCTAGAAATCACCTACTGTTAAACAATAGAATATATGACACACTGGCGAAAACTAGCAAAAGAAACTAATTAATAATAATTAAACTACAAACGGTACTAAAAACAGAGTAAACAGTACTGTTTACAATAAAAAGCTAATCTAACTAACTCACTAACATGCAAACTAAACACTACTGCGTAGCTAGTCTAATAAGTAACAAGTAGTAAAAAGAATCGGTCAAAAATAATATTCCTAACTCAAAATAGCTCAAATCTAGTGATTTGAGAAAATTCATACAAACACAAATTTAAACTGCTCAAATATGAAATACAATTGAACTAACAGAAGCTTCATAAAATTTGTGTTCCAAGGCAGTTGGAATCACTCAAAAATACCTCTTAGATAATTAACTGCGGATTTTACAAGATTGAAACTATTCTATTTTAAAAACAGAATGAAAAAAAGGCAGGTCGGGATTACTGTAGCTGTTCCGACGAAGGGCTCGGGCGGTGTGGCTCCGGTGGTCCTCCGGGCGAGGCGAGGGGATGGGCGGGGGCGGCGGAGCGGGGCGGAGCAGCTGGTGGCGGCGGTGGGTGGCGGGGAGGGCCCGCGGTGGGTGGGGCGGAGCAAATGGCGGCGGCGGCTCCGGCGAACTCCGGCGGGGCAGCTCGGCAACGTGGGGCGAGGAGAGGAGGGACTAGGTGAGGGAATGGATGCGCGATGTGGCTATTTATAGGGGGAGGAGGTCGTCTTGGAGGAGGGGGCGAGGGATTTCGCGAATCCCGCGATTCCGGCGATGCTCCGGCGGTGGCTGTAGATCGTGAGTATCTTGCCTAGAGGAAGGAGATGATTCGGTTCGGATCGGGCCGGATTTGGCCCAAAAAAACAGTACCTTCCCTTTTTTTGAATAACTTGCGAAGAAAAATTATTTTTGAAAATAAAATGAAAACAAAATATAGAAGTATTATATATCAAAATGATCAGAAAAATAAGCCCAATTTAATGGGATATTTTCCAGGGGCAAATAAAATACTTTTTGAAAATTAATTTTTATAAAATTCAAACAAAAATCAAAATGACTTTCAAAACTCTATGGAAAATTTATTCCAACATTTTTGGGGTGTCATGTTACTCCCTCTCAACACTTTTGTTCAAGTGTTCTTTGTCAGAAAAGTTTTTGAATAAAACTCAAATGCCACTTTGAGTAAAAAAAAATTAAATGACAACTTCAAAATGAAATTTTTCTTTACTTCCCACTCTCTTTCATTGAAGAAATCATGAGGATCATTGAGTGGCATGAAGTTTGAAATATTTCCAAATTCAAATATTTTCAAACAGATTTTTTTTTTGGAAAGTCCTTTTTATTCCCTCTCAACAAAACTTCAAAAGTTTAAAATTCTAATAAATTTCATTCAATCAATCACTCAACAATCAATCAACAATCATATATTTTAATTATTATAACATTCCAAAATTTAGAATTTTGGGATGTTACAGGATTCTTCTCCAGTCTCATCGTCTGCGTCGCTACTGTTGTGACTGCGGAGGGTGTTGAGTATCGTGATTATTAAGAAAACTAGGATAGCGTAGGATATTATTCTACCTTGCCTTGTACTCCAAAATGTTCATGTACTTCTATATATATATACCCACGAGACTCAAGCAATACAACGAACAACTATTTCATCAATCCTCTCTCTCCCTTCAACAAAGCGGACAGGCAAGCCATTCGGCCCGGCGCCGATTTTTATGCCCACCCCTATACAAGACCATCTCTTACTCCGCAAGACCATCGCCAGTGCGACGACCAACCGTCGCCGAACACCGCACAATCATAGCACTAGTTACAAAATAAATGATGGACGCACTTTGTGGACCCATCCGGGAGACCCACGCATAGAGGTCGTCTGTGGCAAAATAAACAAAGACCACTTTACTACTCACTCCTCGCACACATAGAGGTCGACTTCGCTTTGGTCTCGATCGATCTTTCTCAGTAGCAGAGCGCAGAGCAATGGCCACCCACGCTCTCGTCTCCGTCGCCGTGCTCCTCGCCGTCTGTGCCGCCCCGGGAGCGCTCGCGCAGACGGTGCAGGTCTGGGACCAGTGCTCGCCGGCGAACTACACCGCGGGGAGCACCTACGGGGCCAGCCTCCGCAGCGTGCTCCGGGACGTGGTCGCTGCCGCCAGCCGCTCCCGCGACGGCGACGCTACCGTGTTCGGCAGTCAGCAGGCGAAGGATGGCGCGCCGTACGGGCTGGCCTTGTGCTACGCGGACGCCGGCCCGCCGGAGGTGTGCCGGCTGTGCCTGCGCATGGCGGCCGGGAACGTGACGCTGGCGTGCCCGCGCGCTGCGTCCGCTAGCATGCTGTACAACAACTGCCTGCTCCGGTACGCGGACCCGGCGGCGGACGGAAGGGAGCTCGCGCGGCCGGAGCCGGACACGGTGCAGAGGTTCTCCTTCTACAACGGCAACATGACCAGCGCCGGCGAGGCCGACAGGTACGGCGCCGCGCTCAATCGGCTCATGGACCGCCTCGCTCCCGCGGCCGCCGAGGCCGGAGCGAACGGCCGGCCGCGTCCGCTCGCCGCGTTCGGGCAGACCAACATCACCGCCGACGAGAGCCTGTACGGGTTCGCGCAGTGCGTGGCGGGCCTGTCCCCCGCCGACTGCCGCCTCTGCCTCCAGAGCATCGCCGCGTCGTTGCCCATGTAAGTAGCTCTAGTATTATATAGTTCAATCGCATGCGTTCATCTACGTCGTAGCTGCCTGCTGCCGGCCGGCGGCGTATGAGGAGTTGAGGACTGACACCACGGCCGGACATGCATGCATGCATGCATACTCTGTATGCGTAGGACGAAAGGAGGGCGGGCCTACTCGCTGACATGCTACACGAGGTTCGAGGTGGTGCCCTTCTACATGCCGCCCAACACAACCAGGATCATCGTGGCGCCGGCGCCGTCGTCCCCCTCAAGAGGTGAGTTAAATGTGAAGTAGCTTCATTAATGAATTATTGGTGGGAAAGCGATGTACACTAGTAGGTGAGATCAGGTGAGGTCCTGGTCTCTCACTTCGTCTTGATCGATCGACCGATCGGGTGCGATCATAAATTCTCGGCCCTCGTGATTAAAGCAGCAAGCTGCTGGTCCCATGAAATGAAAGGAATTCATTCACTGAATGAATTGAAACAGCGGCAGAACGTACAACCAGCCCGTCTGAGCCCCTTGCTTGACTGGTTGTGACGTCAACGTAGAACGTAGAAGCTTTGCAATAACTGATTAATAAGTACATGCAACTAAATAATGTAGTACCCGTTACAAAATATATAGTGTATCCCAGAAGTAGTCTATATTAGATTCAGTTTTTGAAAGGTTCCCTCAAAAAAAGGTTCAGTTTTTGAAAGTGAAATTTTGACCAAGTTTAGAGTGTTATCGACATCTAGAATACCAGATCAATATCATTAAATTCATCATTTTTTTTGATAAAGGACTTTTCATTGAATAGATATATCGAGGTGATACAATCGGATTGAAAGAAAGCCCGGCCTCTGCATAGCTAGATGCACACAGCCAAAAAGTCCAGAGCACCCTAAAACTAAAATAACTCGATACAATGCCAAGCAATAAAACGTGTCCATCCTAAGAAACGGTAGATCCTATCCGTAAATCACACCGCCATCCATGTGGGTAGAAAACCTCCCTGGCCGTACGCTCCAGCCATGTAGACGCCATCATAAAAAGGTCCCTGTCATCCGGCTTCTGCAGGATACGGAGCCATCGTGTACAAACATGGATAACCTGCATAAGAGATGAGACACATTTATTGTTAAAAACCACATCATTCCTGGTAAGCCACATTGCCCAGCATAAGGCCGCCGCTTCCGCAAAAATATATGCAGAAAATTGTTTATCAATACGCCGCAACCAGTTGCCGAACATATTTCGTGCACTACGTGGTGGGTATAAATTGTAAGCTACTTGGACCATGGCCCAAACTGCCCGAGCGAACTTGCACTCAAAAAAATAAGTGTTTGATAGTCTCGTCATGTTGGCAAAAGACACATGTCTTGGACCCGTGCCAGTTTCGTCGTGTGAGGTTATCTCTAGTTAGAATGACTCCTTTGTTTAGAAACCAAAGGAATATCTTCACTCTTAGAGGGATTTTTAGCTTCCATAATTTTCTATTATCAACTGGAACATCACAATGGACCATTGCATCATACATGGATTTGACCGAAAATTTGCCATTCTGATGCAAATTCCATCGAAAAGTGTCAGGCTCATCTGACAATTGAATGTCCTCCAAACGAGTGAGTAATTCATTCCATGCTGTCAGGCGAGTGCCCAAAAGATCCCTACGAAAAGAAATATCGGGGTTTTCTTGTCCTAAGACTTGTTTGATCGTGACGAATTTATGTCTAACAATCCGGTACAAGCTCGGATATTGCACCACTAGTGAGTTGTTCCCTAGCCAGGTATCTTCCCAGAAACGAACCTGAGAACCGTCCCTAACCGAGAAGGTCCCAAATTGAAAGAAGAATTTCTTGGCCTTCATGACACCACTCCAAAAATGTGAATCCCCAGGTTTCCAATGTAGTTGAGAAATGGCATTGGATCCCACATACTTATTGCGAATGATTTTCTGCCATACTCCATTCTCAATGAGTAGTTTATAAACCCACTTGCTGAGAAGAGAGATATTTTTAATCTCAAGGTCTTGGATTCCCAGGCCCCCCTGACTTTTAGGTCTGCATAATACGCTCCACCTAGCAAGTCGATATTTCTTTGTTTCGTTATCACACTGCCAAAAAAATCTGGATCTAAAGTAATCTAGCCGCTGTAGAACCCCTTTCGGCAGGTGGAAGAATGACAACATATATAAAACCATGTTGCTTAGGACGGAATTGATCAAGATCAGTTGGCCCCCATAAGACAAGTGTTTGGCCTTCCAACTGGCTAATCGTTTCTCAAGTCTCTCTTCCACATGCCTCCACTCAGCGATAGTTAACCGCCGATAGTGTATGGGAATACCCGGATACCGAATCGGAAACTGCCCAAGCTGGCATCCAAAAATCTCGGCATATTCGGGTGCTGATTCTGCAGCATTGCCAAAGCAAAAAAGTTCGCTTTTATGAAAATTAATTTTGAGGCCTGAAAGTTCCTCGAAAGCACATAAGAGCAGCTTGAGATTTCGTGCCTTATCTAAATCATGATCCAAGAATAGTATCGTGTCATCCGCATATTGTAGAATGGATAGACCATCTTCTAGCAAGTGTGGAATGACTCCACTAATTTGACCATCCAGCTTAGCCCGCTCAACAAGGGTAGCTAGCATGTCAGCGACTATGTTAAACAGAATGGGAGATGCGGGGTCACCTTGACGAAGCCCCTTACGTGTCTGAAAGTAGTTGCCAACGTCGTCGTTAACTTTTATGGCCACACTACCTCCAGAGGCAAAGCTCTCTACCCAGCGACACCATTTTTGTGAAAACCCCTTCATGCGCAAGGTTTGCAACAGGAAGGGCCACTTAACTTTGTCGTAGGCTTTCTCAAAATCAATTTTAAGAATGACACCGTTCAACTTTTTCCGGTGCAGTTCATGTACAGTTTCGTGCAGGACGACCACTCCATCTAATATGTTTCGTCCTTGCATAAATGTTGTTTGAGTGGGTTTTACGACATGATCAGCTACACCATTCAATCGATTAGTCGCTATCTTCGTAAAAAATTTAAAATTTACATTCAGGAGACAAATCGGTCGATATTGTTGAATACGACTAGCCTTCTTAATCTTAGGCAATAGGATAATTTCCCCAAAGTTTAAACGAGAGATATCAAGGTCCTCAGAATGCAGTTGGTTAAACAACTGAACCAAGTCTGCCTTAATCACATCCCAAAAGCATTGATAGAACTCTGCAGGAAAGCCATCCAGTCCCGGTGCCTTGTTGTGTTCCATCTGAAACACAGCAACTCAAATTTCCTCCTCAGAAAACGGAGAGGTTAGGTATTCATTTTCCGCTTCTGTTACTTGAGTAATGTCATGAGTAACAGATTCGTCCAACTAAAAATTAGTTTCAGCTGAAGGCCCAAAAAGGTCTTTGTAAAACTTAGTAATAAAATTTCTAAGTGGTACTTCCCCCTCTATTCGGCCTTCCTCCTGGTCAAGGGCGAATATACGCTTCTTTCTATGCCTGCCATTGGCTAGCATTTGAAAGTATTTCGTATTATCATCACCTTGCACCAGCGAGTCCGCCTTACTACGTTGGTACCATTTAATCTCTTCCTCGCGTAGTAAGCGGGCAATATGCTCGTTAAGACTACTTTTTTGTTCAATCTCAACAGCAGACAGAGGCCTCACCTCCGCAATTTTATCAAGGGTATCAATTAAGGTAGACAATCGCATTTTTCTTTTTTGTAAATACCAGCAGTATGTTTGGCCCATCCTCGAAGGAATCGATGCAAGGCGCGGATTCGATTATTCCATCATTGAATGGGTGTGTTACCGCGAGGCTGGCGCGCCCACACCTTCTTAACCAGCTCATGAAATCCCTCTCTAGTGAGCCATCCCAGTTCAAATTTAAACTGATGACGATTAGAACATGGGATTGGTTGTCCAAAATCGGTTAGCAATGGAGAGTGATCCGATAAGGCCTCAATTCTTTCTAGTGCCCGAACCGAGGCTAGGGGATATTTATATTCCCAATCAGTGGTAACTAGCACCCGGTCTAGTTTTTCAAAGGTTGGCACCGATCGGTTATCGGCCCAGGTATACTGACGACCAGACATCGTGATCTCCCTCAGATCCAGGCTGTCAATAACAGCATTAAAGAGGAAAGGCCACCTAGTGTCAAACCGGTCATTGTTTTTTTCCTATTGATATCGAAGGATATTAAAATCCCCCCGATTAACATGGGATGGGGATTGTCTCGACAGGTGTTGACTAATTCTTTTAGAAATGCAGACTTAAATTCCTCTTGAGCGGCGCCATATACAGCCACCTGACTCCAGATGAAGTTGTCGGACTTATTTCGAAGGTGGAATTTAATATGATACTCCCCCTTAGACGTGGACAAAATTTGTAAGTATGTAGAGTTAATAACTAGCAAAATTCCCCCAGACCTCCCTGTCGGCGGTAAGACGTGCCATTCGTAATCAAAACCACAGGAAAAGTGGTCCAGATCTCGTGTTGGAAAATCACGTTTACCCGACTCAGCGATAGCCACAAAGTCCAACGAATGATCCTTTACACAATCGGCAATGTGTTTGTGTTTAGCCAAGTCGCCAAGACCTCTGCTATTCCAGAACACGCCTCTCATGCTGAACCAACTTTATGTTTAGAGACCTTTACTTTCTTAGAAGGGCGCCCTCTTTTCTTTGCTGAGTTAGACTTGTTCTTGCGCACCGTTGCGACAAGCTCAAAAAGCGTAGTGTCACATACAGTGTCGTCAAGGTCTACTTCAGTCGTGTCTTTAATCAAATGAGAGAGGAGCTTGCCTTCATGGCTGGCATCAGCATCCTCCACCTCCTCATCTGACAGTAGAGGGTCGACAAAGCTCGATAACTTTGGAGCAACCGTAAGCCGGTCGAACTCCACTTGTTTTAGAGCCTTGACCGAAAAATCTATCTCATTGTCATTACGTCCTAGTGACACCCCAAGTCTAGTAATATTTGAAGATACTTTGAAATTATCAAAAGATATAAAAGATTTACGAGAGGGGGTGCCTTCGAAGTCGAGGTTACGTGCAGCAGTGCTACGCATGGCCTTCACCATAGTGTCCTCGTCGGTGGCTGCTGATCCGTCAGCCCCTACCTGATGACGCCCGCTGCGCCTCAGCGGTGAAGGAGTGACATCGGTCTCGGAGCCCATCACCTCGATTCCGCAAGGCGTGGTGGGCTGCTGCAGCGATGAAGAAGATAGAGAAGGCTGCTCCTCAGCCTCCTCAAGCCCGGGAGCCGGCACCCCTCCCTGTGATGGAGGAGTTGAAGATAACGCGCGAAGCACCGCCATGGCAGACTCCTGGCTAGCTTGCACGGATGGGGAGAATATCACACCACCACGTCGAGTCGGAGAAGCAGGAGTGGGCGATGATGATGGCGAAGGAGCGGTTCCCTCCGGCACGGGGCGCCCGCAAGACCCCACATGGGGGTTAGGCGGTGGCGACCAGCAAGTCAAAGGTGGCGGCGTCGAGGGTCGTGGCTCTGACGTCGTAGGAGAAGCAGCCCTAGACGAAGTATCCAACCCCGAGGAAGAAGGCCCCCTTAATGGCGATGGAGCAGCCATGGCGGGTAAGCCTCGATGAGAGCTCGTAGGTGTGACGATGGAGGTCATTTGCATAGGCACCACACCACCCGATGAAGTAGGGTCCGAGGAATTGTTGGATGATGAAGTGGGTTTGGACCTCTTGCTTGTATCATTGTTCCTCACAGAGTCCTCCCTGTCATGCCCCTTGTCGCCCCCTGGATCATCGTCGTGCTCCCAGACTCGAGGTACAAAGTCACTATCAACGCGAAAGTCCGCTTCTTCAATACTGTACCGGAACTCATAACCTTTCCTTTGAACCACCACGTCGGAAGAAAGAGAGTCAAGTGTGCTGCTTTTGAAAGAATCAAGGTTTAGTACCGCTAACTGGATACGAACAATTCCTCTCCGGCGCAAACAAAGAAGATCAACATCGAGAGTAGAACCAATCACCGAGCCGACTGCCCAAAGCCCCAAGAAGTGTCGGAGAGCGTGAGGCACCCCATGCACATGAACCCAGATAGGAATTAGCTCGAAGCGGTGTGGTATCTTCTCTGAATTCCATGGCTTAAACTCGATAGTGACATTATGAGATTTGATAAATATTGCGAAGCCCGTCACCCTCTGTAAGACCTCCTCACTCGGAAAGGACATGAGAAAAGCGTCATTGCCATGCGGTATAGCCTCCCACGTCCACTGTTGCTGGTACTGAGCAATTTTAGCAACCTCTGCCTCCACGATACTGGGAGTAATAGAGCCACCAGAAATAGATACCAACGCCATCAGTGAATCCTGTGGTGCAAGATCCTCCCTGCAGACATCATGAAATATATTTTTATATAATACATATTTGGTATTGTAGATATAGATATTGTTCTCTATAAACTTGATCAATGTTTATGAAGTTCGACATTTGAGAAAACTATAAATGCACATTATATAATATGAAATGGATGAAGTAGCATTTATCTGTTGTAAAATGTATCATACATATTCATACACAGTTCGACTGAGAATAACCGTGATTAACCACTTGTTTTCTTGTTGCAGCTTCTAAGCGTCGCAAGTTGGGCATAATTGTGGCTGGTATCACTTCCAAACCCTTCCATCCCCTTCTAATCGACAAGTTGAGAAAAAAAAAGGATGTGTTTTTCCCTGATTACCTTAAATATATGCTAGTTGTCATAGTATTACAAAATAATTTATATCTTGTCAAAATAATTACTTGCTTAAAAAGTAATCACACGTTTTTTTGTTCCAGTTTCGGCCGTTGCAATAATTATTTTGGTCACGACGTGCTCCACTATTGCTCTGAAGATTCACAGAAGTGGAAGATCTCCATTTCCGTCATTGACAGGAAAGGACTACAACGACCGTAGGGACAACATCAAAGAAATATTGGGCAACTACGGCTCACTAGCTCCCAAGAGGTACAAATTCTCACACCTCAAGAAAATAACCAAATCATTTGGTGAAAAGCTAGGGGAGGGTGGCTATGGCATGGTATACAAGGGCACCCTACCGAATGGCCGCCATGTCGCTGTCAAGTTCCTTCATGACACGACCGGAAATGGAGAAGAATTTGTAAATGAAGTCATCAGCATTAGAAGGACATCCCACGTCAATGTTGTCACTCTGCTTGGTTTCTGTTTGGAGGGTTCAAAGAGAGCTCTCATCTATGATTATATGCCTAATGGGTCACTGGACAAATTCATCTACACCGAGAATTCGAAACAAGCTCTTGGATGGGAGACACTATATGAGATCGCAACGGGCATCGCGAGAGGATTGGAGTATCTTCACCGAGGGTGTAACACACGAATCATACACTTTGACATCAAGCCCCAAAACATCCTCCTAGACCAAGACTTCGTCCCAAAGATCGCCGATTTTGGTCTGGCGAAGTTGTGCAACCCCAAGGAGAGCTACCTATTGTCGATGGATGGCATGAGGGGTACGGTCGGGTTCATCGCGCCTGAGGTCTTCTCGAGGCGGTTCGGGGTGGTGTCGACAAAGTCGGATGTGTACAGCTTTGGGATGGTGCTCTTGGAGATGGTCGGAGGAAGGAAGAACTTGCGAGCAAGTGTTGAGAGGGAAAGTGAGGTGTACTTCCCGGATTGGGCTCACAGTCACCTCGCACAATTTGGGAGCTTGCAACCATTTGACTTGGGATTTGATGGACCTGAAGAGATCGCAAAGAAGATGGCCACTATTGGGTTGTGGTGCATACAAATATCGCCGGCGTCTCGCCCGACGATGAGCAAGGTTCTGGAAATGTTTGAGAAAAGCACAGATGAACTCGAGATACCACCAAAGCAGTTCATCTACTCGCCTATACAGTGAGTTTTCTATTACTCTCTATTTATGTTGAAATGTTGCTTTTGCAGATAACTACTTGCGGTTTGCACTAGATTTAACTCGCTTTCTAATTCCATCTGCACAGGGATGACTCGGATGAACTACAGAACGATAGCAGAACTAGCTAGCTAGGCCAGTTCCAAGGTTTAGATGAAGTACCTCAGGCATGGCGAGTTGCCATGGACATTGTTTCGCAAGTCTCAAGGGAGAACAAGAAGAAGAAATATTATTAAGTAGTGACCACTAGTTACTGATCCTCTGTTGCGTTTCAAGGCCAATAAGCTCAGGTGATAGCCGATCGACATTCTGCGTGTGACAGAAAAGACTGTCCATTCGGTTAATATTAAGAATGTTAGAGTATCTAAAGCCACATATGGCAAATCCGGTCCCTCAAATGCCCACGGACGCATCCGAGCGCGTTTGCAAGGAGTGACCGGGCACATCTCGAATTTCACTTGTTGCATTGGACATCTCATACTCAATTCCTATATCTATACAAAGACATGTAAAAGAAAATAGAACCTACGTACTACGTCGATCCTAGCTACTCCTCGTCGGAGATCACGACAATCTCCGTGCCCGGCTCCAGCAGCATGGGCGGCAACTGCAGCTGCAGCTGCTCCGCTCCAGCCTCCTCCGCCTCTATCTGCGTCGAGCTCGACGAAGAGCGGGTCGGACTCCGCCTGCTCCCGCCGAAGGAACACCCGATTGGCCTTCACATAGAATCATCCTGGATGGACACCAGAATGGCCTGCTACTCCGCCATCTCGCCGGACTAGGCGACAACGAACTCCGCCTCCGCCTGCTCCATGTTGAAGGGCGGCACCTACTGGTCCGGCTCCTTCGCCTCCTCCACCTCCATCGGAGCCATCTCCTCCTCCTCCTTTTCCCCTGACTGCTCCTCCTCCTTCTCCAACTCCGGCAAGTCCGGAGGCAGCCCGGCCGCGATGCGGACGGCGCGCGCGGCTTCCGTCGCCCGGATCTGCTACTGGATCTCATAGCGACGCTCCGGCGTCAGCATGGCATAGTAGGTGATCTTGCTTCGGACCATGATGGAGTGCAGGAGCATGGGCAGAGCCAGGGCCGGCCCTGGGTAGGGGCAAGAAGGGCGACGCCCTAGGGCCCAGCCTGATTGGGGGCCCCGACCCTGTGCATATATATACTACACAATCGAACAAGACGGGCCTTAAAGCATATAGCGCACGTACTGTTAAAAAAACTAGTAGGTTACTTGAACTGTGAAAGGCACAATCCAAGTCTCGTTTCAATCGATCCATCTCATAACACCAGCCGCCGTCGTTTCTTATTCCTGTATCCTCGTTCCCCTTCTGCTCCTACTCCCGAAGCATGCAGCATACCTAGCAAATTAATGGATATTGCTGCTATACTTGATTCCTTTGATACCCTTTCAGTTTCTCCATCTCACTCCTCTATGGATTTGCCTATAACTATTCTCATCTAGCGGACGGCCACAGGCAGAGACAACACTTCATAAGCTCAGTCAAAGGCCTACAAAGTTCTTGTAATTTCATAGTCCTTTTCCGCTTGACTTTTGTACTGTTTTTCTTTGTTTTCCAACGATTCCCTGACTGATCTTCTATTTCTGTATGGGGTTGTTCATTTGAGGATACGAGGACCCTAGGAAGACCTGATATGCTTGGGATTGGATAGCTGGATTTCTTCTATTTTTCATCAGACAAATTCAGGTATTTCGACTCCTTTCTTGTAAAATGTTGGCTAAAAACATGATTTTGAGAAAGAAGAAAGAAAATGCTAGCAGATAAGTTAGATCCGATATATTTTATTTAGTAATGAAAAAAGGATGTTTTTTAGGCATAAAAATGTTGTGCTTTGTATCTTTTTTTTGCACCGATTGTGCTATGCATCGATGTAATATATATTTTTCACTATATTAGGCCCACTTTTTA
The DNA here is from genome assembly GCF_002162155.2 of Triticum dicoccoides. NCBI lineage: Eukaryota > Viridiplantae > Streptophyta > Magnoliopsida > Poales > Poaceae > Triticum > Triticum dicoccoides. The sequence continues at coordinate 435,631,424 of NC_041388.1, forward strand.
AGTTCGCCCCGGGCCTCTGAAAAGTCAGGACCGGCCCTGGGCAGAGCGCCGGAGCAGGAGAGGGAGGAGGTGGATGGGTTCGGACTGGCGACACGGAGAGGGGGAAGGGAATGAGTTAGGGTTGCAGGACGCTGGCCGGCTTAAATAGCCGGATTTTGACTTGGGCGATGAGCCGGAGCGGCGCCACGCGGCGTTCACACCGCAGCGACGAACGCGACGTCCGTCGGACCGTCGGGTTTCCGGGCATTTCCATGTGGAGCCCCTTCGTCAGGCCACGTGACGGGCGTGCCCAGGCGCCTCCATTTCTGTCTCATATTTGAGCTGGATATGGGAGGTGCCGATCACCTCGGACTTTTGATGGCCGTTTAAGAGGCTCGCCTGGATCAAAAAATCGTGACCGGACAATGACCGGGCGATCTGCCTGGATGTTTGAGACGGGTTTGAGAGGTCCGGTTATAGATAATCTTAATCCGTCACACACCGCATTATAAACAGCCAACATTTGATTCATCGCTCTGCCTTCCATACTGAAATCACGTATTAGTAATTAACCAGCTTACGGTTGCAATGTCAGCCAAACCTTAGACAACAACTTCTGATGCACCACCATATACTCGGTTATGTACGCGTTTTAACAAAGCCATGCATCCATTCAGGTTTTAACAAAAACCATCCAGCGGGGCGTGCTACTAGAGAAGAGATCAAAGGACCCGTTTAGTTTGTGAGTAAATTTGCCTTAGTTTATGGCACCTAAGATTAAACAAGTTTGATCAATTTAGAAAGGTGTTTGGTTCAAGTTTCGCCTTAGACAAAATATTTTTTCCCACACCAGGACCTCACATCACACACTCAAAAAGTGTTGCAAGGGCAACCTACTATTGCTAGTTTTTCTTTCCTCTCTTGCAATGTACTCCGTCGGTGAGCCTGTGAATTCGCCTTTGCTCTGTCTGCCACTCCAGTGGCTGGTAGCAGGGAGGAGAATCCTGATACGTCGCTTTGGCTAGTAGATAGGTTATAGTTTCAGTCCTCGGAGGGGTGGCGCTCGTGTGGATGGCGGCACTTCATCTTCGGATCGGTCATCCGGTCTTCTATCCTCCTCAAGTTCATTCTTTGAAAAAGTAAGTGAGAACATGATAACATCTCTAATACTTTATGTGGATGATAAATTATTGACTGGGAATGATGTTACATTTCTTAACACAATTAAGGATTCACTGAAAAAATAGCTCTTCGATGAAAGACTTGTACAAAATAACATACATATTGGCATAAAAATCTATAAAGATAGGTTAAGACGCCTAACAGGGCTGAGCCAAAGCACATACATTGGCAGATCTGGGCGGCCTCTGGTTTGCTGGTGGCTAGCGTCGAGCTGGGTTTGTAGCTCAGTGATGCGCTTCTCGGCTATTGTAGACAAGTTTTGAACTGATAAGCTTACTGACGGGATGGAAGGAGGATTAGCTTACCGACATATCATCTACAATTTTTCCCAAAGGTTCTACAGCTTGACCTTAGATTTAGCAATAATCTTCTTTAGCTTCTCCACCTCCTTGGAGAGGCGGATATTCTTTCTGCTGCATTCTCGGCACAACAAGTACGAGAAAACAAAAAGGGAGAGAGATTCAAACTGGCGACCTACACCTTAATTTTAACTCGCTCTGACCAACCGGACAGACAACAGGTTGCAATAATGTTCTTTCTTTTTCTTTTTTATATACTTTCCCCTGCCAGGTTTATTCCTTTTTTCGTTGTGGATTTTTTCTGGACCGAATTTTTGTTTTGGTTTTTCCTCTCTTTTCTGTTTCTTTTCTTTCATATTTTTTCTTTTCCTTTTTTTCAAAATGGACAAAGTTTTTCAAATTTGACGAACTTGTTTCAAATTTTTTATGCACTTTTTTCAAATTCAATGAACTTTTTTCAATTTTTTTGAAATTTTTATTCCAAATCCGATGATTTTTTTTAAATCTATGGGCTCTTTTTCAAAATCGGTGAACCTTTCCAAATTCAGTGAACTTTTTTCAAAATCGACAAACCTTTTTTATATGTGAACTTTTTTTTAACTGAGCAACATTGTTTTTGCATGTTCATGAACTTTTTTCGAAATATGTGAACTTTCAAGTTTTGTTCACTGTTTTTAAAGAAAATCACGTATGAGAGGCTATAATTCTTCTTACATTTTTAGCACCCATTTCAGTCACTTGCGGCGAGATGGTGCAGTGGTAAGCCAAACGCCAGCAAGAATGCTGTCGCGAGTTCAATTACGCGCGGCTGTTCTATCTTTGGTGGAGTTTTCGCACTATAACATCATTTCGTGCGTTGCACCTTGGTGGGCCGGCTCACTTGGCGCTGCAGTGAGCGCCGGTTGGGGTCCGCAGAGCTGAATATGAGCTCCCATTTTTATCTGGTTTTCGGATCTTGTCTACTCGATGAATAATCACAGAAGAGCTCGACTGGTTTGTTTTTCTTAGAGAAAGAAAAAACACTCGGCTGGTCTGTCTCTACCGTTCGTCCATCTATGTAACCTGTCATTTCTATTCAGTGGATGGGGGCTCGCCGTGCCCGTTGGTCACCGACTGATCGAACTACAGAACTACTTGCATGGTCTAGTTGCAGAGGCCAGAGGTCATCTTTCTTTTCGAAGAAAAAAAAAACTTGCACTGCCTAGTTAATTTACTTTATTATTGTCCATATATCCATGATACATCAGCTGTATGGCGTTTCCTTGCAGTACACTGCACGCGCTGAGAAACCCAACGGTCCTGCTCAAGCTCGATATATCAAAGGCCTTTGATACGGTGAAGTGGCCGTTTCTCCTGGAAGTTATGACACGGCTTGGCTTTGGGCGGAGATGGAGGGACTGGATTTGTGGACTGCTTGCCACTTCGACGACAAAAATTGCAGTGAATGGGGTGCCAGACGAAACGATCTATAATGCGTGTGGGCTAAGGCAAGGTGACCCGATCTCCCCAATGCTATTCATCCTCTGTATGGAACCACTACAAGCCTTGTTCAGCAAAGCCACGGATCAGGGCATCTTCGCCCCCATGGCTACAAATGGAGTGCACCAGCGGCTGTCCATGTTTGCCGACGACGTCATGCTGTTTTTCAAGCCTTTGCCTCAAGAGATCAATGCTTGTAGAGAGATTCTGACCATGTTTGGGGCTGCCTCGGGCCTTGTGGTGAATCTGGCCAAGAGCGCTGCATTGCCCATCCGTTGCTCTCAGGAGGAGTTAGATACAGTGTGCACATCCTTGGCTTGCACAAGCTCATCTTTCCCTTGCAAGTATCTTGGCCTACCACTCTCAATCAGGAAGGCCACGCCTGCGCAGTTCCAGTACTTGGTGGAGAGCTTCGCTAACCGGCTGCCCAATTGGAAGGCCGCCTACCTACCGAAAAGTGGAAGACTGATCCTCATTCTCTCGGTACTATGTGCGATCCCCATTCACACTATGCTCGCCATGAATATACCCCCGAGGACGCTCACAGCCCTGGAAAAGATTTGCCGAGGTTTCCTCTGGTGTGGCAAGATGGAGGCGCGCGGTGGCAACTGCGCCGTGGCATGGAACTCGGTGTGCCGTCCTAGGTGGGCAGGAGGTCTCGGCATACCAAATTTGAGGTGGTTGAACACCGCCATGATGGCAAGATGGCCGTGGCTACAGCGCACTGATCACATGAGGCCTTGGACGGAATTCCAAATACCAATCCCTGCGGAGTCGAGAGCACTCTTCCGCGCGGCGGCAACGGCTAAGGTGGGGCATGGACATGACACACGATTCTGGGAGGACAAATGAATCGACGGCTACCGAGTCCAGGACTTCGCGCCCATGATCTACTCGAAGGTAGCCACACAAGTGAGATCTTCGCGAACGGTAGCAGCGGCACTTACTAATCATGCCTGGGCGGTGGACGTCGGGCCTGAGCTTACGGCTGGCATGCTAGAGCAGTTTTTGGACCTATGGCATCGTGTGGAGGGCGTGGTCCTGTGTGAGAACGAGCCGGACAAGATACTATGGGCATGGGAGAAGGATGGCATGTTCTCGGCACGCTCGGCATACGCGGCCAGGTTCGCGGGTCTGGAGGTGGCACCAACGGCGGAATTCACGTGGAAATCTAGGGCGCCTTTACAGCGTCGGTTCTTTGCCTGGCTGGCCATGAAGAACAGGTGCTGGACCTCTGACCGCCTCGCCAAAAGGGGACTCCCTCACCACAGTTCGTGCCCATTCTGCGGCCAACAGGAGGAGACCATCACCCACATCACGATCGGCTGTGTCTTCGCTAGAGCAATTTGGAACAAGGTGTGCCTCGCCTTGGGACAACCAGACCGTGCCCCAACGGCGACAGAATCCCTCCCCGAGTGGTGCATAAGGCAGGGGGAAATCGGGCAGCAACGAAGGATATCTAGAACAATTTCTATCTTGGTTCTATGGGAGCTATGGATCCACCGGAACGCAGTGGTCTTTGACGGAGTGGTGCCATCCACACTCACGGTGCTAAAGAGCATTGAGCGGGAGGCCAAGGCATGGAAGCAGGCAGGCTTACTGCAAGGGGAAGTTGAAGTGTTCATGCTGGGCCTTGCAACGTGGGAGAGTAGCGAGTAGTCTTTATTCTGAGTAGTCGGGTGGTGTGGCCGAGGGCTACATGTAAATAATCTTGTACTGGCATTTTGTGGAGGGTTCTTACCCTTTCCTTCTATAATATATGATACGCACACTCGTGCGTATTCGAGAAAAAAAAAGATGTATGGCGTTTATGCCTATCACTCCAGCGGCGACCGTCGTCCGGGTCCGGGTGGGGTAGTAAAATGACCGCAGCAGCAGTAGGGCATCGTGCCTTTGGTGATGCAACGGCCTCTGTATCGACTTCTCATGCAGAAATTCCTGCAGTCCTCTTCAGGGCAGTACCCCTTGATCGGCACGCATCCTTCATTCTCTGCACGCGCACAAAATCCCGATTCAATAATAGCTCAGGCCAGGAAATAGATCGCGGAGATGCAATTCAAAGACAAAGTATCCTGGTCATGACTGACAGATCAGAAGAAGAGGATCACCTGCGAGACATGACGATAGAACGGCCATGACCACGAGAGCGGCCAAGCACAGGGTGCTTGTCATCTTGGAGGCTGCCATGCAAAACCTAATTCTCCCTTGCTTGCTTCCTCTCGGTTTTTTCTTCTGGTTTTTTGTACCCTGGGCCTAGGGTGCTCGTTGTTGACTACGCTTATATAGAGTCACATACTTTGTCTTGGAGTAGCAGCGTTTCATGCATTTATTGTGGTAAGTTAATATTCAGTGGATATGCCATATCCTGGAGTATAGTATAGTAACGTTATCATGCATTTATTGTGGTAAGTTAATATTGAGTGGATTTGTCATATCTTGAGGTACTGACAATTGTGGATTGTGATATTGTATTAACACACGCTAAATGGCCTAAATCAATACTATATATTTTCTTATATTATGGATTGCCGTTGCACCTACCTAGTAAGATAGTATTTGATGGGAAGCGTGTGTAACACATCCAACTATGATTCCTTCCATTTAGCTCCCAAAATTTTATTTTTTGGAATATTTTAAAAGATTATTCCTATATTCACTTTTATTTCCAATTTCCCTATCATTTTTTTGCGGACAAATTTCCCTATCGTTGTTCACTATAATCAAAATTTTGCTCACTCTGTCTGACTCTTCTATTAATTTGATTTTGTTAGTGACATGATCCTTCTTTCCGCAATATTTCATGTTTTCATTTTCATGATCACTACATACTCAGTCAAACATCTTTAGAAAATACATCATTATTATTTGACCAACCATCAGAAGAAGAAAAGAAGGGGCATTATTTGTAGAGCGAAATACACATAAAGTCGGTTGCTTGTGATACATGTCTTTTGTAAGTGCATCTAGTGCCCCCTTAGTAGTTTTGAAGTACTGTAGACAAATGAGTTAAGGAACTAATGTGTTTGTGAGTGTACACGGGAGTTTTAGTCCCTCAAGATTTGGTTTAACGACGAAAGACGATTGCTAAAAATGTACTCCCTCCGTCACAGTTTAGAAGGCACACTTAAATTTGCGTGCGTTTCCACAATAGACAAGGTTTAAGGCGCTTTGCATTTATTTCTAGTAGCTAATTAGTACTCCGATATACTATTTCTATATGCATACGTAGTGTGAATGCTATTTTTTAGCCCATCTCACAACCAATAGATAACCACCTAGGTTCCAGAGAATTTCCAAGCGCGCCTTCTAAACTGTGACAGAGGGAGTATTTCTTCGAGTGAAGGTGCGGCCTTTCAAGAAATTGATGTGAAGAATTGGAGGCTTGAAGACTTTTATTTTCATAGTTTCTTTCTTCTTATTTGTGTCATAGGAAACGCCGTACTATTAAAGGGGATCTAGGTGATACATAAATCATATTTCCGAAGTGATGCTCAAAACCTATATACAAAGTATATTTCTTTGAGTGAAGACTTTCAAAATCTCCAACAGAGGTGATGAAGTCATTAGCGACAGAGACGTAGTTGTTCTGATCGCTGACGAATTTGTTCTGATTGAGGAATTAGTATTTTGCCAGTGTAATCTGCCTACCATGAGGAAATTGAGTGCCTCGGCGAATTTGAGAGTCTAAATTCCTACCGTTACTAGGCAGAGTGCCAGCTTCCGAGTAGATCCTTATCCTGACAACAATCATGTTCGAAGAGGCATTTATGATAATTCTTCCAGACGATTAGGCGTCATGGCCTGAGCACCCAAGAGCAATTGTGGCGTGCCGATGAACAAGTCTGTGAAGGTTTTGAAGGTCTACCTTGAAGACTTACTACGAGTGATTGGGCGAGGTTTGCTGTGACCTTAGCTCAAGAGGAATATGGTGAAGAATAAGTGTCTTCAGAGTTGTGTCATCACCGAGTCATCCTGGTTTCAAATTCCTCAACCCATTACTTTCAGTTATTCCACTGCTGAAGGATCTGTGATCTGCTTTCTGAAGAATTTGAACTGAAGACTTTCATCATGTTGTTTTTCATTTCTTCAATTCATCTTCTATATGCTTGAATGCTTGTGTGATTGCATGTTATTCACTTGCATCTATCCTATCTTGCATGCATGCTTTACGATTCTGTGATGAATTAGTCTCACTTTCGTTTCTATTTCTTCACTCTGATCTTCGTTAAATTCATCAGAGTTTGGCGAATTTTTAAA
>NC_041388.1:435638856-435642118 GCF_002162155.2 Triticum dicoccoides
CTGGAGTAAACCTGCGCTTTCATGTTTTCTTTCTGAAGAAAGAAAGGCTCCCAAGTGTTTAGGGTTTTCCTGTCTCCTTCCGGTGCTCCCAAGCGTTTAGTACATGTGATTTTATGGCATTTTATTTTGCACTGGATGTGCTAGCTACTAATTTAGGGACTAATACATTAAAACAGAAAGATTTAGATCCTATCGAGTCTGGGCCGCTATGCATTCTGCTGGAAATAAAGATTCCTTATGGAAGGCTATACATAGACTTCCCACGACTTCTAATATTTTCCTTGTTGATTGTCGTTTTCTTATACAGTTACTGAGGCCTAGGATGCTTGTAAAAGCCGAAATGTGAGTTTGTCTTCCGTGTGGGTCCTAACATAGAGTGATTTTGTCACATCCCTAGTTCTGGTATGACCTAGACCAGCTAGTCTTTGTGCATCATGTTTAAATTCCATTTAAAATTGAAATGGGGATTTGTGAAACCCACAGAATCATTCTGGAAATGACCCAAATAAAAAATTGCTCTAAAAGGGTCCAAGAAAATGCTCATGTTGCTCTCTGAAAATCTTGGACAGAGATAAAATTCAAACCAACATTTTCAGGAGCTCATAAGTATTTATTTTGGACTTTTAGATTTAATTCAATAATTATTTGCATTGGATTTATATTTGATATTTTTCAAATATGATCCAATAACTCTGAAAGTTTGCAAGTGGCCTTGAATACTTTTGAACAGCCCACATAGTAATTTTTAGAAGTTTATGAAATGATTTGGTATAAAAATCAAATCAAAACAAATTAAACAAATAGAAAAGAGAAATAAGAGAGAAGGAGAGAAGTACCTGGGCCTTACCTGGCAGCCCATCTGGCCGGCCCAGCCCACCAGGGGCAGGAAGGTCTTCTTCCTCCCGCCAGTCGGATGCACAGCGCGTGCCCGACGCGCGCACGGCCACCGCACGCCACCTCCTGCCTCCCTGCTTGCTCCCGTGACCCCTGGAGACGCCACGCAGACCCCCTCGACTCTCTCTCACTCTCCCTCGCTCTCACCCCCTTTCCTGGATCCCTCTCCCTCGCATCCGAGCGAGCTCGTCGCCGCCGATCGCTGCTGCCGCGGCCACCGTCTCCGCCTCGCCCCTCTGACGTGTCTATGAGCTCCGCGACGTCGTCCTTGTCTTCTCCACCGAGCCAGGCAAGCCGGGACGCACCGTAGCATCCTCATCGCACTCGCCTTCGACCTCGGGCGCCGCCGATCACCGTCGCCGATTCGTCGTCCACAGCCCGCCCCCGAGCTCGCTAGCTGCACCAACAGAACCGCTGTGAGCTACTGGTCATTTCCCCCATCCTTCCCTGCTCGATTTCTTCCTCTAGCCTCATCGCCCATGAAACCGAGGCCGTCGTCTGCCATGGCCGGCGAGCCCGCGCTCCAGAGCCTCTCCGGCTCGCTCCAGGGGCACTGACACGCTCCTGGCGCCTCCAGGAGGCCGCCTAGCCACTCCGTTTGCTCGCTCAAGCGCTGCAGCCGCAACCCCGCACTCACTCCGGTGCCGCCACGAGCTCACTTCCGGCGAGCTCCATCCACCCCACGGCCTCCCACCTGCTCCGTTAGATGCGCGCGAGCGCCAGCCACCCTCGGCACCCATCCGCGCGTCGAATGGACGCCGGAGCAGCGTTTCCGGCGAGTGTCCGCCGCGGTTTTGGTCGCCGCCGGCCAAACTCCAGCGGGCTGACATGGCACTTGCTTAATTAGCACTAATCACATATTAGTTTAACCCCAAGGGTCAATGACAGACGGGCCCCACCGGTTTAGTTAACCAGCTAACGTAATTAGTTAGAATTAATCTAATTCGACTGGACCCACACGTCAGCCTCTGTAGTTGACACCGTGTCACTCACCAGTGGGTCCCACTGGTCAGGTTTGACCTGGACAGTGCCCGTTGACCTGCTGACATCATGCTGCTGTCATGCTGACGCAGTATATCATTTTCTAGTTTAAAAATAAATCAAGAAATTCCAGAAAATGCTATAAACTTCAAAAATTCATAGAAATTCAACCGTAGCTCAGATTGAAATAATTTATATATGAAAAATTATCAGAAAAATTCAATCTATCCATCTATACCATTTTCATGCATGACAAACCAACTTATACATGTTGTATATGAGGAAACACATGAATGGCATTTATAAAGGCATATTTTGGAGTTGCATTTGGAACTTTGGTTCCAATGGACTTCTTGCAAATGAATGTTGGACGCATTAACTCAAACAAACATCACATACTCATGCCATGATCATGCATCATATTGTTGCATATGTGTGACGCCCGGATAATCATGCTACAGTAATCTCACGTTAATGATGCCATGTCACCTCGGTCACTGTAGTTAATCTCAGGTTGATTCGAAAACGTTTCAAATTCAAATTCAAATAATGTCAAACGACAAAGTTTTCAAAATATTAAACTAAAATGTTCGGGGTGTGCAGTTAAATGACTGGGTAATTATAATAAAGGAAACACCTTTTTATAAAATACCTAGACAATTTAAAATGATTTGAAACAGAAAAGAAAATAAATAAAAAAGAAAAGAAACTACAAAAATAGAAAACAAAACAAAAAAATAGACAAAAGAAAAGAACCCCTCTCCCTGGGCCGAATGGCCTAGCTAGCTACAGGCCGGCTCGGCCGGACCGGCCCACCCCACCTCACCTACTAACCCACCCAGGGGACACCGAACCCTAACCCACTCCTTCCACTCCCCACGTCTATCCTCTCCTCGTCCCGATCTGGATCAGGGACGAGCGCCCCCTCCCCCCGTCGACGAGCACCCGACCTCCCTCCCCCTCGCTCTTCCTTAGCACTGCCGCCCTCCACGACGCAGGCGCACGCCACCGCCTTGGCGCTGCATCCCCCGCTCGATCTGGGCGCCCGCCTGCGCCCAGGGGCCCGATCCCGCTCCCCCCATCATCGCCGTGCTCCACCATCGTGCCCGGCGCCCGGAGTTCCACCTAGCCGGATCGTCGTCCTCTCCATCGTCACTGGACCCCGCCGCATCAACCTTCATCGAGCCCGCTGCCTTGGACCCTACGCCCCACCGTGAGCTGCCGATTTTCCCTCCTCCTCTCCCCGCGTCGGCTTCCCCGGCTCGCCTCGACACCGTGCACCCTGGTCCCCACCCTCGTGCGCGCCCGCGCCATCTCTGGCCGCGCCCGATGCGCGCTCACCGCACCTGATGCGCGCTCACCGCGCCCCCATCCGCGCACACAGGTC
>NC_041388.1:435642634-435678121 GCF_002162155.2 Triticum dicoccoides
GGCCGCACGTCCCGCGTCGTGCGCCTCGCCTTGCCGCTCCCCTGCCTGTGCCGCTTCCTCGCCACCCCGGCCGCCTGGCCGGCGCTGTGGCCACCGGCCTCCCCTGCTCCGGCGCCCTGCCGGCTCTGCCCACCCCTGGGCGTGCGCCCGAATGGGTGCGGGGCACCCGTTGCGCCCGAACCCGCTAACACCGACGCCCGCTAAGGTCCCTAGGGCCTATGACAAACGGGGCCCAGCCCCAGAACGTTTTTATTAAAAAAAAGAATTAGAAAAATATTAATTAATTAATTAATTCGACAATTAATTAACTTAATTGGATCTGTTAATTAACCTGATTAACTCCGATTAGATAAACTAATGATTAATTAACTAGTTAATTAGGTTTAGTTAAACTGTGACTATGACAGGTGGGACCCACGTGTAGGTTTGACTAAGTCAACAGGACTGTTGACTGCTGACTGGGCCTGCTGACCGTGCTGTTGACCCAGTCAATGGCCCCATCTGTCAGGTTGACCAGTCAACTCTGTTGACTGCTGACATCAGCATGACATCATGCTGATGTCATAAATCCATTTTCGAATTAAATTAAATAATTAATTAAATTCCAGAAATTAATAAAATCTTTAGAAAATCATATCTTTTAAACCGTAACTCGAATTAAATTATTTTCAACATGAAAGTTGCTCAGAACGACGAGACGAATCCGGATACGCAACCCGTTCGTCCACCACACCCCCCTAACCTATCAAACACGCAACTTTTCCCCTCCGGTTCATCTGTCCGAAAACGCGAAACACCGAGGATACTTTCCCGGATGTTTCCCCCTTTCGCCGGTATCACATAATACCGCGTTAGGCCATACCTAGCACCGCGTATTGCCGCGTCTTGCTTTGTGTTGCATTTGATTGCTCTGTTATTTATTGTGTTCCCCCTCCGTTACTCCTTTCCGGTAGACTCCGAGACCGCTGCCGATGTCCGTGTGTTCGACTACATCGAAGATGACCCCTCCTTGCCAGAGCAACCAGGCAAGCCCCCCCTTTGATCACCAGATATCGCCTATTCTTCTCTATACTGCTTGCATTAGAGTAGTGTAGCATGTTACTGCTTTCCGTTATTCCTATCCTGATGCATAGCCTGTCCTTGCTACTACTGTTGTTACCATTACCTGCTATCCTACTGCTTAGTATAGGATGCTAGTGTTCCATCAGTGGCCCTACACTCTTGTCCGTCTGCCATGCTATACTTCTGGGCTGTGATCACTTCGGGAGGTGATCACGGGCATATACTATATACTTTACACTGTTACATTACCTGTGATACTGTTCGGAGATGGGGGCTGAAAGGACAGGTGGCTCCATCCCGGTAGAGGTGGCCTGGGTTCCCGACGGTCCCCGACTGTTACTTTGTGGCGGAGCGACAGGGCAGGTTGAGACCACCTAGGAGAGAGGTGGGCCTGGCCCTGTTCGGCGTTCGCGGATATTTAACACGCTTAACGAGATCTTGGTATTTGATCTGAGTTGGCTACGAGCCTATACGCACTAACCATCTACGCGGGAGTAGTTATGGGTATCCCGGCGTCGTGGTATCAGCCGAAGCCTTCTTGACGTCAGCGACTGAGTGGCGCGCGCCGGGTTGGACTGCGTTAACGCAACTTCCTTTGTAATGGAGGTTGCTAGGTCTGCTCACCGGTCGCGTACGCAACGTGCAGGTGTGCTAAGGGCGATGGGCCCAGACCCCTGTGCGCTTAGGTTTAGACCGGCGTGCTGACCTCTCTGTTGTGCCTAGGTGGGGCTGCGACGTGTTGATCTTCCGCGGCCGGGCATGACCCAGGAAAGTGTGTCCGGCCAAATGAGATCAAGTGTGTTGGGTAAGTTGGTGCACCCCTGCAGGGAAGTTAATCTATTCGAATAGCCGTGATCTTCGGTAACAGGATGACTTGGAGTTGTACCTTGACCTTATGACAACTAGAATCGGATACTTAATAAAATACACCCTTCCAAGTTCCACAGACAACCCGGTGATCGCTTTTCCACAGGGCGACGAGGAGAGGATCGCCGGGTAGGATTATGCTACTGCGTTGCTACTGGAGATGCTACTTGGAGATGCTACTTGGAGGACTTCAATCTACTCTCTTCTACATGCTGCAAGACGGAGGCTGCCAGAAGCGTAGTCTTCGAAAGGACTAGCTATCCCCCTCTTATTCTGGCATTCTGCAGTTCAGTCCACTGATATGGCCTCCTTACACATATACCCATGCATATGTAGTGTAGCTCCTTGCTTGCGAGTACTTTGGATGAGTACTCACGGTTGCTTTTCTCCCTCTTTTCCCCCTTTCCCTTCTACCTGGTTGTCGCAACCAGATGCTGGAGCCCTGGAGCCAGACGCCACCGACGACGGCGACCCCTACTACACCAGAGGTGCCTACTACTACATGCAGCCCGCTGACGACGACCAGGAGTAGTTTAGGAGGATCCCAGGCAGGAGGCCTGCGCCTCTTTCGATCTGTATCCCAGTTGTGCTAGCCTTCTTAAGGCAAACTTGTTTAACTTATGTCTGTACTCAGATATTGTTGCTTCCGCTGACTCGTCTTTGATCGAGCACTTGTATTCGAGCCCTCGAGGCCCCTGGCTTGTATTATGATGCTTGTATGACTTATTTATGTTTTAGAGTTGTGTTGTGATATCTTCTCGTGAGTCCGTGATCTTGATCGTACACATTTGCGTGCATGATTAGTGTACGATTGAATCGGGGGCGTCACAATATGCTTGTGTTTGATTGCCGACACTGTTCCTTCTCGATAGGTCCTGCTCCAGAGACCGATCCAGAGTACCTGTCAGAGGAGCAGTGCCCCCATGTTGATCTACCAGGCAAGCAAACCCCCTTGTTCATTTCGATACAATCCTACCCTCTCGCTCCTGCTATCATTTATTGCATTAGGACAACAACGATTCAACTGCTACTTTGTGATGCGGTAGTTGAACCCATTCCTCTGCATGACCTGTCATTGCCACAGTAAATAGTTAAAACCCACTAGCATGTGTAGCAGTTGATTGAGCCATTTTGTGTTCCTACCATGCCATGCCTGCTATTTCTTACAGTTGTGTCAGGTCTGACTCATCGGGAATGAATTGGAGTGGTACGATATGTTCTGGTGCTGAGAGTTAAGCGTGTGAACACGATTTGGTAAAGGTAGCGGTGAGAGGCCATGTAGGAGTACATGGTGGCAGGGGCGAAATCAGGCCTGGGGCAACTGAGGCTATAGCCCCAGGCATGGCCCAGCTAGTACACATGCATTTGTTTGTATTTTTTTCAAAATTTGGTGTTATAGAGGCCCAGCCCCAGGCCTGCTAATCCAACCCCAAGCAAGAGCGCATGGACGTGCATTTGCTTAGCCCATTCTATCCATCTACCAATTGCTAAATGAAATAGAATAGCCCAACGATACGTCCAGCTCGCCTAATCGACGAAAATCTCATCTGATTGGAAACGAATACTGAATCACAGATGTGTCGCATCCCCTCGTCAAGGCGGCTCGGCGCTCATCGCAGAGCAGCCCCTGCTGCGCGCCTGAGCCCTAACAATCTGATTGGCTACCTCATGTTCTGTAATTCTCAGCTGCCCACTACCAAACCCAGGTAATCATCCAACAACTTATCTATTCTAGTATATATATATATATATATATATATATATATATATATATATATATATATATATATATATATATATATTAGTAAATCTGTTCCTAGTATATATCATCCAATAAACGCTCCCTCGGTTTCATAAGTTTTGTTGTGGTTTTAGTTAAAAGAACCGAGGGCGTAAGTGCATCTAGTGCCACCCCTAGTTGGTTTTGGAGTATTGACGACAAACCTAGTTGAGGGACTAATGTGTTTGTGAGAATTGCAGGATAACACAGGTAGAAGTCCCTCATTGATTCGGTTTTCCTACCAGAGATGACCCCTAAAAATGTATGAAGACATTGAAGTCAAAGGTGGTATGTGAAGACATTCACATTGAAGACTATGACAAGAGAAGACATCGCATGAAGACTATGGAGTGCGAAGACTTAGACCTTTCGTAGTTCTTTTTCTTCTTTGTTGAGTCATAGGAACCACCGTACTGTTAAGTGGGGTCCAAGAGAACTAGTCAGAATGACTGAAGTGATGCTTAACCAAAATCCTATGTCTTCGAGTGAAGACTATGAGAGCGAATCTTGTTCAGAGTTGGACAAGTCAGCTTTGCTTGTATCCCAAGTAAAGTTGCCATGTGTGTTTGAAATCTGACCGTTGGAACACGTGTCAGTTCCTTAGTGACCCAGGGTCATTTCGGAAAAATCAGGTCGGGTTGCCTAGTGGCTATAAATAGCCCACCCCCTACAACCATAAACGGTTGGCTGCTCAGAGTTAAAGTACGGCTTTTGTCGTTTGAGAGCAACCCACCTTGAAGCCTTTGAGAGAGAATTCCTTGAGAGGATAAAGCCCTAACCACCCAGAGCCAAAGAGTGTTAGGCATCACTTAAGTCTTCTTATCTGTGTGATCTGAAGACTTATTACACTTGAGGACTGTGAATCCTCCAGCCGGTTAGGCGTCGCGTTCTGAGCATCCAAGAGTCATTGTGGATCGCCGGTGAATGAAGTCTATGAAGGTTTGGAAGTCTGCCTTGAAGACTTACCAGAGTGATTGGGCGAGGACTGGGTGTCCTTAGCTCAAGGGGAATAAGGTGAAGACGAGGTCTTCTGAGTTGAATCTTAGCCTCCCTAACCAGACGTACAGTTGTCACAGCAACTGGAACTGGTCCAACAAATCATTGTCTTCAACGAGTCACTGGTTTCATCCTTTCCTTCCCTTTACTTACTGTTGGTTCTTGTGAAGTCATTGTACGATAGCATTACCATTCGACTTCACTAAGTGATTAGGTGTACTGATTGGCTTCTCAATATCTTCCTACCTGATCCTTACTGCCTAGCTGCTATTAGTCATTGTGCTTTCACTTCATTGAATACGTGACTATGGTTTGCCGAGTGTAGTCTACCTTCCGCTGCATGGTAATAGGTTTATTTCTATCGTTTGTCTTTGAAACTTACATGTTTTGAAGACTTCCATAAAAATCGCCTATTCACCCCCCCTCTAGTCGATCACTAGCACTTTCAATTGGTATCAGAGCAAGGTACTCCCTTGTTCTGTGTGATTCGATTTAACCACCTGGAGTTTTAGCTATGTCGACTGCAGGGATAATTAAAGTCTCTGCTGCGTGCCCTGTCTTCGATAGAACTGAATATCCCTACTAGAAGAATAAGATGCGCATGCATCTTGAAGCCATTGATGTCGACCTATGGTATGTTGTCAAGACCCCGACTCAATGCCACATCGATCTAGCATGTAACACCTCATATCACTTTGCGGCCTCACGCACGGTATTCCCACGGGTGTCGCCTTACCTTTGCCCGGGACCGTTTGCGCCTTTTGGCACACGTATATGACAGTGTCGCTAGCATCCATATGATAAGGAGTCCGGGCTGACATGGCTAGTCGTAAACCCAAAGCGGCACAGACTTACAGGGACAGGCATCCATGACCCAGCATCGAACGTGTCGGTCATCAGCGAGTGAATCCAGGCTGTAGCACTGGGCTAGCAGGACTCCGGTGAACCGGGCTGTAGCGGGCTAACAGGACTCCGGTATTCACCGCGTGACATTTCCCCGAAGGGACAGACATAGGAACGAAGAAGGACACATGCCGGCCAGCCTAAGTGTTCCGGAGCAGTAGCAAGCTACCATGGCTCAGTGGAAACACTAGGAGACATTTCCCGGTAAGAGAGGCTACTAAAGATAAACAACTAGATGGTCAGATCCCACACATACCAAGCATTTCAATAACATACACACAATATGCTCGATATGTGCAAATACAACATGGCATCACAACATGACTCTATGACTCAAGTAATTTATTCAATAGGCTCCGAGGAGCGAGATATTACAAACAGGGGTCTCATGACCCAACATTCAGAGCATACAAATCAAAGCACAAACGGAAGCTAACATGTCTGAGTACAGACATCTATAAATGAAAAAGGCTGAGAAGCCTGACTATCTATCAGATCCTGCCGAGGGCACAAGATCGTAGCTGAGGTATCAAGCTAAACGTCGAAGTCCACGCGAAACTACTAGTGAGACCGAAGTCTCTCTGCAAAACATAAAATAGGCAAACGTGAGTACAAATGTACCCAGCAAGACTTACATCAGAACTATCTACATATGCATCATTATCAACAAAGGGGTGGTGGGGTTTAACTGCAGCAAGCCAGCTTTGACTCGGTGGCTATCCTAACTACGACTGCAAGCGACTCTTTTGAGGTGGCGCACACGAGTCCACATATTCACCATATCAATACACCACTATGGATCCGCTCCCGTCTCCCTACGAGAACGCCATCCATAGCACTCACGCTTATCTTGCGTATTTTAGAGTATCCACTTTCACTTGTCTATGAACTGATATAAGCAACCCAGAGGTCCTTTTCCGTGGACACGGCTATTCGAATAGATTAGGTTAACCCTGCAGGGGTGTACTTCTTCACACACGCTCTCACCACTTACCGCCGTTTACACGACATGTACTCGGCAACCTTCAAGCGGAAGCCCAACGTGGGTGTCGGCCACGGCCTGCCTAAACACTCAAGTCTCTAGTCCAGGTTTATCGCCTATTCGGGTTCCATCCATGAGGAGATCCGGCCGGAGTTTCGCTCACAGCCCCAAACGATGTGTACAGGGTTCCGTGACACCAAACGGGCGCCCGGTACACCGTGCCACGTGCCTACCGCATCACAGCCCACCCCTACGGTCAGCGCTGCCCACGGCCTCCAGCATACTACAAACACAAGAAACTACTTGCAACTCCTGGACAGAGGACAAGGGTGATCAAGAAGCCGAGAGGGTCCATTGGTTTCGGGCCCAATGCGTGGTAGTAGCTGAATCATGGATCACAAACACAGAACTCAGTTCCTGAGGACGGCTGCAATGAGACAACCCACCATGTACTCCTACATGGCCTCTCACCGCTACCTTTACCAAATCGTGTTCACACACTTAGCTCACACACAGTAGGACAGGTTCACACGCCTCTGATTCATCCCCGATGAATCAGACCTGACTCAACTCTAAGCAATAGCAGGCATGACAAACAAACATGAATGAGTAGGCACATCAGGGCTCAAACAACTCCTACTCATGCTAGTGGGTTTCATCTATTTACTGTGGCAATGACAGGTCATGCAAAGGACAAAGGGGTTCAGCTACCGCAGCAAGTAACAGATGAATCGGTGTTGTCCTAATGCAGTAAAAGAGAGCAGGAGCGAGAGAGTAGGATTGTATCGGAATGAACAAGGGGGTTTTGCTTGCCTGGCACTTCTGAAGATAGCATTGAGTCTTCATCAGTGTCAACGATCACATCATCGATACACGTCTATCGAGAGGGGACAATTACCGGCAAATACAGAAAAACACGATCAATGCAATGCACAATATGATGCATGCTATGACATGGCAATATGAATGTGTTTTGGGCTAATGCACCTAAAACCAGGTTAAATGAAGTTGGTTTGAATCCAAGATTCAAATTCAAACTTCATATGTGGTTATTTAAATGTCATTCACTTCATTTGCCCTAAACAGTAGTGATAAGTTGTTCTAACATGCATGAAAATGGTACAGATGGATTCCTTGAATTTTTCTGATAATTTTTCATATATAAATTATTTAATTTGGAGTTACGGTTAATTTTCTATGATTTTTAGAAGTTTTAGGCATTTTCTGAAATTTCAGAATTAAATTAAATCCAGAAAACAATACTGCGTCAGCATGACGTTGGCATGACGTCAGCAAGTCAACAGGGTCGCCCAGAGTCAAACCTGACGTGTGGGGTCCACACGTCAGTGACTAACTAACTAACCTAATTTAATTAGAGCCGGGGCCCGCATGTCAGTGTCAGCAGAGGGGGTAATTAGTTAAAATAGGCTAAACTAATTAGCAGGGGGGCTGGCCCCACCTGTCATCGACCCAGGGGGGTCAAACCCCTGGTCAGCGGGGCCTAACCCGCCGGCGTCTAGCCGCCGGCAATGACCAGACGCGGCGGAGGCTCGGGAATCGCCCACAGAGCACGATTCGAGCTGCGGCTAGGCGCGCTAGAAAGCCCGCGATGCGGCGCATCCAGTGGTGACCGCGGTATGTGCTGGGGCAGCGTGTAGGGACGGTGGTGACGGGCCGGGCGGCTGCCGGAGCTACGGCTGCACGGGCGCGAGGGCTGCAGTGCATTAGCCAGAAAGCAGAGAGGCGCATCGGGATCCTAGGGACTGGGCGAGCACGCGGGAGCTACTAAAATGAGTGGAAGAGCTCCGAGGCGCGAGGTTCGCCGGCAATGGCGATGGCCGGAGCTCGGTGCTTGCGGGGATGGCGGCTACGGCACGGGAACGAGCAGGAGAGGAGGGGGAAAACGAAGGAGTCCTCACAGCGGAGTCGTTGAGCAGCTCGGACGGCTCGGGGAGGCCCTCTTTGGCGCGAATCGACGGCGGGGATCCATGGTTGCCGGCGAGGGAGACGATGATGCTGACGGTGATGCAGTGCGCCCCGGGCTTCTGATCTTGAGCGCGCAGAGGAGGAAGACCTTCTCTCAGCAGCTGGACACGGGGCGAGGCCTAGGGTGCACGATGGCTACGGTGCTCGTCATCGGCGGCGACGGCTACGTTCGGTCGCGCTCGAGGAAGGGACTGGAGGGCGAGGGAGAGAACAGGGGATCGAGTGAGCGAGTCGGACGGACTGGAACGGCACCGAGGAGGGGATTCGCGGCGTCGCGCTGTCCTCGGACGCAGGCAGGCAGCCTGGTGGCGTGGCGCTCGCGCGCAGGCGCGTCGACACGCCTCTGCCTACTGGCAGAGGTTGAAGACGGTGGGGAGCTGGGCTGGCTGGGCTGGTTCTGGTGGGCTACACAGGGGAGGCTGGGCCAGCACAGGTGAGCGCCAGGTACTTCTTCTCTTTTCTTTTATGTCTATTTTAGTTACTGTTTTCTATTTTCTGTAATTGTGTTTGGATTTATTAAAAATGCCAGAGCATTTCCAAATAATCATGCAACTGACTGTGGCCACTGTTTGGAATATTTCCAACAGTAAACATTTCAGTTTGTGATTATTTGAGCATTTAAAATATTATTAGCAATTAAATGCCCAAATGCAAATACTATATAATTTAATTCAAAAATCCAGGAATAGCCTATAAATATGTTCATCATTTTTGGAAGAGGTTTTCACCTTTAACAGAAATTATGAACATTTCCAAAGGGCATTCTGGGTTATTGAAAATATTTTTTTATTGAACCTAGTTAAATTTCATTTGGTGCTAGGGTTTCAACAATCCCCATTTCAAATTTAAATGAAATTTAAACATGGTGCAACACTCTAATGCATGCACTAGGCATTGTCAGAACTAGGGATGTGACATATGTTGTCAAGAACGGCGTTCCCAAGGCTGGAGAAGGTGTCACTGCCGCTGATGTCAAGAAGTTCATTCAACTGGACTCTACTGCCAAGAATATCATCTGTGGTCATCTGACCAAAGGACAGTATGGCCGCGTGAGTGCTTTGGAAACATCTAAGCTAGTCTGGGACTGGCTATCCAAGGTCAACGAAGGCATCTCAACCCAGAGAGATCAGAGAATCAGTGTCCTTCGCAACCTCTTCAACCGCTTCAAGAGAAATGATAATGAGAATGTCCAGCTCACGTTTGATCGACTCACTGACATCACAAACGAGCTTCAAGCCCTCAGCCTACTGAGATCACCAAGCATGAAGTCGTCAAGACACTCCTGAGATCACTTGACAGTTCGTTTGACACCCTAGCCCTGATGATTCAAGAACGTCCTGATTTCAAGACACTCGATCCGTTTGACATACTTGAGAGGCTCAACACACACGAATTTCAGCTTTCTGAGAAAAGAGACATCTATGGTCCCAACTATGGGCGAACTCGTGCCTTGAAGGCAAAGGCTGTCTCCTCATCTGAAGAAGAATCTGACAGCAGTTCTGATGATCCTGAAGACATTGGAAGGGAGCTTGCTATGCTTGTGAAGAAGTTCCAAAAATTCACCAAGAAGAAAGGCCTCAGAAAGTCTTCACGATCAAGCTCAAGGAATGATGAAGCTTCTGCTCGTGACTACAAGAAGAGAACATGTCACAAGTGCAAGAAACCTGGCCACTACATCTCTGAGTGTCCACAGTGGGACAATGAGAATAAGAAGAAGAAGAAGAAGAGCAAGGAGTATGACTCTGACGACAAGAAGAAGAAGAAATACTCAAAATCTTCTTCCAAGTCTTCCTCCAAGTCTTCATCACACAAGAATAGCTCATCTGGCAAGGCACGTGCGTTTGTTGGCAAGGAAATGGACTCTGAGGAGGAGTCCGCTTCTGAGGAGGCGGAGGTGGAGTCTGAGGAGGAGTCCGATTCTGGCGTTGCAAGTCTGGCTACAGCATACGTTGCCAAGTCCATCTTCAACACTGAAGACAATGACTTCATCACCGACACCGATGCAAATGACAAGGACTACTCCGCTCCTTCCTACTGCTTCATGGCACGCGGTGCCAAGGTAAACACACACACTACTCACTATCAAACATCTAGTGATGATGACTCTGATTGTGGTTCCAAACCCAGCTACAAAACACTTGCTAAAATTGCAACTGAACAACAGAAAGCTATGGAACACATTCAAAAACTGTTAGACAAAAGCGATGATATGTTAGACGCTGAAATGACTCGATCTCAGTCCTTAATTGAACACATAAAAAATCTTCACGTTAAGTATGAGGAACTTGAAAGTCGTCATGAAACGCTCTCAACAACTCATGAAAGGCTTTCCTATGATTATCTTCAAAGGAAGCAAGATCTTGAGAAATTGAGAGCGGCTCATGAAGATCTTCAAAAGGAAAACAAGTCACTTCGCGCCGAACAGATCAGTTCAGCTCAGGAAGGATTTGAACCACCATGTCTTAAATACATTGAGCGTGATAACGCTACTTCTGTTGCTGAATGTTCTACTGCTGCTACTGTTGCAATATCTTCAACTGTTGATGTGGTAACTAACCCCTCTGCTGAGGATACCACTGCTATTGCTGATGAAAATGCTAGGTTGAAGACACTGCTTGAAACAGGGATGTACAAAAGTCTCAAAGGGCATCAGACACTATGTGATGTCCTCAAAAGGCAGATCCTGAACCGAAACCCTAGGAAAGAGGGTGTTGGGTTCGAAAGGAAAATGAATGCTGATGGCTCTTACTGGAAACCTGAGCAGTACCCCAAAACCACATGGGTTGCTGCAAAGGAACCCTCAGCAGATTCATCCACCCTATCTGGCTTCACTTGCGCTAACCCCATTGTTATTGATGAATCCTTTGATGCAAACTATAAACTGTTTAAGAATCAGAATGGCGAAGTGTTTGCCAGGTATATTGGTACTAACTGCAGGAATGGACCGCCTATGAAGAAGATCTGGGTGCCGAAAAGGTGTTTGGAGAATCTCCCTGTGAATATCATCATGACACCACAAGTGAAGAAGGCAAACCCCAGACCACAGGCTTCATACGGTCCAAAGGCTTCATACAGACAGAGGACTCACCTGAGTCACACTAACGCAAATGTTTTGCAGGGAAGCCATACTCAGGCCTATGAATATGAGTGTGGTCCATCAAACCGCATGTTCATAAGACCAAGAACTATTCTGCTTATTCTTATGAGTACTATTGTCCACCTGCAAGACTTTTTGCTAGGGCTCCAAAGCCAAAGTTCTCAGATGCTGCACTTAGACTTATTGCTTCGAAGCCACCCCTGAAGATGTGGGTGGCTAAGAAAGCTTAACTCTCTTTTGCAGGGAAAGGTCTCCAGCCGAAAACCAAAATCGTCTAACACTATTGCTGGGGACCTTAAACATCTTGTAGGGCGCAAGATCAAATGCCCAAATGGTCTTATTATGTACTTTGTTCCTGAATCGCTTGCAACTTGCCCTATCAGTCCTAATCTCGATCTAAGCTTTAATAATCCACTGGTTCGTCAAATGTTTTTGCTTCACAATTCTCTTCGTGAAGCCTATCCCCCTAACTGCATTGTAGGGTACGACACTAGCTGCTTCAGAATGGATTATTGATAGTGGGTGTACAAATCACATGACTGGCAAGCAAATCCTTCTCATGGACTCAACTTTACGTCCATCTGACAAAAGTCACATCACATTTGCTGACACTGGTAAAAGCAAGGTATTGGGTCTAGGTAGAGTTGCAATCTCAAGGGATCAACACATGGATAAAGTCATGCTTGTTGAATCCCTTAGTTTCAACTTAATGTCTGTCTCAATGCTTTGCGATTTAAACATGATTGTGATGTTTGGAAAATATCGTTGCCTTGTACTAATGGAATCTGACAAGTCTCTAGTGTTTGAAGGGTATCAGAAAGATGATTTGTACGTGGTAGATTTCTCAGCAGGACCACAACTTGCAGTATGTCTTCTAGCAAAAGCTTCTGAATGCTAGCTCTGGCATCGAAGGCTAGGGCATGCTAGCATGAGGAACCTCCACACCCTTGCAAGGAAGAAGCATGTCATAGGCATCGAGGGCGTCAAGTTCAAGAAGGATCACTTATGCGGTGCATGTGAAGCAGGAAAGATGACGAGGGCCAAGCATCCCTCGAAGACAATCATGACAACGACTGAACCCTTCGAACTGCTACACATGGATCTCTTCGGTCCCACTCATTACTCAACTCTTACTACTACTGCTTGTCTCTATGGCTTTGTCATTGTTGATGATTATTCAAGATATACTTGGGTGCATATAATCCTTTACAAGACTAAAGTGCAGGATGTCTTCAGACGCTTCGCCAATCGAGCAATGAACAACTATGGCGCCAAGATAAAGCACATCAGAAGTGACAATGGCACTGAATTCAAGAACACTGGCCTAGATACATATCTTGATACTTTGGGAATCACACATGAATTCTCAGCTCCGTACATGCCACAGCAGAATGGCATCGTCGAACGCAAGAACAGAACACTTATTGAGATGGCTCAGACGATGCTTGATGAATACAAGACTCCAAGAAAATCCTGGCCTGAAGCCATTGACACTGCATGCCATATCATCAACCGTGTTTATCTTCACAAGCTTCTGAACAAGACATCCTATGAGCTCCTTACTGGCAAGAAGCCAAATGTCAGTTACTTCAGAGTATTTGGCGCTCGGTGCTGGATCAAGGATCCATATCACACTTCAAAATTTGCACCAAAAGCACATGAGGGTTTTCTGCTTGGATATGGAAAGGATTCGCACTCCTACAGAGTCTTCAATCTCTTTCATTATAAAGTGGTTGAAACAGTGGATGTGCGGTTCGATGAGACTAACGGCTCACAAAGAGAGCACCTGCCAAATGTGCTAGATGAAGTTCCATCTAGTGAATCAATCAAACTTATGGGAACTGGAGAAATCATACCTTCTGAAGCTCAACCTGAAGAGGAACTTATCATCTCCGCACCTGATCAACCTGAAGACAATGCTCAGCCTGAAGACAATCCCTCTAACAATGACAATGATCA
Source organism: Triticum dicoccoides (assembly GCF_002162155.2). Taxonomy (NCBI): domain Eukaryota; kingdom Viridiplantae; phylum Streptophyta; class Magnoliopsida; order Poales; family Poaceae; genus Triticum; species Triticum dicoccoides. The sequence continues at coordinate 435,656,267 of NC_041388.1, forward strand.
GCAAGAGCAAAATCTTCGTCCTGTACATCCCCGTGTTGCAAATGAAGTACAAATTGAGAGAATAATTGGCAGCATCAATGCACCAGGTCCACTCACTCGTTCAAGGGCAACACAGCTAGCAAATTTCTGTGGGCACTTCGCATTCATCTCAATAATTGAACCCAAGAAAGTTGAAGAAGCCTTCATGAAACCTGAATGGATTCAAGCTATGCAAGAAGAGCTTCAACAGTTTGAGCTGAATAATGTATGGGAACTGGTTAAGCATCCTGATCCTCGGAAGCACAATATAATAGGCACCAAATGGATATATCGCAAAAAGCAAGATGAGCATGGTCAAGTTGTCAGAAACAAAGCTCGTCTCATTGCTCAAGGATACACTCAAGTTGAGGGGATTGACTTCGATGAAACATTTGCTCTTGTGGCTAGACTTGAAGCCATACGCATACTGTTGGCCTATGCAAATCATCATAACATACTTCTATATCAAATGGATGTGAAGAGCGCTTTTCTTAATGGCAAGATTGAAGAAGAAGTGTATGTTGCACAACCGCCTGGCTTTGAAGATCCAAAACATCCTCTGGGTAAAGAGTTCGATCAAAAGGTATACCGCTCCATGATTGGTTCTTTACTTTATCTATGTGCATCTAGGCCAGATATTATGCTTAGTGTTTGCATGTGTGCTCGATTCCAAGCGGCACCAAAGGAATCGCATCACTTAGTTGTGAAGTGAATTCTTCGATATTTGGCTTACACCCCAACTCTAGGATTATGGTATCCAAATGGCTCAGAGTTTGATCTGGTTGGATTCTTGGATGCTGATTATGCTGGTGGTGGATTGCAAGTCTACATCAGGCACATGTCATTTTCTGGGACGATCACTTGTATGTTGGTCTTCAAAGAAGCAGAACTGTGTATCTCTCTCCACTGCTGAATCTGAATACATTGCTGCTGGATCTTGCTGCGCTCAGCTTCTGTGGATGAAGCAAACACTCAAAGACTATGGCATTCATCTGAAGCAAGTGCCACTCTACTGCGACAATGAAAGCGCCATCAAGATTGCCAACAACCCAGTTCAGCACTCGAAGACAAAGCACATTGAAATTCGTCATCACTTTCTCAGAGATCATGTTGTGAAGGAAGATATTGATATCATACACGTCAACACTGAAGAGCAATTGGCAGATATCTTCACCAAGCCCTTGGATGAGAAGAGATTTTGCAAGTTACAGTGTGAGCTAAATATCTTGGAATCCTCAAATATCCTGTGATCAGGCACACATCCTAACACTTATGCATATTAATGACTTAGATGTGCAACACACGAAGTAAAGTATATCTTCAATCAATGAAGATTTACATTCTAAGTGTGAATACATTAATGTGGAATCTAACTTCAAAGCGCCACGATAATTGTGCGCCGTGTCTGGGTCTAATACTTCCTATACAGTGGGTAACGCCGCCACCAAATTCTTCTGTTTGAAGTGTTTTACCCATGGCGTTACATTTGCTATGTATTCACATTTTTTTGTCTTCATTCTCAACTTATCCTCATGATTATCTTCACTATGTTGGTTTGATTGTCTTTTTCACATATATATATACATATATATACTAGTGTTCTGTCCTCTACATCATTCACTTATAGCTATGTCTTCTTGTTGAATCTTTTGAACTAAGTGAATGTGATCGGACCCTAACCTCTCTATGCTTTCTATCTCAAACTCTATCTCTCCAAATCATATGCATTCTCTTGAAATTGTCGAATGTCTTCTCTGCGTCCTTGTCAGCAGAGGATACAGAGACAAACATTAAGTCCGTTTTCAATGCTAATTCCTTCACATGAAACCCGGAGAAGTAGGAACGACCACCCGACAATCCAGGCATGCGTGGGAACATGGAACAACCTCCGATATGTTGCATGATGGCCACGTGTCCTTCAGATGTGAAGCGCCAGGGGCACCTGTGTAATAACACTGTGTCGTCCCTGTCCCTATAAATACACGCCTCACCACAGTCATTATCCTTTCTTCCACTCTCGCTCAAACCCTAGCACCACTGCTAGCCCTCGACGACGCTGGCGACGAAGCGCATAGGTGCCGCGACCTCTCCGACGCCGTCTTCACGCCGGCCGCGGACATCGTCTTCTCCGCCGCCGCCATAGGTGTCCTCCGTCGCCAAGTTAGGGCACGGACGATCGAACTGCTCGGCCTCCTCTACCACTCCGTCTAGCAGTTCTTCATGTGGTAAATAAAACTTCCTTTTTACGGCCCCTTTGATCCTATAGATTCGTCACTTTCTACCACAAGCAGTTTCTGTTCACACAAGTTGGATCTATTTCATACTGCATCTCATAATATGCCTAGTATGTTCACTTATGCTTCACAAAGTAGTTAGGTTCCTCACTTGTACTGATCCATGGATTCGTACAAATCTAGAACCAACTCCTTATCTATGAGTGAATGTATTCGCACGATGAGGTCAATGTCTTCTAAACTGATTTATCTTCAAAATCTTCTGAGAATGCATATGACCTCTTCCCCTTCCCTCGCACCTTAATGCTGTCACAGGTACATGTCCGTGGGAGAATCCCTTGGTTCTCATAGTCTGCATTCATTTGCAAAATTCTTACAGCATCATATAAATTCTCCCGAAGCCAGTTCCTGTTTGTCCAGCAAGCGAAAGCCTTTTAAGCCTTTGAATGTATTGAAGCCATTCAGTTTAAAGTTCATGGCTGCAGAGAAATCAGCAAGGAAGGGTGGCAGAAAGCGTCGAGGTGAAACATCAAGAGATCTGCCCGATGACCTCTCAGAGCTGTACAAGACAGATCCAGAAGAGGATTACAATCAGCGCAAGACACGAATCCAATGGATTCGACGATATTGGGCAGAACAGTGGTTCAAGTACAGGTTTGTGACCAAGGAATATGCTGAGAAGAATGCCATCAAGTGACCATGGGGAGACATCCTATACAGAACTCTTTAACCCAGGTCCAAAGATGAAGCCATTGAACAAGGCTTCTATCCCTGCATGGTCCATGGACCACAGCCTGCGGATGTTGACCCATCATCATTGCTATGGTGTCGTGACGACAATCTGTTCAAGCGCAACTTCCAGTTTGCCCAGAATTCGGCGAAGTAGAACAAGAAGTCATTGGGACTAGACTTCAACCCTGGTCCCTCTACTCCCCGTGTCGATGGCACCCGCGAAGCTGAACCCAATCTTGTTGGGCCTTCTATAACCTGGACGGTCTTATCACTCATATCATGGTTAAAGGGACAACCATGGATGAGCCTGCAGATGACGCTGAATCTGATGAAGCGCCTACACCGCCGAAGCCAAAGAAACTGAAGCAGCCTAAAGCTTCAAAGCCTGCCTCAGCACCAAAAATATCACGGGCGAAGCCACTGGCTACTGCACCTCCTGAAGACAGTGTGCAGTCTGAAGATTTGTCATGCATCTCCAAGCCCTCAAAAGTCAAGATGCCTCTGCAACACACCAGTCAAGAACTGACTGCTGCTGCTATTCTGCGAAACGACGCCATTGATCTATCCAGCGATGAAGATCTAGCAGATGACGCTCTTGAGCAACTGATCAAGAGCAAAGAAGAAGCTGAAATCTTCAATGATTTGCCTCTCTTTGATGTGGCAATCATCCATGGCGCCATTGCTTCAGAGCTAGCTTTAGCTCAGCGCATCGTTGAACTGAAGCAAAATATCGACTTTGAGAAAGTTTAGTTCAAGAAGCATATGGCCAAGCTCAGCGTACAAGAGGTCAAGAACTTCAAGATCATGCTGCACGAGCTCAAAGAAGCCTTTCTCAAGAAGCGTGGAGAAGCTCAAGGTTCTCGTGAGCGCATGAAGAGCCTGGCTGACAAGTGTGTGCAAGCCTACAATGAGGCTGAGAAGTGCAAGGCCCTTGGTCGTCCTGGCATTGACCCCAGGATGGCTGCAAAGAAGAAGAAGAAGCCCGCTGTGACCGAACCCGACGCACCAAGGCAGGAAGCACATCCCATTGTCTTCCCAGCCAGCATGACTGGCTCGAAGCCAAAGGCCAGGTCAACCGCTTCAGAACTAAAGAAGACGAGGACTGCTGAGGCTGAAGCCAGAAAGAGGAAACATCCTGAAGCCTCTGATGCTACTCCCTCCAAAAAGAAGCAGAAGACCAAGAAGGAACGGGCTGCTCCCATAGAGCCCTTATTTGTTGAACCTATCTCAATGGTTCGCCCTGCATCTACACACCAAGAGCGCCAACTGATTGTCCATGAGCCTGCTTCCACAGAGGCTCATACAGCTGAAGACATTCCAGCAGTTGATCCCACCGCTGCTGAAAACATTGGTCACCATGACAATGTTGAAGATAATGTAGTTCTTCCTCAGATCGAGCACCAACAGGTATCATCGCCTGTGCTTACGCACAGCGAACTCATCATCATTGGTCGTCCTCTGACGCCAATTGCTCAGGATGCATCATGGGTTGATCACCCACAACAACAAGTCACACCACCCCGGCAGGAAGAAGAAGATGACTTTGAGGCCCAGCCAACTCCATCTCCAGAGGCGTCATCAGTGTTACGCAGGCTTCGCAAAGGACCAAGGTCTCAAGTCCCTCTTTCGAGCGTTCCAGAAGGAGAAGTGCCCCACCAATCTGTTGTACGTCAAGTGTTTCCAGATACCACTCCTACTGTGAATGTCTTCGAGTCTGAGGCTAAAGCTGCTGAAGACATTCCGGCTGCATCAGCCGACGACACCCAAGAAGAAGAACATGTCCCTACTCCCCCAACTACTGAAGAAGCTGTTCTCGAGGAGAACGTATTTGTGCCTGACCCTCCAGCTCATCAAGTGGAGGTAGAAAATCTTGAGGCTGCCACCACCAACACAAATGAAGCCAATGACGTTGTCATGGCTGAAGCAAATGTAGAGCCTGCACCAATGCCAGAAGTCAATGAAGCCATTGATGCAACTGCTCCTAAAGCCTCTATTGTGCAGCCCAACGCCTCTGCCACTGCTCCTGTTCCTGCACCTGCTGCTGGTCCTCAGTTTGATTATCATGTTGAGCACAGGCCTTAGGTACAGAAGCCAATGCCAAGATTGCCCAGGTTTCCAGGTCCTGCATCAGCACCTAGATCCTTTAATGTCAATGGCTTCAAAGCAGACAACACCTTCTTCAATAGCTCCAAGAACCCCTACTCAAGGGAAAGAATATCTTCTGATTGGTTCTGGAGCTATCCGCAGCGAAGTTATTACTCATGCATTCTGTACAATCAAGGTCGCATCTTCCCTCATATGCATCTTGACACCGAAGCAATAACTGGTCTGCCCTGCTTGGAAGAAGCTCTGGATTGCTTCAAAGAGGCTGGATTGTTGCCCTTCGTCACCGACCAAGAGCACTGGAATGAAGAGTTGCTGCTCCAATTTTATGCCACTCTTCACATACGAGGCTACAACAGAGATCTGAAGACTTGGGTCCTTGAGTGGATGACTGGAAATGTTCATCACGAAGCCAAAGCCTTTGATATCATTGAGCTCACTGGTCTGCCCACTCCTGGAGATCTCTATGAACCTGGCTGTTAGCTTCACAGTGAAGCTATGGAGAGCATCTTTCAGAAGCCTGAACCGAACATGAGTCAGATGCTCAGTATGATGAAGCCTTTGCCTCCAGATGATGCATATCCTAAGGAGTTCTTTGTTGAAGACCTTGAGTATCTGCCACGGACTATCTATCACATTATAAGGCGAACTCTCTGGCCCATCAAAGGACATTCTCCACATGCAAAGCTGGAAGGTGCAATGAAGACTTTGGTCTTCTATATTCTTCACGGCAAATGCTTCAATGCACAAGACTTCTTCATCTGCCAACTTGCTGCATCAGGATCTGATCTTTTTGGCTTGAAGTTCTACGCTCCATGGATAATGCGGCTGATTAAACTCCACTCAGCTATCTCATATCAGCCATCTGCTCGCAATCATCGGATCTTTCTGCCTGACGTGGATATGTCCGTTGAAGCCATTTATCCAGAGCCTGCCAAGGAGCCTCTTAGTCTTCAGAATGCTGAGCATCAAAGTTTCTCTCAGAACCTTGAAGGAGTTGAAGCAGTCACTCGTGTTTATCCTCTGGCTGGTACTACACGTGCACCTCATCGTGCCCTCACTGAAGCCATGGAAAGCACCATTGCCCAACGGCCCAAGAAGCGATCTCGTGTTCTCAATGACCGAGAGCTTCTAGTAGCTCTTCATCAAAAACAGGATAGGCATCATGACTGGCTGAAGCGCCAAATGCAAAGCCTCTTGGTGGATGTCAACCGCATTCGAAATCTTGCCACCAAGAATGCCTTTGTTACCCATGAAACCTGTCAGTGTACATGGAAAGGGCTGACGCTTATGTGTTCTGAGGATGATCTTCAAGAGGATGGCTTCTCTGAACGTTTCAAGTTTGACTCCACACCTCCCCGAAGGACTGTGCTGCGACGAACTCCATCTCTTGAAGACTCTGAGTTCTCTTCCTCTGCGCAACTGTGAATGCTAGAGTGATCGAGGACGAAGATGATGCCACTTCACCGCCCCTACTTCTGCACGCATCGACACTGCTCCGAGTTCTTCTGCACCGCCGAACACCACCGACGACCTTGTTGCTTCGTCTACTCCTCATGGGAACGAGTAGATTCTCTATGTCTTCAAACCTTTTTGGTCCTTACTGACAAAAGGGGGAGAAGCATATGAGTTTGATAGTCTTCAAGCGGGTCCATATGGGTGGTTATTTTATGTTTTGCCTAGTGTTTACAACTCTTGTTTTGATACATTTTGTTCTTTGAGTTGTAACACTTAAACTCGATGGCCGTCTGCTACTTATTTGCTATTCTGTGATGCGATGATAAATTCTGCATGTGCGACGATAAATTCCGCACTTAGATCATTTTGCAGACGTCCATTTTTCATTATGCATGTCATTATCTTCACATACTTTTCATGCATGATGAATTGTCATCATAAATTGAAGAGGATCTCCACAAGTACAACCGGCCATTTGCATTTGCATTCCAAAAGCAAATTACTTATATGCACATCTTCAGGGGGAGCCCTTGCAACTTATGAAGACAATTCCTTATCCTTTACAATTTCACATATTATATTCCCCGTTGAAAACTTCAACTAGTTTGTCATCAATCACCAAAAAGGGGGAGATTGTAAGTGCATCTAGTGCCACCCCTAGTTGGTTTTGGAGTATTGATGACAAACCTAGTTGAGGGACTAATGTGTTTGTGAGAATTGCAGGATAACACAGGTACAAGTCCCTCATTGATTCGGTTTTCCTACCAGAGATGACCCCTAAAAATGTATGAAGACATTGAAGTCAAAGGTGGTATGTGAAGACATTCACATTGATGACTATGACAAGAGAAGACATCGCATGAAGACTATGGAGTGCGAAGGCTTAGACCTTTCATAGTTCTTTTTCTTCTTTGTTGAGTCATAGGAACCACCGTACTGTTAAGTGGGGTCCAAGAGAACCAGTCAGAATGACTGAAGTGATGCTTAACCAAAATCCTATGTCTTCGAGTGAAGACTATGAGAGTGAATCTTGTTCAGAGTTGGACAAGTCAGCTTTGCTTGTAGCCCAAGTAAAGTTGCCATGTGTGTTTGAAATCTGACCATTGGAACACGTGTCAGTTCCTTAGTGACCCAGGGTCATTTCGGACAAATCAGGTCGGGTTGCCTAGTGGCTATAAATAGCCCACCCCCTACAACCATAAACGGTTGGCTGCTCAGAGTTAAAGTACGGCTTTTGTCATTTGAGAGCAACCCACCTCGAAGCCTTTGAGAGAGAATTCCTTGAGAGGATAAAGCCCTAACCACCCAGAGCCAAAGAGTGTTAGGCATCACTTAAGTCTTCTTGTCTGTGTGATCTGAAGACTTATTACACTTGAGGACTATGAATCCTCCAGCCGGTTAGGCATCGCGTTCTGAGCATCCAAGAGTCATTGTGGATCGCCGATGAACGAAGTCTGTGAAGGTTTGGAAGTCTACCTTGAAGACTTACCAGAGTGATTGGGCGAGGACTGGGTGTCCTTAGCTCAAGGGGAATAAGCTGAAGATGAGGTCTTCTGAGTTGAATCTTAGCCTCCCTAACCAGACGTACAGTTGTCACAGCAACTGGAACTGGTCCAACAAATCATTGTCTTCAACGAGTCACTGGTTTCATCCTTCCCTTCCCTTCCCTTTACTTACTATTGGTTCTTGTGAAGTCATTGTACGATAGCATTACCATTCGACTTCACTAAGTGATTACGTGTACTGATTGGCTTCTCAATATCTTCCTACCTGATCCTTACTGCCTAGCTGCTATTAGTCATTGTGCTTTCACTTCATTGAATATGTGACTATGGTTTGACCAGTGTAGTCTACCTTCCGCTGCATGGTAATAGGTTTATTTCTATCGTTTGTCTTCGAAACTTACATGTTTTGAAGACTTTCATAAAAATCGCCTATTCACCCCCCCCCCCTCTATTCGATCACTAGCACTTTCAGAGGGAGTGTCATCTAACTTACTTTCCCTGGTTCTTCTGTATCATGGACGAAGTCAATTACTTGGTATTGTTAAATTGTACAACTTAAGTCAATTTAATTTTGTTAAACAGTACAACTTCAGTCAATTTTCTTTCGTTGTCAACAGGAAATTAGAAATACAAAACGAAGCAGACTTTGTCAGTTACATCCCGTGTTACTACACACTTCTAGATAATGGTATATTATGTTATTATTTTCAAAAGTTATGAACAATTGACTTAGCCTATGTCCACTGTCTTGTGTAACTGAATTTTACCTTGACAGCTCCAGGTCCTTCTAGTTTTGATGAAGAAACAATGGGATCAACTTAATCAAGCCTTCATTAATTTAGTACCAGCTTGTGCAACAATGCACTTTGTTAAACTATTTACATATTTCTATGACATTTCTCTTGTTTTAATAATGGAGTTCATATTTCCTACAAAATGTGAATATGTAGTGTATCTCTACCATGCATTGATATATGTGGTATACTAGTCTTAACTTTTTTTAGCCGCTTACTTATAGCCCTAGGCTTTGAAAAATCCTGGCTCCACCTCTGCATGGTGGGTTGTCTCATTGGAACCGTCCTTAAGAACTGAGTTCTGTGTAAGTTGTCCAATGACTAGCTACTATCACACATTGGGCTCCGGGCGCTCCAAGCTCTCTCGGCTTATTAGCCAACTTGATCTCTGTCCAGGAGTTGCAAATAGTTTCTGGTGTTTGTAGGTAGTGTTAGTAGTCTACCAAGTGGCACCCGGCCAGGTGGGCTTGGGACACACTAGGCACAGTGGCACGGTGTACCAAGTGGCACCTGGATGGTGGGCTTGGGAACCCTGCTCACATCGTTTGGGGCCAGCGACACCCCGGCCGGATCTCCTTGCGGATGGAACCCGAATAGGCAATAAACCTGGATGAGAGACTTGCGTGGTTAGTAAGGTCGTGGCGACACCCTTGATGGGCTTCCGCTTGAAGGTTGCCGAGTACACGTCGTGTAAACGGCGATAAGTGGTGAGAGCATGTGTGAAGAAGTACACCCCTGCAGGGTTATCATGATCTATTCGAATAGTCGTGTCCTCGGTTATGGACTTCTTGGATGCTTACGTGGTACATAGACAACTTAAGGTGGATACTCTAAAATTCTCAAGACAAGTGTGAGTGCTATGGATGGCCTCCTGTAGGGAGACGGGGATGAATCCATAGTAGTGTATTGATGTGGTGATTACTGGACTCGTGTGCGCTGCCTCACCTCAAAGAAGTTTCTCGTTGTCGTAGAACAGGATAGCCACTGAGTCAAATCTGGCTTGCTGCAACTAAACCCCACATTACCTTCTTGATACAAATGCATGTATGATAGGATCTGATGTAAGTCTTGCTGAGTACCTTCGTACTCACGTTTGCTTTATCTATGTTTTGCAGGTGAGACATCTGTCTCACTAGTAGTACCGCTTGGACTTCGACGAGTAGCTTGTTACCTCAGCTACGATCTTGTACCCTTGGGAGGGACCTGTAGATAGTCAGTCCTCTTAGCCTTTTTCTTTTGTAGTTGTCTATACTCAGACATGTAATGCTTCCGTTGCTTGTATGCTCTGAATGATGGGTCATGTGACCCCTATTTGTATTTAATGCTATGTGGCTCTTCCGGGCCTTTATCTATTTGAATTGCGTTATGTTGTGATGCCATGTTGTACAACACATACTTGCATGTTATGCGTACGTGTGACGTGTATTGCTATGTGTGGGATCCGACAATCTAGTTGTTTATCCTTGGCAGCCTCTCTTATGGGGAAATGTAGTCTAGTGCTTCCTTGAGCCATAGTAGTCCGCTACAGCCCGGTTCACCGGAGTCCTGCTAGCCCAGCACTACTGCTCAGGACACTTGACTGGTCGGCATGTGTTTCACTTTGTTCATGTGTCTGTCCCTTCGGGGAAATGTCACGCGGTGACATCCGGAGTCCTGCCTAGCCTGCTACAGCCCGGGTTCCCCGGAGTCCTGTTAGCCCAGTGCTACAGCCCGGATTCACACGCTGCTGACCGACATGCTCAATGTGAAACACGTATGCCTGCCCCCATAGGTTAGTGCCACTTTGGGTTCACGACTAGCCATGTCGGCCCGGGTTCTCTGTCATATGGATGCTAGCGACACTATCATATATGTGAGCCAAAAGGCGCAAACGGTCCCGGGCCATGGTAAGGTGACACCCGTGGGAATACCGTGCGTGAGGCCGCAAAGTGATATGAGGTGTTACCGGCTAGATCGATGTGACTTGGAATCGGGGTCCCGACAGCCTTGGTATCAGAGCCTGACTGCCTGTAGGATTTCCAAGGCAACCTGGTCGAAGTTGAGTCTAGAAATTCTTTAGCTATATAGGGGAATTGATTGTGGAAGGGAACGTAACGCTCTTTTTACTCCTTATACCTCATGCCTTCTGATCTGAGTCATCCTATCTTTCCTACGGGGTTAAGGAACTAGGCTTCCTCTTCCGTCTATCAGGATCACGTGTTACTACTTCGTAGTCTCTTAGGATTGGTTGATCTGAGTCATATTCCAGTTTGAGTACCTCCGGTGTAGTCTGTTTAGTAATATCTCAGAACCTTGAGTGATGGTGTTGAGTTTGGTACTACCCCATCATTTGCAGGATGTCTCATTTTGAGCATTTTACTGCCGTTATGCTGCCGGAATTGTCCTAGGAGTTGGAGAGATACTAATTTCTTGTGCTATTCTACTTCCTTATGATGATGCTGAATCCATCCTTTGTTTCCTTGGTTGGTTCTTCAGGATGTTGTCATCTAACCGAAGTTCTATTGCTCGTAGCCGGAACCACGGAGATGGTAGGGATGAGGATCCTCCTGATCAGTCTGTGTTGGCAAAGTTCATGTTAGAGATGGAGAGGAACAAGCGTGAGTCTAACCGCTTGTTAGCATGTATCGAGGAGAACACCGCACCCCAGTGCAAAGAGTCAGCGACCATCTATGATTTCATTGGTCTGAAACCACCTACCTTCCATCATTCCATTGAACCACTCGATGCAGATGACTGGCTCCATAGTATCACTATCAAGTTGCGTTTTGTGAACGTAGCTGAAGGTGACAAGGTCACCTATGTTGCATATCACCTGGAAGGTCTTGCTAGTCTTTGGTGGCAGAACTATGAGGCTATGCTTCCAGCTGGCCAGATAACCACCTGGAGAGATTTCACTGAGGCTTTTCGCGAGCTTCACATTCCTCAAGCTCTCATTGACCGCAAGAGAGAAGAGTTCTGTAGTTTCAACCAGGATAAGATGGCTGTTGATGCTTACAGTAGAGAGTTTGAGAACCTCGCCCGCTATGCTACAGAAGAGGTGTCCACGGACGCCAAGAAGCGGGCTAGGTTCCGGAAGGGTCTCAACCCCAAGTTGCGTCGTGATCTCCACTTGCATCATTGCAATACATTCCAGACTCTCGTGAACAAGGCCATTAATGCAGAGATAGCTCAACTCACTTACGTGGAGTCTCGTAAGCACACACGTGATTTGGGTTCTTCCTCCGGTTCTACTTCGCAGAAGCGTCGGATTTGGGTTCCGAACTCTGCTCTTCCACCTGGTTATACACCGAGGCCTTCTTATGTGGTGCCTCACCCAGCTCAACCGTATTCTCCACCTAGGCCTACTGGTAGACCGCTTGTCAATGCGGGTACATGTCCTACCTCAGGGACTTGCTTCACATGCGGAGAGCCAGGACACTATGCACGTGACTGCTCTCAAACCAGTTATGCTCCACCCCAACCCGAGAAGCCTATTGACCGAGGTAAGACACCATGCAAGATGATCAGTATCAAGTTAGCTTCCACTGAACGTGGACGTGTGCATCACATCTCAGCTAAAGACGCTCATGATGATCCGGATGTCATTCTTGGTACACTCCTTGTCAATTGTCACCCAGCATCGGTTTTGTTCGATACTGGAGCATCTCATTCCTTCATTTCCGAAAGCTACGCTAACTTGCACAACATGTCATTTTGTGATATGCCCTCTCCACTAGTCATTCAAACTCCTGGATTCAAATGGAAAATTTCTAGTGTAAGCCATGGTAATGAAATCCTTGTTGACAGACTTGTATTCCTTGCCTCACTTGTAGCCCTCAAGTCTATAGATATTAACATCATCTTGGGTATGGACTGGATGAAAGCTCATTATGCCAAGATTGATTGTTACACCAGGTCCGTTCAGCTTACCCACCCATCTGGCAAGATAGTCACTGTCTCCACCAGAGTTGCAAAGCGCCAACTCTATTCTTTTAATGCCAGCCGTCTTCCAGACCTTGAAGTTATCCCGGTAGTCCGTGACTTTCCGGATGTCTTTCCTGAGGAACTGTCAGGTGTTCCACCTGACAGAGATGTAGAGTTTGTCATAGATCTTATCCCAGGAACCGCTCCAATTTCTAGGAGACCTTACAAGATGGCACCCTTAGAACTAGCTGAGCTTAAGAAACAACTCGATGAATCCTTGCAAAAGGGTTTCATCCATCCCAGTTCTTCTCCTTGGGCTTGCCCCGTTCTCTTCATCGAGAAGAAGGATGGTACGGACCGGATGGTTGTAGATTATCGTCCCGTTAATTTGGTCACGATAAAGAACAAGTTTCCGCTCCCCAGGATCAATGACCTATATGATCAGCTCGCTGGATCCTCAGTCTTTTCTAAGATGGATTTGAGGTTAGGCTACCACCAAATCAAGATCAGAAACGGGGACATTCCTAAAACGGCTTTTGTCACTCGTTATGGTCAGTACGAGTACACCGTCATGTCCTTTGGTCTAACCAACGCTCCAGCTACATTCTCCCGCTTGATGAACTCGATCTTCATGGAGTACTTAGATAAATTCGTCGTGGTTTACCTCGATGATATCCTTATTTACTCGAAGAACAAGGAAGAGCATGCCGAACATCTTAGACTTGTGTTAGAAAAACTCAGAGAACACCGCCTTTATGCCAAGTTCTCCAAGTGCAAATTTTGGTTACCAGAAGTGACCTATCTCGGCCACGTGATCTCTGGTAAGGGCGTTGTTGTCAATCCCGAGAGAGTTCAAGCCGTTCTTGATTGGACTCCGCCTGAAATGGTTAAGCAAGTTAGGAGTTTCCTTGGCCTAGCCAGTTATTGTCGCCGCTTCGTTGAGAACTTCTCCAAAGTGGCCAAACCTCTCACGGAACTTCTCAAGAAAGATAAAAAGTTTGAGTGGTCCCCATAGTGTGAGTACAGTTTTCAGGAACTGAAAAGACGCCTGACTTTTGCTCCCATACTTGTGCCACCGGATTTCACTAAGGACGTTGTTATCTATTGTGACGCCTCACGACAGGGACTAGGTTGCATTCTTATGCAAGATCACCATGTGATTTCCTATGCATCTCGACAGTTGCATCCACATGAGGAGAATTATCCTACACATTATCTAGAGCTTGTAGCCATAGTCTATGCACTTAAGACCTGGCGACATTACCTTCTTGGTAAGCGTTGCGAGGTTTACACCGATCACCAGAGTCTCAAGTATATCTTCACCCAACCAGATTTGAACCTTAGGCAAAGACGTTGGTTGGAGTTGATCTCAGATTACGACTTAGGGATTACCTACATCCCAGGCAAGGGAAATGTTATGGCTGATGCGCTAAGTCGTAAGTCCTATTGCAACAATCTCATGTTGCAGCAGGGCCAACCACTTCTCCATGAGGAATTCTGTAAGCTTAATCTTCACATTGCTCCTCATGGATTCCTTTCTACCCTGGTGGCGAAACCTACTCTTGTGGATCAAATCATCTCTGCTCAGAAGCAGGATACGGGAATTTCCCGGATCAAGAGAAACATTAACAAGGGAGTTGGTGGTAGTTTCTCTATAGATGATCGAGGTGTTGTTTTCTTTGAGAGTCGCTTGGTGGTTCCCAAGAATCAACATCTTCGACAATTAATCCTTAAGGAGGCGCATGAATCTCCTCTCACGATTCATCCTGGTAGTACTAAGATGTATCAGGACCTACGCCAGAGGTTCTGGTGGACTAGGATGAAGAGAGAAATTGCTCAGTTTATTGCTAATTGGGACGTTTGTTGTCGCGTTAAGGCAGAGCATCAAAGGCCTGCTGGCACCCTTCAACCTTTAACTATTCCTGAGTGGAAATGGGATAAAGTTGGTATGGACTTCATCACCGGCTTTCCCAGGACCAAGAAAGGGAATAATGCTATCTTCGTAGTCATTGATTGTCTTTCCAAAGTGGCTCACTTCCTACCTGTTCGAGAGAGTATCACTGCTAGTCAGCTCGCTAACTTATATATTTCTCGAATAGTTTCACTTCATGGTGTCCCACTAGAGATCAATTCAGACCGTGGTAGTCTTTTCACTTCTCATTTCTGGGAGAGTTTCCAAACTGCCATGGGCACCCATCTTTCCTTCAGTACCGCTTTCCACCCTCAATCAAGTGGTCAGGTGGAAAGGGTCAACCAAATTCTCGAAGAAATGCTTAGAGCTTGTGTTATCTCATTCGGTATGGATTGGGAGAAGTGTCTTCCCTTCGCCGAGTTTGCTTATAACAACATCTACCAATCCAGCCTCAAGAAAGCTCCTTTTGAGGTTCTGTATGGACAAAGATGTCGAACACCTTTGAACTCGTCAGAAACCGGTGAAAGACAACTCTTTGGACCGGATATGATCCAGGAGGCAGAAGAGCAAGTTCGTATCATTAGTGAGAATTTGAAAACAACTCAATCTTGTCAAAAGAGCTAGTATGACCGTCGTCATAAGGAAGTGGCTTATGAAGTTGGCGACAAGGCTTACCTTTGGGTTACCCCTTTGAAGGGTACCCATCGTTTCGGTATCAAGGGCAAGTTGGCTCCTCGTTACATTGGTCCTTTTTGCATTCTCGCTAAATGAGGAGAGGTTGCCTACCAGTTGGAACTACCCCCACATCTTTCTCGAGTACATGATGTCTTCCACGTCTCTCAACTCGGGCATTGCTTCTCGGATCCCATCCGCGGAGTGGACCACGAAACGCTTGATCTCCAAGATGACCTCACATATTGAGAGTACCATGTCCGCATTCTGGATCAAGCAGAGCGTGTCACCCGACGTCATAACATCAAGTTTCTCAAGGTTTAGTGGTCTCATCATTCCGAGAGAGAAGCTACTTGGGAGCGAGAAGATCGTCTTCGACTTGAGTACCCCACTTTCTTCCCGCCAACTCCTGAATCTCGAGACGAGATTTTTTCGAGTGGGGGCGAGTTGTCACATCCCTAGTTCTGGTATGACCTAGACCAGCTAGTCTTTGTGCATCATGTTTAAATTCCATTTAAAATTGAAATGGGGATTTGTGAAACCCTCAGAATCATTCTGGAAATGACCCAAATAAAAAATTGCTCTAAAAGGGTCCAAGAAAATGCTCATGTTGCTCTCTGAAAATCTTAGACAGAGATAAAATTCAAACCAACATTTTAAAGAGCTCATAAGTATTTATTTTGGACTTTTGGAATTAATTCAATAATTATTTGCATTGGATTTATATTTGATATTTTTCAAATATGATCCAATAACTCTGAAAGTTTGCAAGTGGCCTTGAATACTTTTAAATAGGCCACATAGTAATTTTCAAAAGTTTATGAAATGATTTGGTATAAAAATCAAATCAAAACAAATAGAAAAGAGAAATAAGAGAGAAGGAGAGAAGTACCTGGGCCTTACCTGGCAGCCCATCTGGCCGGCCCAGCCCACCAGGCGCAGGGAGGTCTTCTTCCTCCCGCCAGTCGGATGCACAGCGCGTGCCCGACGTGCGCACGGCCACCGCACGCCACCTCCTGCCTCCCTGCTTGCTCCTGCGACCCCTGGAGACGCCACGCAGACCCCCTCGACTCTCTCTCACTCTCCCTCGCTCTCACCCCCTTTCCTGGATCCCTCTCCCTCGCATCCGAGCGAGCTCGTCGCCACCGATCACTGCTGCCACGGCCACCGTCTCCGCCTCGCCCCTCTGACATGTCTACGAGCTCTGCGACGTCGTCCTCGTCTTCTCCATCGAGCCAGGCAAGCCGGGACGCACCGTAGCATCCTCATCGCGCTCGCCTTCGACCTCGGGCGCCGCTGATCACCGTCGTCGATTCGTCGTCCACAGCCCGTCCCCGAGCTCGCCAGCTGCACCAGTAGAACCGCTGTGACTTACTGGTCGTTTCCCCCATCCTTCCCTGCTCGATTTCTTCCTCTAGCCTCATCGCCCGTGAAACCGAGGCCGCTGTCTGCCATGGCCGGCGAGCCCGCGCTCCAGAGCCTCTCCTGCTCGCTCCAGGGGCACTGACACGCTCCTGGCGCCTCCAGGAGGCCGCCTAGCCACTCCGTTTGCTCGCTCAAGCGCTGCAGCCGCAACCCCGCACTCACCCGAACTCCGGCGCCGCCACGAGCTCACTTCCGGCGAGCTTCGTCCACCCCACGGCCTCCCACCTGCTCCGTTAGATGCGCGCGAGCGCCAGCCACCCTCAGCACCCATCCGCGCGTCGAATGGACGCCGGAGCAGCGTTTCCGGCGAGCGTCCGTCGCGGTTTTGGTCGCCGCCGGCCAAACTCCGGCGGGCTGACATGGCACTTGCTTAATTAGCACTAATCACATATTAGTTTAACCCCAAGGGTCAATGACAGACGGGCCCCACCGGTTTAGTTAACCAGCTAACATAATTAGTTAGAATTAATCTAATTCGACTGGACCCACACATCAGCCTCTGTAGTTGACATCGTGTCACTCACCAGTGGGTCCCACTGGTCAGGTTTGACCTGGACCGTACCCGTTGACCTGCTGACGTCATGCTGCTGTCATGCTGACGCAATATATCATTTTTTGGTTTAAAAATAAATCAGGAAATTCCAAAAAATGCTATAAACTTCAAAAATTCATAGAAATTCAACCGTAGCTCAGATTGAAATAATTTATATATGAAAAATTATCAGAAAAATTCAATCTATCCATCTGTACCATTTTCATGCATGACAAACCAACTTATACATGCTGTATATGAGGAAACACATGAATGGCATTTATAAAGGCATATTTTGGAGTTGCATTTGGAACTTTGGTTCCAATGGACTTCTTGCAAATGAATGTTGGATGCATTAACTCAAACAAACATCACATACTCATGCCATGATCATGCATCATATTGTTGCATATGCTTGTGTTTGATTGCCGACACCGTTCCTTCTCGATAGGTCCTGCTTCGGAGACCGATCCAGAGTACCTGTCAGAGGAGCAGTGCCCCCTGTTGATCTACCAGGAAAGCAAACCCCCTTGTTCATTTCGATACAATCCTAGCCTCTCGCTCCTGCGATCATTTATTGCATTAGGACAACAACGATTCAACTGCTACTTTGTGATGCGGTAGTTGAACCCATTCCTCTGCATGACCTGCCATTGCCACAGTAAATAGTTAAAACCCACTAGCATGTGTAGGAGTTGATTGAGCCATGTTGTGTTCCTATCATGCCATGCCTGCTATTGCTTAGAGTTGTGTCAGGTCTGATTCATCGGGAATGAATTGGAGTGGTACGATATGTTCTGGTGCTGAGAGTTAAGCGTGTGAACACGATTTGGTAAAGGTAGCGGTGAGAGGCCATGTAGGAGTACATAGTGGGTTGTCTCATTGGGACCGTCCTTAAGAACTGAGTTCTGTGTAAGTTGTCCAATGACTAGCTACTACCACACATTGGGCTCCGGGCGCTCCAAGCTCTCTCGACTTATTAGCCAACTTGATCTCTGTCCAGGAGTTGCAAATAGTTTCTGGTGTTTGTAGGTAGTGTTAGTAGTCTACCAAGTGGCACCCGGCCAGGTGGGCTTGGGACAGACTAGGCACAGTGGCACGGTGTACCAAGTGGCACCCGGATGGTGGGCTTGGGAACCCTGCTCACATCGTTTGGGGCCAGTGACACCCCGGTCGGATCTCCTTGCGGATGGAACCCGAATAGGCGATAAACCTGGATGAGAGACTTGCGTGGTTAGCCAGGTCGTGGCGACACCCTCGCTGGGCTTCCGCTTGAAGGTTGCCGAGTACACGTCGTGTAAACGGCGATAAGTGGTGAGAGCATGTGTGAAGAAGTACACCCCTGCAGGGTTATCATGATCTATTCGAATAGCCGTGTCCTCGGTTATGGACTTCTTGGATGCTTACGTGGTACATAGACAACTTAAAGTGGATACTCTAAAATGCTCAAGACAAGTGTGAGTGCTATGGATGGCCTCCCATAGGGAGACGGGGATGAATCCATAGTAGTGTATTGATGTGGTGATTAGTGGACTCGTGTGCGCTGCCTCGCCTCAAAGAAGTTTCTCGTTGTCGTAGAACAGGATAGCCACTGAGTCAAAGCTGACTTGCTGCAACTAAACCCCACATTACCTTCTTGATACAAATGCATGTATGATAGGATCTAATGTAAGTCTTGCTGAGTACCTTCGTACTCACGTTTGCTTTATCTATGTTTTGCAGGTGAGACATCTGTCTCACTAGTAGTACCGCTTGGACTTCGACGAGTAGCTTGTTACCTCAGCTACGATCTTGTACCCTTGGGAGGGACCTGTAGATAGTCAGTCCTCTTAGCCTTTTTCTTTTGTAGTTGTCTATACTCAGACATGTAATGCTTCCGTTGCTTGTATGCTCTGAATGATGGGTCATGTGACCCTTGTTTGTATTTAATGCTATGTGGCTCTTCTGGGCCTTTATCTATTTGAATTGCGTTATGTTGTGATGACATGTTGTACAGCACATACTTGCATGTTATGCGTACGTGTGACGTGTATTGCTATGTGTGGGATCCGACAATCTAGTTGTTTATCCTTGGCAGCCTCTCTTATGGGGAAATGTAGTCTAGTGCTTCCTTGAGCCATAGTAGTCCGCTACAGCCCGGTTCACCGGAGTCCTGCTAGCCCAGCACTACTGCTCAGGACACTTGACTGGTCGGCATGTGTTTCACTTTTTTCATGTGTCTGTCCCTTCGGGGAAATGTCACGCGGTGACATCCGGAGTCCTGCCTAGCCTGCTATAGCCCGGGTTCCCCGGAGTCCTATTAGCCCAATGCTACAGCCCGGATTCACACGCTGTTAACCGACATGCTCGATGTGAAACATGTATGCCTGTCCCCATAGGTTAGTGCCACTTTGGGTTCACGACTAGCCATGTCGGCCTGGGTTCTCTGTCATATGGATGCTAGAGACACTATCATATATGTGAGCCAAAAGGCGCAAATGGTCCCGGGCCATGGTAAGGCGACACCCGTGGGAATACCGTGCATGAGGCCGCAAAGTGATATGAGGTGTTACCGGCTAGATCGATGTGACTTGGAATCGGGGTCCCGATAGATTTGGGTGACTGCTCATGTATCGCGTGTAATAATCTCGTATTGAAAAACCTATTGGGGGAGGGGGGAGGATCCAACCGACCACACCTTCAAAGCTATATCCTTCTTCGATAATGTTATTTAGATTGAGTTTGATGCAAGGGGATGGAAAATCGAACGTTTGTATGCCAATTGGGAATGGAAAACTTAGTTTGCAAGCATGGAAAATCTTGGCAAAAAAACTGAACCGAGGCGAAATTTTCATGCATGCCAGTTAAACTTGTCATCCTCGGCCAACATAAATTGTCATGCAAATCATCCACAATTGCCATGATTCCCAGCTGATGTGAGCTTGTTAAGACAGTCCATCTTTCTTTCAGTTGGGTTGCCTCTAAGCAAGGAGAAGGCTGGGCTTTGCTGGTGGAGGTGCTTTCGAACTTTAGAGACATCCACTCGCACAGCGGGCAGACAAGGAAGAACAATACTACTGAAGACCATAATCCTTCGATGATGTATTTTGGGAGTCCACGCGCACCAATTGAACCCTAAGTTTACATTTATGTTTGAACTCATGGTATTATATTGCTGGTTTTGATCTGACGGCTTAAACAGGCCAGTTAGATCTATTAGTCTAACAGAAAAAAATGAAGGGATAACGATAAGTGAAGGGGTCCACGTACCAACATACGTGAGCCTCGATCAGAACTAACGCGCCCAGATTGGGGGCGCCCAGAAACCAACTCCGGTTTTGGGTCCCCTGTAGCCAGCGCCATATTAAAGGGATACGGGAGAGAGTTGGCCACCTGCGAGAACACAATTCACGTAAGGTTTACTCTCCTCCCGATATTCTCACCCCATCCGATCAGGAGGAGCGTTGCAACAACGGGAAGACCTAAGCCAGCCGCCGCCGCTGTCCCCGGCCAGTGTCGGTGGCGTCCTGAAGGAATCATGACGTCAAGGAGAACCTCTACTTCGACTACATCACCCCTGCATCAATCCTGCACCAAGCAGGCGATCATTTCCACTACCGTGACATGTAATGATCCCCTAAACCCTTCTCTGTTCATGCTTTTAAGGTGATCTAGATGCAATCATTTCCTGCTAATGGCATCCTAGAGATGCATAATTAATCCAACAATGGTATCAGTCGCCAATTTTGATTGCTTTTAGATCCCTATATCATGATCAGTAGATCGATATCATGTTTAGATCAATGTCAGGTTTAGGGTTCATGATCAAGATTGAAAGTTTTAGCCCCTGGTTAGCCCAAATATGCATGCTACTGTCTTGATGCCCTCTGTAAATCATCATGTTTTAATTCTAATTTGTTATGGATCAGTACTGCCACCTATGTTCATCAATTTTAGTTAATCTAAGTTAAGATCTAATGCTCACCTTCATGTTAAGTTGATTAAAATTGATCATGTTTAAGTCATGTTTCCGTATGCATTAACAAAATATAAGGCAGAGGGATACACGCACGTCAACAGTAGCAACCACTCATGTTTAAGAACCCTAGAATTTATCCCCAATTCGTAAGGACCCTAATTCTGCAATTAGGACTATTTTCCCCGAATCATGCACTGATGTACACGAATTGGAGAAGATATGAGGAGAATCCTCACCTAATGCGCCGCGTAGCCGCCTCTTCCCTTCGGGGTCGGCACTGTGTCCACCGCGGTGTGAGGGCAGAGACGTCGTGACGCTGTCGTCCTCGGGACAATGCGCGGAAAGAACTTGAGCCGCCGCCGTCGTGCTTATGGACGAACGCCAGCTCGGCCTTGTGGTCGTGCTTCCCGCCGTCACCCCGAAATGGAATCCCACGATGTGCAAACCCCGCCCCTCGCGCATGGCGTCAGCAGCCACGCTCGACGTAGGAGCACGCCGGACTAAGTCCGTGGCACGCTGCTCCGGCGAGCACAGCCGCAGCGCCGCCTTGGCCGGCGCGCCTCGGGCCACCGTTGAACGCCGCCGCCGCTCTCTGTAGCGCTAAACGCG
>NC_041388.1:435678607-435687856 GCF_002162155.2 Triticum dicoccoides
AGAAAGTGACCTAGGGTTAGGCCGGTCGGCAGTTTTTGTTCCGGCCGCAAGCCGCGCCGGCCGTCCGATTCGATCGGACGGCTCACAGCGACGCAGAGTGCCGACTCAGGCCGGTGGGCATTGATGGGCCATTTTCGGCCACGGGCCTCAGCCCAGGTTGCCTTAGCCCAGCGCGTTTTTTATGGTTTTTCGCTGGTGGGTTGGGCCATTGAATAACCGTGGGTATTTTGGGCCATCGCGTTTTTCTGTGTTTTCCAGTGCACTGTAAGTTAATATCTTTTATGTTTTGCACTATTGAAAACAGAAAATGCCTAAAAATATAATGAACACATTATTATTCTGGGTAAAATTGAACCAACGAGATATTTTGTTCAGGATTTATTATGTGTTTCTGCATGATGAACGTTTTTTAGACATCAAATAATGATAATGTCTTTTTTAGGTTGATGTTTAAATTGAGAATGAAATGACTCTAATTTTAATTCGGACCAACATTGTTTTATTATTATGAGTCATCCCCTATGATATTTTAATTCCATGTTTTTTCTGCCCAATGGTGTTTTGACATGGAGTTGAAATTAAATACTTGGCATGTTTGTTTATTTACGAATGTAAATTTATAATCATGCAAGTTTACTTATGAAATTTTATGATGATTTCAGCTTCCGCTCCATTCCGGTCCGACATGATTGAACCACTTACGGGGAGTAACTTCCCTCGTTGGAAGTCCCAAGTCGAATTATGTTTGGGTTGTAATGAGTTTGACTATGCCTTGAGGGAAGAAAAACCTGTGGCACCTGTGGCAGGTGCTACAGGGTATGCAGAACTCAAGAAGGACTATGATGTTAAGATGAAAAAGTGGAACAGGTCCAACCATATTGCGCTTCTCATCATGAAAGAGACAATATCGACGGACATTTCTGAAGCACTCACTAAGAAATACACTGCTAAAGAATTCCTCACTGAAATGGAGGAGCAATTTAAAGGCTCCGACAAAGTGTATGCTCATGAGATTTTTGCTAAGCTTCTTCAGAAATACACTATTGACGAAAACGTTAGGCAACACATATTGAGGGTGGTAAATGCTTACACCAAACTTAAGGCCTTGGAGTTTTCTTTAAGTTACGCCCTTCTTGTCATAATTATTCTTGAGTCTCTTCCAGAAGAGTTTGAACAATTTAAGGTCAACTATAACTCTCTAAAGGAAAAATGGCAACTCTCTGAGATGACCGCAAGGATCGTCCAAGAGGAAGAGAGGATCATGAGGCAGAAGAAAGACCATGTTTTTCATGTTGGCTCTAACAAGAGAAAGCATGACGGGCAAGGTTTCCCTAAGCCTCAGAAAAAGCAAGTCAAGAAAGAAAAGCACTAAGCCATTCAACCCTAAGGCATTCAAAGGTAAAGAAGCCGGCAGTTCTTCTTCTGCTCCTAGCAGCTCCATTGCTGGAGAAAATGCTTGTAACTTCTACAAAGAGGAGGGACATTGTCAAAGGGACTGCCCAGGCTTTCTAAAATGGATGAACAAAAGAGGTATTGATGAAATTACTTTTGTAGATGAATTTCTTTATGTCGATTTTTCTATAAAGTCATGGTGGATTGATTCAGGTGCAACCACTCATGTTGCTAACTCTATGCAGGGATTCAATACGATCCAAACTATAAGAGGAGGAACAAGAAAGCTTAAGGTTGCGAACGGAGTTGAGGCCGATGTTGAAGCTGTGGGATCTCTCACGTTGGAGCTACACACTGACCACACTCTTAGATTGAATAATGTTATTTATGTGCCTACCTTAAGTAGGAATTTGATTTCAGTTTCTCGTTTAGATGATGATATGTATGAGTGCCATTTTGGCAAGAAACAATTTGCTTTGATCAAATGTAATAAGAATGTAGGCATCGGTGTTAGGCGAGGCCAACTATACATGTTATCTCTTAATAATGATTCGGTTATGCATGTGAGTGATGAAATTAATGTTGAGAAGAAATGGAAAGGAGTTAGTAATTCTTCGAAATTGTGGCATTGTCGTTTGGGCCACATTTCGAGGGGGAGAATGGAACGCTTAGTTAAAAATGAAATACTCCTCCCATTAGACTTCTTAGATGTAGACAAATGTGTCGACTGCATTAAAGGAAAATTCACACAAACAATTAAGAAAGGAGCAGTAAGAGCCACATGGGTTTTAGAATTAATTCACACCGACATATGTGGACCCCTTAATGTTAAGTCTGTAGATGGTTTTGATTCATTGATTACATTCACAGACGACTTTTCCCGCTATGGGTATATTTATCCCATACGTGACCGGTCGGAAGCTTTGGAGAAATTCAAAGTCTATAAAGCGGAGGTTGAAAATCAACTGAACGCAAAAATCAAAGTTGTACGATCTGATCACGGGGGAGAGTATTATGGTAGGCATGCTCCTTATGGGCAGATTCCTAGACCTTTTGCCAAGTTCTTATCTGAAAATGGAATCATTGCTTAGTACTCAATGCCTGGTGAACCACAACAAAATGGTGTGGTCGAGCGCCGCAACCACACCCTTATGGATATGGTGCTAAGCATGCTTAGTCACTCGAGTTTACCAGTAAGCCTTTGGATAGAGGCATTAAAGACAGCTGCACACATACTAAATATTGCTCCAACTAAGTCAGCATCGAACACACCTTACGAGATGTGGGCGGGAAAGAAACTGAGCTTGAATTACTTAGGAGTGTGGGGTTGCCCTGCTGAAGCTAAAGTTTTCAATCCACAACTAAAGAAATTGCATCCAAAAACAGTTAGTTGTTTCTTCGTTGGATACCCTCATAGGGGAAAGGGATATCGTTTTTATTGTCCAAGTCACACCACCAAGTTTGTGGAGACTAGAGAAGCGGTATTTTTTGAGGATAATGAGGTCACAAATTTAAGGGAGATCGATCTTGAGGAGAAGCGGGTTTGTGTGCCATCCCCGACTATCCAAGAGATTGTTTTTCCAATACGAAGAAATGTGACATCTGATGATCCTGAATCTCACGGTTCAGTCTCTCAGTCAAATGGTGATCCAGAAACTAATAATGAGACAAATTGGGATCTCCAAGAAAATAATGAAAATGATGATGTTCCACCACCACCTCTGCCCATGGGTAGACCACGGCGTGAGAGGAAGAAAGCCATATCAGATGATTATATCACTTTTCTAATGGAGAACATGAATGATATGGGAAAGGTGGAGGATCCAACCTCCTATATGGAAGCCATTAAAAGCGAAAATTCGTCCAAATGGTTGGTTGCCATGGAAGACGAGTTGAAATCCATGGGCTCAAACGACGTATGGGACTTAGTAGAAGTTCCCGATGAAGCTAAGAAAGTAGGCTGCAAGTGGGTTTACAAAACCAAGTATGATTTCAAAGGGAATGTCGAACGGTTCAAGGCAAGGCTAGTGGCCAAAGGGTATACACAGAGAGAAGGCATTGATTATAAGCAAACCTTCTCTCCAGTGTCAACCAAGGATTCTTTCGGAATCATAATGGCTTTAGTAGCTCATTACGACCTATAACTACACCAAATGGATGTTAAAACGGCATTTCTAAATGGTGACTTGAAAGAAAACGTTTACATGGCTCAGCCAGAAGGCTTTGTTGTGGAAGGGAAGGAACATTTAGCATGTCGTCTAAAGAAATCAATTTATGGCTTGAAGCAAGCTTCAAGAGAGTGGTACCTCAAGTTTGATAAAATTATCAAAACTTTTGGTTTCACCGAAAATGTTGTGGACAACTGCATATACGTTAAGTTTAAAGGCAGTAGGTTCACATTTTTAGTCCTATATGTTGATGACATATTGTTGGCATGTAGCGATAAGGGTACGCTGCATGAGACCAAGAATTTTCTGTCATCCAGTTTTGATATGAAAGATCTTGGTGAAGCCTCGTATGTCCTCGGCATCGAGATTCATCGAGATAGGTCCAGAGGAACGTTAGGACTATCTCAAAAAGCATACTTTGAGAGAGTACTGAAAAAATTCAATTTGCATAAGTGCTCACCCTCACCTGCTCCTATAGTTAAGGGCGACAAGTTTGGGACATTTCAATGTCCGAGGAACCAATATGAAACCGATCAGATGAAGTCGGTTCCTTATGCTTCAGCTGTCGGAAGCATCATGTATGCTCAAGTGTGTACACGCCTAGATTTATGTTTTGTAACCGGGATGCTTGGCAGATACCAATCAAATCCAGGACCGGACCACTGGAAGACCGCAAAGAAAGTCTTGCGTTATATGCAAGGAACTAAGGATTTCATGCTTACATATAAAAGAACTGATAACCTAGAAATTGTTGGTTATTTAGACTATAATTTTGCCGGGTGTGTGGATAGTAAGAGATCCACGTCAGGTTATATATTCACACTCGCGGAGGAGCTATATCGTGGAAAAGCTCCAAACAAACATTAACTGCTGGATCTACGATGCAAGCAGAATTTATAGCATATTATGAAGCCACCGGGCAGGCTGTATGGCTAAAGAATTTTATTCCCGGACTTAAAGTGGTTGACAGCATATCTAAACCAATTTTATTGTACTACGATAATGAACCAGCAGTTTTCTATACCAGTAACAACAGGTCAAGTAATGCTGCCAGACACGTTGACATAAAGTATCGTGTTGTGAAAGATAGAATCCAGGATCAAACAGATGATGTTAAACACATAAGAACGAAGCATATGCTTGCGGATCCGCTAACAAAAGGCTTACCACCCAGTATTTTTCGTGAGCATGTTGCCGGCATGGGACTACTGGAAGCCTGATGATTCTGGAACAAGAGGACCATTAAAATAAACCACTCCCCAATTAGCAAAATGTTTTCCATTTCGAAATAGGCGGGTGTGCTATAAGTGTTGAGGTTCTATAGCGTTTCGAGCTGTTGTAACACCTCACTTTGGTGCATCATTCCTATGTAGAATGGGCGAATGAAGTTAAGCCTAACGATCAAGGGGAAGAATGTTGGTTTTGATCTGACGACTTAAACAGGCCAGTTAGATCTATTAGTCTAACAGAAAAAAATGAAGGGATAATGATAAGTGAAGGGGTCCACGTACCAATATACGTGAGCCTCGATCAGAACTAACGCGCCCTGATCGGAGGCGCCCAAAAACCAACTCAGGTTTTGGGTCCCCTGTCATCAGCGTCATATTAAAGGGATACGGGAGAGAGCTGGCCACATGTAAGAACACAATAAGAACACAATTCACGTAAGGTTTACTCTCCTCACCCCGCAAAAAAAAAGATTTACTCTCCTTCCGATATTTTCACCCCATCCGATCAGGGGGAGCGTTGCAGCGACGGAAAGACCTAAGCCAGCTGCCGCTCCCCGTGGCGTCCCCATCTCCATCCCGGGGCTTTGCACATAATCGACGGACGTCAATTGGATTTTTCAAAATCGAAGGATACTTCAGTTGCCTACGTAACATTTTGGTATATTTATTCGTTATTGTTTCGAACCGCAAACCCCCGTGATCGCGGACACTAATCCATCTCGGACTCCGATGCTGAGACAAACGTCGCGTCCCCGCCGGGATATATATAGCGAGCGAGGATTCCGTATTTTTGCTATCGACAACGTAGGTGGACGTACAGTATATACCATGCCAATGGACAGCGTTCAGGAGACGGTCACCACTTCCGATGTCTCCAATATGGCAGTAGCAAGCGATGCCGCGCTCGGCTCCACGTCAAGGAGATGCTCGCCGGCGGCGTCGCGGGCGTGGCGGCCAAGACGGCCGTCGCGCCGCTCGATCGAGTGAAGCTCCTCCGACAGGTCGGAGGTGGGGCGGCGCCCGCCGGCACCAGCGCCTTCAGGACGCTCCTCGAGATCAGCCGCCGCGAGGGCCTCAGGGGGCTCTACCGCGGGAACGGCACCAACGCGCTGCGCGTGTTCCCTTCCAAGGCGATCCACTTCATGGCGTACGAGCAGTACCGGAGCTGGCTCCTCGGCGCCGTCCCCTCGCTCGGCGGCGGGCCGGTCGTGGACCTGCTCGCCGGCTCGGCCGCCGGCGGCACGTCGCTGATAGCCACGTACCCGCTCGATCTCGCGCGCACCAGGCTCGCCTGCCGTGCCACCGAGGCGGGCGTCTTCGGCGTGCTCCGGAGCGTGTACGCGGAGGGCGGCGTCCGCGGCCTGTACCGTGGTGCGTGGCCGTCGCTGGCGCGCGTGCTCCCGACCGCCGGGCTCCGCTTCTTCGTGTACGAGTCGCTGAAGCGCCGGCTCCCAGAGGACTACGAGGGGCGCGTGGATGCCAAGGTGGTGTGCGGGATGGCGGCGGGTCTGGTGGGCAACACGGCGACGTACCCGCTGAGCGTGGTGCGGCGGCAGATGCAGCTCGGCGGCACGGGCACGGGGACGGCGGTCACCGGGGCGCTGCAGGGCGTTCGGGCCATCGCAAGGGCGCAGGGGGCGCGGCAGCCATACGCAGGGCTAGGGCTCTCGTTCCTGAAGGCGGCGCCGTCAGCGGGCTGGTGGCATACGAGGAGATGAAGGCTCTGCTCAACCTGCCAACCAGCCATCGCTAGTCCTCTATTATTCCACTTTAGCTTTTTTTTAACGGTTTTATTCCACTTTAGCTATACGCAAGTCGCCTGAAAATTACTTTTGGGTTAGTCAATTTTTGGACTGTTGAATTCTACGTCAGATTCGTGCTCATATTTTTTTCTGGGCTGGTCTATGCACTGCTTTGGGCTGTTTTTTCTTGACTGACCATATATTTTGGGTCAGTCGATTCCTTAGTCGGCTGAACCCATTTCATGTGCGACCCTGCCTTTCCCTTTCTCTCTTTATTTACACTAGTAAATGGTGGAGATAGTTATTAATACACATACATGTGGGTAATTTTAAGTAGTATCATATTTCACAAAAAAAAGTTAAGTAGGATCATGATTTGAACTAATTAATTATTAATTATAAAATTTTGCATGATTTAATAAATATATATATATATATATATAATACCGAATTTATACAATATAGAATACCATGAGAAAAAGTATACCAGGTTCACTCCTCAAATGTTTGTTTTAATAAAGTTTAAGTTTAACTTCAGTTCAGAACTGCGGTACTTATTATGGATCGAAGGAAATATTAGATTGAGCAAGAGAGAGTACTGTTTGCAAGTTATTTATCGTTAGAAATAAAATAATAATTTAAACATTATTGTGTCTGTTTGCAAATCAGAGTTTTCACAGAATTGTTGATAAAAACTAAGAAAACAAGGGTGATAAATATTTGTAAAATAAATTTGTAATAAGAGAAAGTAAAAGCTATTTAGTTGTACATATATTGCATTTTCACTTTGTTTGTCACTGTTTAATCTGTTTTAGCTTGTGCGCCTTTACCCATGCTACACCATCACATGCTTTCTCTCTCTCTCATCATGAAGCGTACTTGCTAGTTGCTGCTGCTAGCACTCCTGGTGCCACTCTACTCTACTCCTGCATGCATCACCGGACTCTGCTGGAAATTTCTGGATAGTGGCTAGGCTATAAAGAACACAAGGAGAATCACATGCATGCACATCCTAGAAAGTACTACTACATCTGAGAGTGGCAGACTGGCAGCACGGGGAAATGGTGCAGCAAATCCCCGCAATGTAGGCCATCAGATTAACATATCCAACGGTTTATATGCAGCCACGTGTATCGGTAACACAAGCCATTAAATTTGAGCCGTCCGATTAGGAAGATCCAACGGTCCATATGACTTGCTACTCGTACACTATATAGGAGTATAGATGTGCATTTTTGCTTTTGCTTTTGTTTTCTGTTTTTCTTTATTAGTTGGTTTTCAGTTTTTTGTGTGTGGCTATTTTAGGGTGTTTGATGAGTGTAAATGTATACACATAAAAACTATACAATATGTGTCAAAATTGTATTATAATATGACTATTGTTTCATATTAGAAAAAGTGCAATTTCAATGCAAACTCGTATGCAATTTCTTTTTGTCATTTTGTTTCTTCACAAAGGTTAATACCAACTAATTCATTCTTTATTAGAAAACTTTAATTCCCTTGACAGTAGAACCAGTACCACTAATTCATTCGTAGTAATGAAACTTCTTTTTGTATAAAAATCCACTTTTATATGTTCATTCTTGCATATATTTTAAATCACAACTTTTATGTGTATCATCTGCAAAATTTGTCATTGTTTGATTTAGATTTTTTTTCTCATTTTCATTCTTCTTAAATGGTAATATCAACGCCCACCAATTCATTCTTCCTTAGAAAATTTCATTATTTTGGTTTTGTTTTAGTATTTATTTCATTTTCTTTCTTCTTCTTTAAAGGTAATACGAATGTCATTAATTCAACCATACATAGGAAACTATATATTTTTTTGCAAAAAAATCACTTTCATATGCTTTTTCTTGTGTATTTTTATAACACGCATTTTTTATGTATATCGTGTGTAAATTTTGTAATTGTCTGATTTAGATTTGTTTTTTATTTTATTTTTCTTCTTAAATCATAATACAATGTCACAAATTCATTCTTTCTCTGGGAATTTCACTACTTTGAGTCCGTTTCAGTATTTATTTCATCTTCTTTCTTATTGAAGGGTAATACAAAAGCCACTAATTCATTCTTTCATAGAAAACTTTATTATTTTGAATTTGTTTCAGTTTTATTTTATTCTTTTTCTTCATTAAGGGTAATACCAATGCTAATAATTTATTGTCCCAAACATTAGTTTTGATGTAACCACCATTTGATTTTAATAAAGTGCACCCAAGGGCATTCCTCTAAAAAAATTATTTCTTCCTAGGAAACTTTCTTTTTTGTGAAAATTCCTTTATTATACGCATATTCTTGCATATCTTAGAATAGCGCAATTTCTGTGGAGATTGTGTGCAAATTTTGTCATTATTTGTTTTCATTTTTTTCATTATCTTTGTTCTTTAAGGTTAATACCAATTGCACTATTTCATTTTTTATAAAATTTATTTTTTATTCATATTTACTCTTATTTTTTACCATTTACTCTTTAAGGTGAACCCAACACAGGTGTTAGATTTTTAATTTAACAGTTCAAATTTTGGGTGAGACTTAATTTATTTTTCAATAGCCGCTTAAAGATGAAGAATGTTTGTGCAATCCTCAATTCGGGTCCAAAGTTGTGTGGCTTCTATAAGAACATTCAGTATGGCCTGTGTAATTTATCAAAAAAAATCTAATATTAAGTTGTCTAGTGAGATGATTAGTAGACATAAACGAGTTAGAAAT
>NC_041388.1:435688086-435704634 GCF_002162155.2 Triticum dicoccoides
ATATATACATGTGTATATGTGTATGTATTGTATGCATGCATATAAAAATAAATATACATGTGTGAAAGATTGCACATATGTGTGAGAGTGCTATTCTTCGGTCACCTGTAAACGCTTTGAACACTATATTAGAGCAGTCTGTACCAACGTACAAGAGAGTAAAAATTATGGTCAGTCAACTGACCCAAAAATTAAAAACAGTCACCTTGCACGTAGTCACTCCCCTATTATTCAGTTGCCTGTAACCTATTCAAGTTTCAGTTTACTTGCATTTTTTTTACAGTCGTGTTCGTTGACACTTGACCGTGGATACTTGTAGTACCTTTCTTTTGAGAAAACTTTCAATCTATATTGAGAAAATTCCTTATTTGACACTATTTTAAAATATGCTTCCTTATTTGACACTGGAAAAGTTTTTCTTCCCTATTTGACACAAGTTCTAAATTTTATTCCCTATATGACATTTTCGTCCATTTTAAATCTAAATGACACCTGAAAAGACTCTTTTGCCCCTCATGTGGTATGTGTGTAGGGGGCAATAGCGCACACATGCAGCATCAGTGCGAGGGCAGGAGCACACATGCAGCAACACATACACATGCACCAACACACACGCACGCGCACACACACGCAACAACATGCACGCGCACGTGCACACACACACACACACGCAGCAACACACACACACGCAGCACACACACACATACACACATGCAGCAGCAGCACACACGCAGGCACGCAACAGCACACACTCGCGCGCGCACGTACACACGCAGTAGCAAACACACACGCAGCAGCACACATGCACACACACATGCAGCAGCAGCACACATGTGCGCGTGGACTCACACACGCAACAGCACACACGCGCGCACACACATAGCGCATGAGGGGCAAAATTGTCTTTTCAGGTGTCATTTAGGCTCAAAATGGACGGAAGTGTCGTATAGGGAATAAAATTTAGGACTAGTGTCAAATAGGGAAAAAAAACTTTTCCAATTGAAAGGATCGAGATGGACCTAGAGGGGGGGTGAATAGGTACAAATACAAATTTTAATTGTTACTTGGCAATTTTAGGCAATATTGTGGAATATGAAAGTGAGCCTAACAATCGCAAGTGTGATGCTAAGAGCTAAACAAGATAATCAAGTAATACAAGTAAATGAGTAGACTGACACAATATGATTTAGGTAAGTGCAGATGAGACAAGTAACCACAAGCAGAGAGTTAAGGTTAGGGATAACCGCAACTCCGAGAGACGAGGATGTAAGCCGATGTTCACTTCCTTGGAGGGAAGCTATGTCACCGTTTAGAGAGGTAGGTGTTACCACGAAGGCACACCAACGCCACGAAGGCTCACCCTGTTCTCTTTTTGAGACAACACCACGAAGGTGTTTCTCAACCACTAGTGGTAGACCTTGGGGTGGTCTCCAAACCCTCACAAACTTTTCCGGGGGTAATCACAAAGGTTGATTCCTTTCCGAAAGACTCCTACCGCCTCCAACCTCCAAGAGTAACAAGAACGATGGGAAAAGCTCAAGACTTGCTCAAGTCACAAATTCCTTTGGTGCAAAGAAGGGGAAGGAGTGGATCTATCACTTGGTCGGACAACTTCTCTCAAATGCTCTCAAATCCCTTGGGGATCTAAGATTTGGTGTGGAGGAGTGAGAGAGAGAGTGTGTAATGTGTCCTAGGGTTTGTTCAACGTGAGTGGTCAACCCCATCCCAAAGGGGAAGAAAGGCTATATATAGTGGTAGTGAAAAGCTAGCCGTTTGGCCACTTAAGGCACAGGAGCTGCCGGACGTCCGGTGGGTACCGGACGACCGGTGACATAGATCGGTGAAGGAAATATGCCCTAGAGGCAATAATAAAGTTATTATTTATTTCCTTATAATCATGATAAATGTTTATTATTCATGCTAGAATTGTATTTTCCGGAAACATAATACATGTGTGAATACATAGACAAACAGAGTGTCACTAGTATGCCTCTACTTGACTAGCTCGTTAATCAAAGATGGTTATGTTTCCTAACCATGAACAATGAGTTGTTATTTGATTAACGAGGTCACATCATTAGTAGAATGATCTGATTGACATGACCCATTCCATTAGCTTAGCACCTGATCGTTTAGTATGTTGCTATTGCTTTCTTCATGACTTATACATGTTCCTATGACTATGAGATTATGCAACTCCCGTTTACCGGAGGAACACTTTGGGTACTACCAAACGTCACAACGTAAATGGGTGATTATAAAGGAGTACTACAGGTGTCTCCAATGGTCGATGTTGGGTTGGCGTATTTCGAGATTAGGATTTGTCACTCCGATTGTCGGAGAGGTATCTCTGGGTCCTCTCGGTAATACACATCACATAAGCCTTGCAAGCATTACAACTAATATGTTAGTTGTGAGATGATGTATTACGGAACGAGTAAAGAGACTTACCGGTAACGAGATTGAACTAGGTATTGGATACCGACGATCGAATCTCGGGCAAGTAACATACCGATGACAAAGGGAACAACGTATGTTGTTATGCGGTCTGACCGATAAAGATCTTCGTAGAATATGTAGGAGCCAATATGGGCATCCAGGTCCCGCTATTGGTTATTGACCAGAGACATGTCTCGGTCATGTCTACATTGTTCTCGAACCCGTAGGGTCCGCACGCTTAAGGTTACGATGACAGTTATATTATGAGTTTATGCATTTTGATGAACCGAAGGTTGTTCGGAGTCCCGGATGTGATCACGGACATGACGAGGAGTCTCGAAATGGTCGAGACGTAAAGATTGATATATTGGAAGCCTATGTTTGGACATCGGAAGTGTTCCGGGTGAAATCGGGATTTTACCGGGTTACCGGGAGGTTACCGGAACCCCCCGGGATCCATATGGGCCTTCATGGGCCTTAGTGGAAAGGAGAAAGGGGCAGCCCAAGGTGGCTGCGCCTCTTCCCCCTCCCCTAGTCCTATTAGGACTAGGAGAAGGTGGCCGGCCCCCCTCTCTCCCTTCCCCTCCGAGGAATCCTAGTTGGACTAGGATTGGGGGGAGGAATCCTACTCCCAGAGGGAGTAGGACTCTCCTGCGCCTCCCTCTATGGCCGGCCAGCCTCCCCCTCTCTACTCCTTTATATACGGAGGCAGGGGCACCTCTAAACACACAAGTTGACACAAGTTGATCCACGTGATCGATTCCTTAGCCGTGTGCGGTGCCCCCTGCCACCATATTCCTCGATAATACTGTAGCGGAGTTTAGGCGAAGCCCTGCTGCTGTAATTCATCAAGATCGTCACCACGCCGTCGTGCTGACGAAACTCTTCCCCGACACTTTGCTGGATCGGAGTCCGGGGATCGTCATCGAGCTGAACGTGTGCTCGAACTCGGAGGTGCCGTAGTTTCGGCGCTTGATCGGTTGGATCGTGAAGACGTACGACTACTTCCTCTACGTCGTGTCATCGCTTCCGCAGTCGGTCTGCGTTGGGTACGTAGACAACACTCTCCTCTCGTTGCTATGCATCACATGATCCTGTGTGCGTGTAGGAAAATTTTTGAAATTGCTACGAAACCCAACAGTGGCATCCGAGCCTAGGTTAATGATGTTGATGTTATATGCACGAGTAGAACACAAGTGAGTTGTGGACGATACAAGTCATACTGCCTACCAGCATGTCATATTTTGGTTCAGCGGTATTGTTGGACGAGACGACCCGGACCAACCTTACGCGTACGCTTACGCGAGACCGGTTCCCTCGACGTGCTTTGCACAGAGATGGCTTGCGGGCGACTGCCTCTCCAACTTTAGTTGAACCAAGTATGGCTACGCCCGGTCCTTGCGAAGGTTAAAACGGAGTCTATTTGACAAACTATCGTTGTGGTTTTGATGCGTAGGTGAGATTGGTTCTTACTTAAGCCCGTAGCAGCCACGTAAAACATGCAACAACAAAGTAGAGGACGTCTAACTTGTTTTTGCAGGGCATGTTGTGATGTGATATGGTCAAGGCATGATGCTGAATTTTATTGTATGAGATGATCATGTTTTGTAACTAAGTTATCGGCAACTGGCAGGAGCCATATGGTTGTCGCTTTATTGTATGCAATGCAATCGCGATGTAATGCTTTACTTTATTACTAAACGGTAGTGATAGTCGTGGAAGCATAAGATTGGCGAGACGACAACGATGCTACGATGGAGATCAAGGTGTCGCGCCGGTGACGATGGTGATCATGATGGTGCTTCAGGAGATGGAGATCACAAGCACAAGATAATGATGGCCATATCATATCACTTATATTGATTGCATGTGATGTTTATCTTTTTATGCATCTTATCTTGCTTTGATTGACGGTAGCATTATAAGATGATCTCTCACTAAATTATCAAGAAGTGTTCTCCCTGAGTATGCACCGTTGCAAAAGTTCTTCGTGCTGAGACACCACGTGATGATCGGGTGTGATAGGCTCTACGTTCAAATACAACGGGTGCAAAACAGTTGCGCACGCAGAATACTCAGGTTAAACTTGACGAGCCTAGCATATGCAGATATGGCCTCGAAACACGGAGACCGAAAGGTCGAGCGTGAATCATATAGTAGATATGATCAACATAATGATGTTCACCGATGAAACTACTCCATCTCACGTGATGATCGGACATGGTTTAGTTGATTTGGATCACGTGATCACTTAGAGGATTAGAGGGATGTCTATCTAAGTGGGAGTTCTTTAATAATATGATTAATTGAACTTAAAATTTATCATGAACTTAGTCCCTGATAGTATCTTGCTTGTTTATGTTGATTGTAGATAGATGGCTCGTGCTGTTGTTCCGTTAAATTTTAATGCGTTCCTTGAGAAAGCAAAGTTGAAAGATGATGGTAGCAATTACACGGACTGGGTCCGTAACTTGAGGATTATCCTCATTGCTGCACAGAAGAATTACGTCCTGGAAGCACCGCTGGGTGCCAGGCCTGCTGCTGGAGCAACGCCAGATGTTATGAACGTCTGGCAGAGCAAAGCTGATGACTACTCGATAGTTCAGTGTGACATGCTTTACGGCTTAGAATCGGGACTTCAACGACGTTTTGAACGTCATGGAGCATATGAGATGTTCCAGGAGTTGAAGTTAATATTTCAAGCAAATGCCCGGATTGAGAGATATGAAGTCTCCAATAAGTTCTATAGCTGCAAGATGGAAGAGAACAGTTCTGTCAGTGAGCATATACTTAAAATGTCTGGGTATAATAATCACTTGATTCAATTGGGAGTTAATCTTCCAGATGATTGCGTCATTGACAGAATTCTCCAATCACTGCCACCAAGCTACAAGAGCTTCATGATGAACTATAATATGCAAGGGATGAACAAGACTATTCCCGAGCTCTTCGCAATGCTAAAAGCTGCGGAGGTAGAAATCAAGAAGGAGCATCAAGTGTTGATGGTTAACAAGACCACTAGTTTCAAGAAAAAGGGCAAAGGGAAGAAAAAGGGGAACTTCAAAAAGAACGGCAAGCAAGTTGCTGCTCAAGAGAAGAAACCCAAGTCTAGACCTAAGCCTGAAACTGAGTGCTTTTACTGCAAGCAGACTGGTCACTGGAAGCGGAACTGCCCCAAGTATTTGGCGGATAAGAAGGATGGCAAGGTGAACAAAGGTATATGTGATATACATGTTATTGATGTGTACCTTACCAATGCTCGCAGTAGCACCTGGGTATTTGATACTGGTTCTGTTGCTAATATTTGCAACTCGAAACAGGGACTACAGAATAAACGGGCACTGGCAAAGGACGAGGTGACGATGCGCGTGGGAAACGGTTCCAAAGTCGATGTGATCGCGGTCGGCACGCTACCTCTACATCTACCTTCGGGATTAATATTAGACCTAAATAATTGTTATTTGGTGCCAGCGTTGAGCATGAACATTATATCTGGATCTTGTTTAATGCGAGACGGTTATTCATTTAAATCAGAGAATAATGGTTGTTCTATTTATATGAGTAATATCTTTTATGGTCATGCACCCTTGAAGAGTGGTCTATTCTTACTAAATCTCGATAGTAGTAATACACATATTCATAATGTTGAAACCAAAAGATACAGAGTTGATAATGAAAGTGCAACTTATTTGTGGCACTGTCGTTTAGGTCATATCGGTGTAAAACGCATGAAGAAACTCCATACTAATGGACTTTTGGAACCACTTGATTATGAATCACTTGGTACTTGCGAACCGTGCCTCATGGGCAAGATGACTAAAATACCGTTCTCCGGTACTATGGAGAGAGCAACAGATTTGTTGGAAATCATACATACCGATGTATGTGGTCCGATGAATATTGAGGCTCGTGGCGGATATCGTTATTTTCTCACCTTCACAGATGATTTAAGCAGATATGGATATATCTACTTAATGAAGCATAAGTCTGAAACATTTGAAAAGTTCAAAGAATTTCAGAGTGAAGTTGAAAATCATCGTAACAAGAAAATAAAGTTTCTACGATCTGATCGTGGAGGAGAATATTTGAGTTACGAGTTTGGTGTACATTTGAAAAACTGTGGAATAGTTTCGCAACTCACGCCCCCCGGAACACCACAGCGTAATGGTGTGTCCGAACGTCGTAATCGTACTTTACTAGATATGGTGCGATCTATGATGTCTCTTACAAATTTACCGCTATCATTTTGGGGATATGCTTTAGAGACGGCCGCATTCACGTTAAATAGGGCACCATCAAAATCCGTTGAGACGACGCCTTATGAACTATGGTTTGGCAAGAAACCAAAGTTGTCGTTTCTTAAAGTTTGGGGCTGCGATGCTTATGTGAAAAAGCTTCAACCTGATAAGCTCGAACCCAAATCGGAGAAATGTATATTCATAGGATACCCAAAGGAAACTGTTGGGTACACCTTCTATCACAGATCCGAAGGCAAAACATTTGTTGCTAAGAATGGATCATTTCTAGAGAAGGAGTTTCTCTCGAAAGAAGTGAGTGGGAGGAAAGTAGAACTTGACGAGGTAACTGTACCTGCTCCCTTACTGGAAAGTAGTTCATCACAGAAAACTGTTTCAGTGACACCTACACCAGTTAGTGAGGAAGCCAATGATAATGATCATGAAACTTCAGATCAAGATACTACTGAACTTCGTAGATCAACCAGAGTAAGATCCGCACCAGAGTGATACGGTAATCCTGTTCTGGAGGTCATGCTACTAGATCATGATGAACCTACGAACTATGAAGAAGCGATGGTGAGCCCAGATTCCGCAAAGTGGCTAGAAGCCATGAAATCTGAGATGGGATCCATGTATGAGAACAAAGTATGGACTTTGGTTGACTTGCCCGATGATCGGCAAGCGATTGAGAATAAATGGATCTTTAAGAAGAAGACTGACGCTGATGGTAATGTTACTGTCTACAAAGCTCGACTTGTCGCAAAAGGTTTTCGGCAAGTTCAAGGAATTGACTACGATGAGACCTTCTCACCCGTAGCGATGCTTAAGTCCGTCCGAATCATGTTAGCAATTGCCGCATTTTATGATTATGAAATTTGGCAAATGGATGTCAAAACTGCATTCATGAATGGATTCCTGGAAGAAGAGTTGTATATGATGCAACCAGAAGGTTTTGTCGATCCAAAGGGAGCTAACAAAGTGTGCAAGCTCCAGCGATCCATTTATGGACTGGTGCAAGCCTCTCGGAGTTGGAATAAACGTTTTGATAGTGTGATCAAAGCATTTGGTTTTATACAGACTTTTGGAGAAGCCTGTATTTACAAGAAAGTGAGTGGGAGCTCTGTAGCATTTCTGATATTATATGTGGATGACATATTACTGATTGGAAATGATATAGAATTTCTGGATAGCATAAAGGGATACTTGAATAAAAGTTTTTCAATGAAAGACCTCGGTGAAGCTGCTTACATATTAGGCATTAAGATCTATAGAGACAGATCAAGACGCTTAATTGGACTTTCACAAAGCACATACCTTGACAAAATTTTGAAGAAATTCAAAATGGATCAAGCAAAGAAAGGGTTCTTGTCTGTGTTACAAGGTGCGAAATTGAGTAAGACTCAATGCCCGACCACTGCAGAAGATAGAGAGAATATGAAAGATGTTCCCTATGCATCAGCCATAGGCTCTATCATGTATGCAATGCTGTGTACCAGACCTGATGTGTGCCTTGCTATAAGTTTAGCAGGGAGGTACCAAAGTAATCCAGGAATGGATCACTGGACAGCGGTCAAGAACATCCTGAAATACCTGAAAAGGACTAAGGATATGTTTCTCGTATATGGAAGTGACAAAGAGCTCATCGTAAAAGGTTACGTTGATGCAAGCTTTGACACTGATCCGGACGATTCTAAATCGCAAACCGGATACGTGTTTACATTAAACGGTGGAGCTGTCAGTTGGTGCAGTTCTAAACAAAGCGTCGTAGCGGGATCTACATGTGAAGCGGAATACATAGCTGCTTCGGAAGCAGCAAATGATGGAGTCTGGATGAAGGAGTTCATATCCGATCTAGGTGTCATACCTAGTGCATCGGGTCCAATGAAAATCTTTTGTGACAATACTGGTGCAATTGCCTTGGCAAAGGAATCCAGATTTCACAAAAGGACCAAACACATCAAGAGACGCTTCAACTCCATCCGGGATCTAGTCCAGGTGGGAGACATAGAGATTTGCAAGATACATACGGATCTGAATATTGCAGACCCGTTGACTAAGCCTCTTCCACGAGCAAAACATGATCAGCACCAAAGCTCCATGGGTGTTAGATTCATTACAGTGTAATCTAGATTATTGACTCTAGTGCAAGTGGGAGACTGAAGGAAATATGCCCTAGAGGCAATAATAAAGTTATTATTTATTTCCTTATAATCATGATAAATTTTTATTATTCATGCTAGAATTGTATTTTCCGGAAACATAATACATGTGTGAATACATAGACAAACAGAGTGTCACTAGTATGCCTCTACTTGACTAGCTCGTTAATCAAAGATGGTTATGTTTCCTAACCATGAACAATGAGTTGTTATTTGATTAACGAGGTCACATCATTAGTAGAATGATCTGATTGACATGACCCATTCCATTAGCTTAGCACCTGATCGTTTAGTATGTTGCTATTGCTTTCTTCATGACTTATACATGTTCCTATGACTATGAGATTATGCAACTCCCGTTTACCGGAGGAACACTTTGGGTACTACCAAACGTCACAACGTAAATGGGTGATTATAAAGGAGTACTACAGGTGTCTCCAATGGTCGATGTTGGGTTGGCGTATTTCGAGATTAGGATTTGTCACTCCGATTGTCGGAGAGGTATCTCTGGGTCCTCTCGGTAATACACATCACATAAGCCTTGCAAGCATTACAACTAATATGTTAGTTGTGAGATGATGTATTACGGAACGAGTAAAGAGACTTACCGGTAACGAGATTGAACTAGGTATTGGATACCGACGATCGAATCTCGGGCAAGTAACATACCGATGACAAAGGGAACAACGTATGTTGTTATGCGGTCTGACCGATAAAGATCTTCGTAGAATATGTAGGAGCCAATATGGGCATCCAGGTCCCGCTATTGGTTATTGACCAGAGACATGTCTCGGTCATGTCTACATTGTTCTCGAACCCGTAGGGTCCGCACGCTTAAGGTTACGATGACAGTTATATTATGAGTTTATGCATTTTGATGTACCGAAGGTTGTTCGGAGTCCCGGATGTGATCACGGACATGACGAGGAGTCTCGAAATGGTCGAAACGTAAAGATTGATATATTGGAAGCCTATGTTTGGACATCGGAAGTGTTCCGGGTGAAATCGGGATTTTACCGGGTTACCGGGAGGTTACCGGAACCCCCCGGGAGCCATATGGGCCATCATGGGCCTTAGTGGAAAGGAGAAAGGGGCAGCCCAAGGTGGCTGCGCCTCTTCCCCCTCCCCTAGTCCTATTAGGACTAGGAGAAGGTGGCCGGCCCCCCTCTTTCCCTTCCCCTCCGAGGAATCCTAGTTGGACTAGGATTGGGGGGAGGAATCCTACTCCCAGAGGGAGTAGGACTCTCCTGCGCCTCCCTCTTTGGCCGGCCAGCCTCCCCTCCTCTCCTCCTTTATATACGGAGGCAGGGGCACCTCTAAACACACAAGTTGACACAAGTTGATCCACGTGATCGATTCCTTAGCCGTGTGCGGTGCCCCCTGCCACCATATTCCTCGATAATACTGTAGCGGAGTTTAGGCGAAGCCCTGCTGCTGTAATTCATCAAGATCGTCACCACGCCGTCGTGCTGACGAAACTCTTCCCCGACACTTTGCTGGATCGGAGTCCGGGGATCGTCATCGAGCTGAACGTGTGCTCGAACTCGGAGGTGCCGTAGTTTCGGCGCTTGATCGGTTGGATCGTGAAGACGTACGACTACTTCCTCTACGTCGTGTCATCGCTTCCGCAGTCGGTCTGCGTTGGGTACGTAGACAACACTCTCCTCTCGTTGCTATGCATCACATGATCCTGTGTGCGCGTAGGAAAATTTTTGAAATTGCTACGAAACCCAACAATCGGACCGGACGTACGGCCGGGCAGCCGGTCGTCCGCTCACTGGAGTATAAATCTGACCGTGAAAATAGCACAGGTAGCGGACATCCGGAAGGCGCCGGTCATCCGGAGCCCGGACGTCCGGTGTCATCGGACATCCGTTAATTGTAGTTCTGTTGGAGTGCAACGGAAATCCGGAAGTGAGCGGACGTCCGGTGACCGGACATCCGGTGTGACCGGTCTTCCACTAATTTCAGTTCTGTGCAGACTCATCGGACGACTGGAGAGAGTCGGATGTCTGGTTGGTTGAGAGAGGCCAGACGTCCGGTGAAAGTTGAACCTTTTAGTTTGGAAACCTACTACCACTTTTGCACAAGTTAGAGGAAGAATTTATGAGATGGTATGAGAGGGAATTTTGTGGTTTTGAGCAAGTTCTTTCGCGAAATCCATCGATCCCCTCTTAATAGTGCGGGATCCCTACACTCAAGAGCAAAACCGAAAACAAGGAGCCGAAGCTTTTTATCTTTGTCTTGTGTCTCTACTCTTGGGTATATATGTTGTTATGTCCTTAGTCATGATCCACACACACACATAGCCCTTGGGACATAATCCTGAGAAATACTCGATAAACATGATTAGTCTCAATATGCATGTTGTCATCAACATCAAAATACGATTAAAGGCATGATTGCACTTTCACCAGTGTCAAATAAGGAACCAGATTTTAAGACAGTGTCAAATAAGGAATTTTCTCATCTATATTCATCATGACATGACACTACAAAGAATACAGACATAACAAAAATTACATCCATGTACATAGACCACCTGGCGACGACTACAAGGAGTGGAGCGAGCCGAAGGCACGCCACCATCATCGGCCCCTTCCTCATTTAAGCCGGACCAAACTTATTGTAGTAGATAATCGAGAAGTCGCATGCTAACAGCAACTGTCGTCGATGAAGAAAAATATAGATCGAAATAATCCAACCTGTAGACACATGAACCAAAATTAACAAAAGCTAGATTCAAACAAATCCATCGAAGACCAGCAACGACTGAATCTTGCAAGATCCGTCGGAGACACATCTCCACACACACTCTGTTAAAACTAAACGCATCACTGGAACAGGGACTAGGGTAGGAGAATCTTATTCCATCTTCAGAAAGCCACCACTACCTCGTCTTTCTGATCAGAATGCAAATCCTAAACGAACTTATAAAAATACCTAAAACGAAGCAAGATCCTTCCCTTCGACAAGTGCTAGGGTACACCGTGCATCCATGACCCTAGGGTCGCCGAAGACAAGGCTGACCGCCTGTGACGCTGGCGGGAGGTAGAGGAATCCTAGGCTTCTTTGCTCAGAGAAGACAAGGCGCCGGAGGCTATGCACGTCTCATATCTCGGCACCCTCCCCTAAGAGCAACTCCAATAGCTCATGTATCTCTAAAAGAACTACTATTTTTGGGAAGTTGGGTCAAAACAAGGTCTCCAACAGCTTTCGTAAACACGAAAAAAATACGGGATCCCCTAAAAATACCTCCTCCATCCTCCAAATTTACGAGAAGATGGCCTTCATGTATAATTTTGGCGGGTGGATAACCGCCTGAAACTTCACAGGCGCAACGTCAGGACACCGCTGCATCGCCGCTTTAATATTACCTTCGCCTCCAACGGAACGCCACGCCGGGTCGCGCCACCGCCGGAAAGTTGCCTTCGCCGCTGCCAGATCGCCACGCCGCGTCGGGCGCCACCACGCGAGGGCTGCCGACACCACGCCGCCGCCAATTGCCATCACGCAGAGCATTGCCGCCGCCAGATCGCCACGCTGTGCCGCCGCCGCTACCATGTCGCCGAGCACCGCCACGAGAGGGCTGCCGACACCATGCCGCCGCCGTCTGCCATCACACAGAGCACCGCCGCCACCGTCACCATGCCGCGCCACCACCACATCGCGGTTGGGCGCCGCCATCTCGGGCTGCCACCATCATGGCACCACCACATCGCGGCCGGGCGCCGCCATCTCGGGCTGCCACCATCGTGGCACCACCACATCACCACGCCGGGTCACCGACTTGTGGAACTGAGCCATTTTCTAGGCTAGTTTACTGAAAAACTAAAAGTTTAGAGGA
Source organism: Triticum dicoccoides (assembly GCF_002162155.2). Classification (NCBI taxonomy): domain Eukaryota; kingdom Viridiplantae; phylum Streptophyta; class Magnoliopsida; order Poales; family Poaceae; genus Triticum; species Triticum dicoccoides. Next base: position 435,700,770 of record NC_041388.1, read on the forward strand.
AGATATTTGTCGGAACCGAGAAAAGTTGTCATCAGAAAACTTCCCTAAAAATTTACGATCATCCCATAGAAGTTGGTTTACGGGGAGTTTTTAGGGGAGCTCTTGGAGTTGCTCTAGCCTCTAAGTCTGTATCTTGGTGCATTTGAACTACTCCTACCACCTTAATTACGGCCTGGCTGGGTGCGTCGATTCAAAAGAAATTGAGCTACTCAATTCTTTTAAGCCGTTGGATGTAATGGAAACGGTCAGATCTCCTATCTTCTGAAAAGCACTGTTCGTTGAAATCTCAGAACCGGTCCCTTTTCTTTCCCCTCTCGCAAGGAAACTAGAGAAAGCCTTTCTCCCATCGATCTCCACCAGCGAGCCCGTGGTTTTGTCTCCCCTCCACCTGCCTCTCCGGTGGCCGGTGGCCGGTGGCGGGAGCAGATTCTTGGTGCCTCGGCTCTGGCTAGCATATAGATAGGACTAGCAAAAAGGCTCGTGCGTTGCAACAGGAGAGAAAAATACCACACGCTCTAAGAGCACAAAAAATGGTCTATAATCTGAGAATTTATAGCTACGGCCCAACTAAAGATGGTTTTAACCTATAAAAGCACAGTTTAAGATTCTACAGGACTTGCATGTAGATTTAATCCGTACAAAGAAACGGGCAAGTGATCATGCATTTATTCATGTCATGTTCGGAATGGAGTGTTGTTACGGGCGAGTAAATAAAAACGACAAAAACAAACGATGACACGTTAGCACATTACGGAGACAAGATTTTTTTCAGTTTTAAAATCACCAACTTAGGATAACTCTTGAACACTTTTTTCACATGCATATTTTTTAAGTACATGAAGAGTTGTTAAAAAGGTTGTACAATGATACAGGATATTTTAATCATAAAAAGAGTGTTTTTTTATCTGGAACAGAACATTTTTGCATGGTCTCCTGTGGAGCAGGTACTTGCGCCTCTATTTCATCACTATTTTTTGTCATACATGTCATAGGTATTAGTCCATATTTCATCACTATTTATATCTTATCAAACTTGTCTTTTATTTTTTATTTTTTCATGCATGCCTTCTTTTTACTTTTTTTTATGCATGTCTTCTTTTTCTTCTTCTTATACATAGGAGAATAGCGCAAATCTCATTTTTAAAATTGTTAACAGGTAAAATAACATCATATTCATATTTTATATATTTTTCTAATCAAATTCCATATATAACATGTTAAATTTGGAGTTACGGCTTAGAAGATATGAGTATTTAAAAAATATTTGATATGTACTGCAGGAGTAATGTCAGAAACATTAGGGAGGGTTCTGTAAAATAGCAAAACAGATTAAGAAAACAAACTTAATTCTTCATCCACCTTATTTGCATGGGTTGCCTCCCATGAAGCGCTTTGTTTTTTGTTAAGCTCGATTGTAGTGACGGTTACTTCTCCTTTGGTGTAATAATCTTGAGCCCATCGCTCCTGACATTTATCATGATACCCTCCAACGTGCATCTTCATTTTTTTTCTGGGGTAGTGTCTAACATGTGGATTCTACATCGGAGGGTCAAATCTCGCATTTCTTTCAAAGACAATGATGATAGCTATTATAGGTCTCAGAAATGGCATACCAAATATAATAGGAGCAATGGGATCCTCAAACATATCAATGACAACAAGATCAATCATTAATTTAAATGACTACTCCATGTTTAATCCCTATCATTAATTTCTAAAAGGTTCCCCGGTTTTATTTGGAGTGGTTTTCCCTCTTTTTCAGGGCCAGCTTTGTATGGTTTTTCTTTTTTGTTTTTGTCAAATTCATGACCATTTTCACAAATTTGTTAACTTTTATCAACTTTGAATTTTTCAAAAATATTTGTGTTTTTTCAAATCCTCTCAAATTTGTGAGCCTTTTTTGAAATTGTATGAAATTTTTTGAAAAAGGCCTTAATTTTTTTTATTATGAACTTGTTTGAAATTCATGAATTTTATAAAATCATGTTTTTGTTGAAATGTCTTTGAACTTTTAAGATTTTTTTCAACTTATTATTTCATTCTTGTGAACTATTTTTTCTTTCTCCAAAAAAGTCAACTCTTCGTGCTCAACTGGTTGTTGTTCGACGGTCGCTCGTCCATGAGTCAACTGATATATAGCTCAAATGCAGCTGGGCCGACCTATAAGCTTGGCTCAGCTGGCGCCAAACGCGTTGTATATGAGCTCTCGTAACGCGCTGTGTATTGCTCGAGCCATACACAACAATGAAGGATTTCGAGCGCTTAAGAGGAATTTCCTAAGGGATGCTCATGGTGACGGACTGTTTTGGTTTTGCACAAGCGATCCAGCGAACAAGGGAGCAGGATCGGCCCATTTAGCAGCGAGCACTGAGCTGTGCGTGCATCCTACAGAATCTGGTTTCGGGAAAAGATTCTTGTCCGATTTTGGGAACCTTCTGGAAGGTTCCTGAACCAGGTTTTCTAGCTTTTTAGTTTATTCTTTTTCTCTTTATAATTTTACCTTTTTGTGTGTTTCTTTTCTTCCTCCTTTCCTTTTTTATTTGTAAATTTATTTTTCTTTTCAAATAAGATTCAGGAACTTCGAATGTTTATTCCAATTTTTTCAAAAATCGTTTAGAATTTCAAAAATTATTCGTGTTTTCTATATATGTTCATAATTTTTATAAAAAAATCATAATTTCAAAAATCATTTGCATTTTAAAAAATTATCCTATTCTGAATTCAGTAAATGTTCAATTCTTTTAAATCTCTTCATAAAATTGGATGTTTCCATGTTTCCAAAAAATGGTTGAAACTTTCAAAACAGTCATGTGTTGAATTTCAAAAAATGTCTCCATTTTTAAAATAAAATCACAAATTCGTAAATCGTTTTGCAAGGTTTTCACGGTTGCGATAGAGTATCACTTATCTGGCTGCCACAGCCTATTCGAATGGTCAACTATTTGATGCGAAAGTGAACATAAAGGGGACCTTCCCGCTCCTGGATCCTATTTCGCGCCCTCAGCTCCACTTACAGAAGTTTTAGCTAACCGGGGCACACACCCCCTCAGTATTAGGCTTGCCCCATTTACTTTTTTTGGAGCAATAGCTTGCGTGCGATGTTTGCTAAGTCGCCGACACAATCCTTTTTCTGGTTTTTCAATTCGGTTCTCTTTTTTTTCTTATTCTCTTTCAGTTTTTCTTTTTCAAATTTTGTGAACTTTTTTAGCCGCTCATCTTTTTTCAAATCCGTGAACTTTTTTCAAGAGCATTAACTTTTAACTCTAGACCTTTTTTCAAAATTTTGAATTATTTTCCAAACTTCATGAACTTTGTTTCAAATATGTGATATTTTTTCCGAATTCATGAACTTTTTCAAAATTTATGAAATTTAATTCTGTTTTTTTATAAATTCCTAAATTTTTATGGATTGTTTTCTTTCAGATTCATGACATTTGAGCTCTTTTCTATCACAAATTCGTGAAATTTCATGAAGTTTTCAAATCCATGAACTTTTTTCAAACTCATGAACTTTTCTCGAACTAGTGAAATTTTCAATTTCATGAACTTTTTCAAAATCTGCGAACTTTTCAAACCCATGAATATTTTTAAAACTCACATTTTTTTCTCAAATTGGTGTACTTTTCTCAATTTCAAGAACTGGTTTGAATTTGGGAACCTCTTAGAATGGATGAACATTTGTTTGCATGGTCATGAACATTTTTTAAATATGTAAAATTTCATTCATACTTCTTTTAAAAAGTGACATTTTCCAAAATGTTTTCAATAAAAGTAAATAGTACAATAAGTTGTGCAATAAATAGCACGGCTACATTTGATCTTAAATTACTCGCGATACAATCCGTCACCAGCGCTGAGTACCTCT
>NC_041388.1:435704966-435740325 GCF_002162155.2 Triticum dicoccoides
GTTCGTGGGGCGGGCCACCGGGTGCTTTACTGAGTGATAGTTCCCCTTTGCATCGCTAAAGACGCGAAATAAGAGGTGTCCCCGTTTGAGAGCTCCTGCTCAACGCTCGTGAGCGCTAAAATGAGGAGCTTTAGTTGAAAGATTCGTGCAAAAGGGTTGGCCCATTCCCGTGTGATGAGCAAACATAATATAAAATGTCATGAGAAAATGTTGGGTTGGACGGAATCAAACCCCCGACCTAACACTGGGTAGGCGCGCTGCGAGCCATTGCAGCTAGCGACTGAGTATGTCTTAAATTATAATGCTAAACTTAAAGTACTATGGACAGCGGCAGGTCCTTTTTTAATATTCCTTTACATTTATTGAATTATTTGATGTATGATGAATAATTTTAAATATACATTGAAAATTTTTGTAATATACGCTGAACAATTTTAAACTAGACAGTGAACACTTTTGTGATATATGCTGAACAATATTTAAAACAGACTGATAATTTTTTATCAAGAACAATTTTTAAATGCATTGACGTTTTTTTAATATATGATGAACAACTTTTAACTACACATAGAATAATTTTGTGATACATGCTAAACAAAATTTAAATACATATAAAACATTTCATGATATACGCTGATTATTTTTTTGAAAAGTGAACAAAATTTTAAAATTATGAACAGTTTTTAACATCAATAAACAGAATTTGGAATTTCAAACATTTTTTGAATACAAAGGATAAGATTAAAAAGGAAAATGGAAAAATAAAATAAATGGAAAAAATAAAAAAATGATACAAAACAGGAAAATATAGAAAACAAGGAAAACAGGAAAACCAGCTAAAGGAAAAAGCAGAGAAACAAAACTAGAACGTTCCACTGCTTTAACGCTAGAACTGGACCGGCCTGTTTCGTGGTGCTCGCTAGCGAGCTTCAGCGAAAGTTCCTCAGTTTGATGCTCCCGAGCGTCAAATAGGGATTGCCTCCCCACTTAATGTGTTGTTTAGCAAAATCACTAACTAAGATTACTTCTTTCAAAAATCATTCTCATCTTCTCAGGTTGCGACAAGTGTCTCCCTGCATGCGCGTCACTTGTCACAACCTGGGATTTTTCTTTTTTTTCGTATACTTGTTTATTCAGAATCTTTTATTTCTTAAATCATGAATCCAAATCTCGAATGTTTTTATCATTGGATTCCTCGCGTCGAGATCTTCAAAACTAGAACTCAGGTTGATAGATTTTGACAAACATTTTTTCACAAAAAAACCGGACGAAAAAAGAGACCGAGAGCACATTTTTTTCGTGTCCGAAAGAGGCACTGCCGTACCTCTCGCGAAAGGAAAAAAACACATATTTTTCCCGTTTCTGAGCATGCCTCTCGCAAAAGAAAAAAACAGAAAACACATTTTTCCTGCTTCTGGGAGGTGCCTCTCGTGGAAGCAAAACAAAACCTCTCCCGGAAGAAAAAAAATAAAAATATATTCTTTTTTGTTTTCAAGAGACACGGCCGTGCCTCTCGCGAAAAAAACATGTCTTTTCGCACAAAAGGTTTATTTTTCCAAAAGCTAAAAAAACCAGTGAAAACCCAAAAAAGTCAAAAAAAAAGAAAAAATTGTTAAAAACCCAAAAATGCGTGCGAAAAATAAATAAAAAACACAGAGAGCACACAAAGCGTGACACGTGACGGCGACTGTGAGCGCGCCTAATAACACGCTTCCAGCCTACCCAAGTGATTGTTAGAAGGTTCTCAAGAATCCCTTGCCAACTAGTTGAGCCCCGCTGTTTAGGCTCAAGCCGAACACAAATTACGTGTATGGTCTGGAAACAGCCTCGCCGAATGGTCAGCTGGATCGGGCATGTTCTGTCACGACGTCTTTTCCTTTTCGGCCGAACCGACCACATGCCCTAGCAGGCTATCAGGCTATCACTTCTCGCCCGGCCGGGAGTTTCGTGCTGATTAATCCCATTCTGGTGTTCCGCGCTGATCGCCCGGCAGACAGACTCACTCTTGTTACTTATACTAGTGTCACGCATATGACACTAGTCTAATTTACTACCTTCATAATGCAAAGTATCTTAGTAGTAGTGTCATAAATTGTTTCATTTATTGCCTTATAGACTCATTTTACCTCGGAAAGCGTTATGTTACAGTAACATATTAGGCTGTCATAGTGGAGAGTAACTTAGACTAGTAACATGCATATGTTACTAGTCTATATTACTACCTTCATAGTGGGTAGTATCATATATGTGGTAACATAGATGTCTTCATTTATTATTTTGTAGACTCATTTTGCATTGGAAAGCGCTATGTGATGGTAACATATTATGTTACTCTATTTGCCTCTCTCCTCATTAACTACTTGCCACCTCATCATTTTTGCTTATGTGACATCTAAGTTACTACCTATGTTACTCCCACTATGAGCAGCCTTAGGCTGGTCACAATGGGCAAGAACATAAGCTAGTAACTTCACACTTTCCTAGACTATGTTACTACCTCCATAGTGGGTAGGAACATCTATGTAGTGTCATGCAACGATGTATTTATTAGGTTATAGACTCATTGTTTCTTGGAGTGTGTGATGTTCCGGTAACTTAGCTAGTTACCACAAGCACCTCTCTCTTCATTAAATACGTGCCACATAAGCAAAATTGTATTGGAGTATGTGATGTTACTCCTAAGTTCCTCCCCACTGTGACCGGCCTTATGTTACTCCAAACACCTCTCTCCTCATTAAATACTTGTCACATAAGCAAAATTGTCTTGGGATGTGTTAAGTTACTACCTAAGTTACCCCATTATAGCTAGCCTAAAAGTGTTGACTTTTGCATTGAGTTGTGGTCTTCTTGCGGTCGCACAAGATGGACCGATCGGAGCCGGCCTCAGCCTGATCCACACACGCTGCCTGGTGGTCGGCGCCGATAAGGACTGGTAATTTCGTGCAGGCGTGCAGTCGTCTCAGTAAAAATGCTAGTAGACCGGAAATCGGTGCTGGCCATCAATGAGACGGCGACAGAACGCTGGATCGCGCGTGCCGTGCTGTATACGTGCACGCAATCCCGGCTCAGATATGTTCAGAGGTTGTTGGTGAACCATGCACAATGAGATAGATATGCACGCACGACACGAACCAGTCTGGAGGTAAGTTTTTCTCTCTCTTTTGAGGCCGCCGACGGACGTTTCTTCCTTGCTTCGCGGGCACACAAGAAACTGTATGCTGGTTGAACTATCTCAATTTAGCTTTGCGCTTGCAGTCCACGGGTGGTGGAGCCAGTCAGGCATGCATATAGGCGTATAGTCTTACTCACAGCTCCACTTGTTTTTCTCGAGTGGAAATCATGACATTGTATCGCTCACGAATGTGATCTTCAGGTGCAAGATATGGTCAAAAGTAAACTCCGACTTTTTTAGGGCCGAAGCATCCTACGTACTACTGTCAGAGAAACTTATGCTATGCTTATTATTAACAACGCCGATAAAGCTACCAAGGGATCGTTCCATCATTCATCTTCCTACAGATTCCACACGTGAAAAACCAACACAAGAAAAGTATCATGGCCTTTAATTTGCTGTGCCTCGGACAGTGAAAGCATCCGAGACCGGCCGGGTGGAATCTACCGTCACTTACACATTTGTACTTGTTTTTTCCAATGCAGTTTGGTCAACCTGTCTGCCCTCCGTCGATCACTTCTGCAAAGTGCCTCGGCCGCAACCGCAAGCACAACACAGGGAGGGAGACAAATGTGCGGCTGCCCTTTCAAAATGACCGTCTAAATATAGATGTATCAAGCCACGGTTTAGTATTAGATACATTTGTATCTGAACAAATCTAAGACAAGAATTTTGGGACGAAGGAAGTATCATATCACGCTTAATCAATCTCGGAGGAAAGGATCCATCGAGGCATATACTGCTCCATTATGGACGCAGCTTGTCTTTCGTTTTCAGCGTCCGTTTGCCTTTTCCGGATGATGCAACCAACGAGAGTGACTCCACACTCCACATATTATCGTCTACTAGAAGATCGATTATGTGTGGAGCTCGTGTTCCATTCTCGACCACGCACCTGCCTTATCTGCACTGTCCACTGCTGGCTGTTGACACTTACTCCTATGTTTTACTAGTTACTCCCTCTATCAATAAATAGTATAAAGCGTGTTTGGTTTTCGTGCTTACTTGGCTATAAGTTGTATGTATGGCATGAGTGTGAGAGAGTTTGTATCTCCCCTAGTTAAGTTTCTTTTTCTTCTAGTTTAGCACCCCTGATGTAGGCTGGATGTATGTCTTGAGCGTGTATGGCTGTTATTGCTTCTAGTAAAAATACTCTATTTTCTTAATTGAAAGTGGGGGCCTGGGGTAACTGTGGGTGCTAGAAAGTTGGGATACTAGATGACGCGACAGTAGTTGGTCACATTCATTTATGTTGTTGTGGCGTTGTCTGTGTTGTAACACAATCATAAACTCTATCTCTTATTAAATGAATGACACAAATCTTTTGCCTCTCTTCAAAAAAAAAGTGGGGGCCTGAAGGCTACTTTGATCTAACAATAACTTATGGCATGAGTAAATAAATAAATAATAATAATAATAATAATAATAATAATAATAATAATAATATAGTGTTAAGAACACTTTTCAGAAATGAAGGTAAAAAAACAACCTCGCCTTTGCATAATTAGATGCACGCTTCCATATTTTCATGAAAGAAGTAGCCAGCAATATTAGGACCATGACAAGATGAGGCAAAAGGAAAACATAAGAGTATGTCACAATTCGACGGCATCGCCTTCAAAAAGTATGTACTTGCACAACCATTGCCAGATACCGACTATAAATTTCGGAAGAGGGATTTTTCATCATGGATGACATATCCAACTAGTTAGGGCCATAACATCAGCACAAAAAGAGAAGATCTTCACAAAGGGACAATGCAAGCATGTTGTTGCAGGGTTTAGTTGGTGAAGGCAAGATGTCTGGTTTTCATCATAAACATGTAGCGATGTTCTAGTTGGCATCTTGGTGAGCGACATAACCAGGGTTCTTCTGATCAACCTTCATTTAAAGCCGCCATCAATGTGAATGTATGATAGTAACAAATATCAAAACCACGGGGAAACAACGTTGAATCTCTTTATGCTTGCATTCTCAACTCAACTCCTTTTAAATGCATGCAAGTTATCTTCTTTAAGTTGCTCTACTTGTTTGTATTGTTCTAAAATTGCTAAAATCTTAAAAAAGAACTAGAATTTGTGATATATTTGTCCACCCCGCGATCTCCTCACTGGAGTTACTTAAATCTACGATCTCCTCACTGGAGTTATTGTCCTCTCCTCACTGGAGTTTGTTCCTCTTCTGTACTTGGATCGATGTAGTGGTGGTTTGCTTTATAATATAAAGTGGGGGGAAACCCTTTTTTCTTAAGACCATATCCACACTGGAGTTATTTAAATATATCCTAATAGGGTCAACAAAAGTAGAAGGTTGTGTACCAACATATGATTTTCCAAATCGACATGTTAATGCATTAATTTTGATACATTAAATTTATTTTGAACAATTTAAGATGAGGTGTGGAAGTCACTATTATTTTGGGATGAATTCCACATCGTTATGCACATTACAAGTCAAATAAAAAATATGATACAAAAATTACCACAAGTACCTATAAGAAGTGCTAATATTTTACCGTACGCATAAAGTAAGCATGTTTACACTTTATTATGCTAAGTGGTGCTAATTCAAGGCCAAGTGCAAAGTATGCATGAGATCTCAACTAATTGGTGACCACAAGAACATGAAAGACATATGTGGTCATGAAAGACGAGTAATCACAAGACAACCCACACATAGATACATTACATATTCCAGTTTTTCTACTAATTTATTTATTTATTATGTAGATAATTATCCATTTTCATTTACTTCCACATAAAATAGGTAAGTGTACATTCTAGTAACATCAACTTCATAGCTACCTGCCATGGTATTTAGGAAACTATAATAGACACGAAGATCATCATATATTTACAATTAATCTAAGTGGCACAAACTAATCTTTGAAGACTTCCACTTTTCTGCTTTCCCATTGTTTCTAATCTAGAATATTTTAATTAAACAATGTAATAGATAAGTTGCAGTGTTCAAAAGAAAACAACTGAATCAAATTCCTCTGGTATATTTTTTAAGTTTTATAAAATTAAATTTCTCATGGCCAATCTTAAAATTGTATAATAATAAAAAAGTGTATATTAATGTTTAGACGTGTCATTACGTAGTTGTGAAGCATAATACACAATTATAATCTTAAAGTTCATTTGTCAACAAGATATCGTCAATATGGAAAAAAAAGTTTAGTCTAAATAAATGATAATCACGATCTAAACTCACCTATGGCCAGCTTACTTGGATTGCGACCCAATAACATGTCATGGGCATGTCATCAATGAACGATCCAGCACATGTCATGGGCATGTCACCAATGAACAGTAACGATAACATGCACATCTCTCTAGACCGCACGATTGGGAATCAAGGGAGAGATCAAAATGAACTGCATATGACGACGGTACACATCTATAGGAACCCATGTATAGTGTTGCGTCTACAGTAGCACTGCAATATTCTATTTGGGTCCTCTATTCTTGATCAAACGAGCATGTTACAGTGTGACATGCCATGAGCATGTCACTGGATCTCTGTCCAGCTTACCTAATGGGCGGGGAACTATCACCAAAATGCCCCTCTAAATATGAGAAGGTAGTGCGTGAAGAAGGTCACGAGATATGAAACTTCTATTTAGTAACAATGTAGTCTTTTATTTTACTATATGTTTACAACTTTTGTGTAGAAAATTGTTTTGGTGAAACTCATGTTGCAAAAACTTTGAAAATGAATATTGAAACAATAAATTTTGCTTTGGGTGAAGAATTAGGCAATATCATAAACATATATTTAAACTCGGGGTATTTGATATCTTTTTGCATTATTCTCTAGAGAGTCAAGTTTAGTTAGTTGTTGTAGTGATCCACACCTCCTACCAGCTATGACAGAGTGCATGTCTTCGGCTTGTTGCAAGATAAGTATGACTTTAGTAACACACTGCCCATCAGAGTAGCAGAACAAAAGCATTGCAGCGGATTTGGTAAATAAACAACTAAAATATATTTTAGAAATCAAACTACAATGTAAATCCTACAAAAAAACTATAATATAAATGTTGATATCATACAAGTGCACAATGTTTAGTTGTAGACTTTTCGAAGTAAAAGTATCGAGTAGACAAAGAGCTTAGGAAATCACTTTTTGCCTCTGCTTTCTTTCTACTAGGTAGGTGTTGGGCCCCCAAGTGCAAGGATTTGCAGCAAGCAACAGCTTCCCTCAAGTAACCTCAAGATTTATCGGATCCATGAGAGCTACGAGATTACAATAAGTGATTGGTACCTACACACACAAAACAAAACATCCTTGTGTCGCCAAATGAACTGGCGAGGTTGTCAATCTCACTAGTTTTGCTAGTTACAAAGGAACTAAAAGCACAAATTTATGGAAGATTTGATTGAAGCAAGAAAGTAAAAGAAAACGTAAATTGTGATTGGAAGATTATCAGAAGAAGATGGACCTGAATCTGTAGTGATGAATGTATTTTTTACGCTTATCACGTCGTTGTTCAAATGGTTTATCTTATAAAATCTGAGATATCCCCTCTGATAATGCCACTAATGACTAACGAATGCAATAGATTGTGAAATCCTTTCTTTATTTTGTTCCTGCGGGAAAAGAGGACATACATGGATAAAAACATGACTTACATGGAAAGAGGCAAAATGGAGAAAGAAGAGATCAATTGGGAGGCGCAGCAGAAGAAACAGAGCACACAAGACGACATCTGGTACGAGCGGTCACGCTCATACCAAGTGCTCATGACACCATAACATCCAAGCCTCCAACTTTTATAAAAGGCCATGTACCAGATTCGCGAACGAGCATCGCCAGAAGCCTCCATCTCCGCACCAGAAGGCATTCACAAACCCTGGCCGCTGCCATTTCCCATCTCATCTCCATAGTCATTACCATCTTTGCCACCATAGCAACCCACCTCCAAGATAGTCATACTTGTAATCATGTATCACACCGGTAACCATTGTAAGACATTTTATTAATAAAACTTTCATCTTGATGTCATCTTCAATGATTTTTTTCGTGTGATCTGATCGCCATGTGTGAGTAATTCGGTAAGGCAACGGGTTGAGGCATAGACTTGCTACCTAATGTGTTTGTATGAGGGGTCGATGGAATGACTTTGAATGAATGTCGTGTATGTATGAAATAAAATAGCATGGTAGTTGTCTCTTCTCTCTTTCGTGTTATTTCCAAAAGCTTGATGGCCTACAAGCGCACATGGGTTAGTTGTAGCTTTTTTTTTGAAGTAAGAGTATCATTTCACAGGAAGCATAGGAATTGGTTTTTGTCTCTCGTAGTGACTTATGGAATTGTACCTGCAAGTAATTGTAGACTCAAAGCAAAGTGAAGGTGGAGGATAAATATTGGTTTTGTTGAAGTGCAAAAGTAAATAACATAAACAGAAAAAAATAGTAGGAAATGTGACAAGTAAACTCAGAGAAGAGTAAGGCGTTCTCAGGGAGGCTGAGGTGCGGGGCGGGGTTCTCCTGTTTTGTTTCTTTAAAAAAGTTCAGGATTTCGAAAGAAATTAGAACTTCAAAAAATGTTCGTGAATTCAAAAAATATTTTAAAAATTCAAAAAATGATCCTTTTTGAATTTTTGTGAAAATTTTAAATTTAAATAAACTTTTCAGTATTTTATGAAAAAATTAAGTCAAAGAATATATTTTTTGAATTTTAAGACATTTTGAATTCAAATTTTTTGAAATCCATGAACATTTTTAGAAATTTATTTTTTTAAATAATTATGAACATTTTTTGAATTTGGTGAATAATTTGTTAGTTCAAAAGGTATTCACCCTGATTTAAAAATGTTCGAATTTAAAAAATATTCACGGATTTTAGGAAATGTTCATAAAATTTGGAAAGGAAAACTAAAATTTAAAAATATAAAAGAAAAATAAAAGAAAAAAGAAAAACAGAAAGAAAAAAGTCCTGGTTTAGGAAGATTCTAGAATCTTCTCAAAATCAGACATGAGCTAGTTGGGCCGGCCCACATGTACGCAGTGGGGGAGCCGGGGGTACGCGCGCTTGTAGTTCTGAAAAAAACTTTTAAAAAAGGCACGGTGTAGGATACCTGTTGGCCAAACCAACCGACCACGTGAGGCCAAATTTGATGTTTTGACCCTTTTAACAAATTTTAGCCGGATCTGACCCTGATTGCAGAAAAATTCAGGATTTGATAATTTTTTCTACCGCCACTCCACGTGACGGTAGGGTATCACAACCTACCACTAAGAATCCAGACGGTAGGGTGACGGCAGGCCCTTGACGGCCGTTAACATAAGATCACCACATGCGCCACCTCTGCCCCGGCCGACAGTGCGCCGCGTCTCTGACCGACTGAGAGTTTCGCGCTGCTTAATCATTCTGGTGTTCCGCGCCCATGGCATTTGAGTTTTCCTTTTGATCGCCCGGCGGCAGTACCTTTTTTTTCGAAAGTTTTGACTTTTTGCCTTGAGTTCTGATTTTTCTTGCAGCCGCACAAGATCGACCGACCGATGCCGGCATCTGCCTGATCCACACACGCCGCGTGGTCGGCGCCGATCAAGGACTGATAGTTTCGTGTAGGCATGCAGCCGTTTCAATTTCATCATCAATACTAAAAAAAAATATAGACCGGAAACAGGTGCTGACCATCAATGAGATGGCGATAGATCGCTGGATCGCGTCTCGCGTGCTATATACGTGCACGCAATGCCGGCTCCAGTGTACTGTAGTAGCTACTCGGATAAGATATAGTCAGAGGTCATTGGTGAACCATGCACGATGCGAACCAGCCTGAAAAAAGTTGTGTTTTCTTTCTCTTTTCGCGCGTGGCCGCCGACTGACATTTCTTCCTTACTTCGCGAGCACACAAGAAATTGTATGCTTGTTCAAGTAGTATCTCGATTTAGGTTTGCACTTGCAGTCAGCCATGCAGATATAATCTTGCTCACAGCTCAACTTGTTTACCTCGAGTGGAAATCATGGTATTGTATTGTATCGCTCACGAATGCGATCTTCAGGTGCAAAATATGGTCAAAAGGAAACTCGACTTTTGTAGGGGTGAAGCATCCTACGTACTGTCAGAGAAACTTATAGTACTAATTACTTATTTAGGGCATCTCTAACGCCAAATCTCAAACCACCCGCGTACATTCGGACCGCGAGATTCATCCAACACGAGTTTATATTGATTCGTAGGACGATCCAGACCCGCAAACCGGAGACAAACATACCGGAGCGGGCGCTCAGACACCACCCATGCCCACTTCTAACCATCATGATCCATCCAAACCCCAGACCCGCTCCTACCCCGCTTTCCATCTCACACATCATGCCATTTGTCGCGCGGCATTCATGCCGGCCTAGAGCATGTTGTGGTCGGCATGATGCTCGTGATTTCCAGACATAACTGCGGTGCAGACGGACGCAACCTTTCACTGCCAGCACTGACGTGGCGCGCCGGCCGAGAGAGTGCCACCTACTGCTCACCCCGCTAAACATGCCTCTTCGCCGCATTCAAACGGCTGCAGACTTCCCGCCTTCCTCCACTAAATTACGCATGTGTATCGAGAAATCTACTCCGACCACACGCTCGTTCACGAGCTGCTTGTCGTTAAACACAATGTCGGTTGGCTCTGGCCGTCCCCCCGCTGTTTAAACGATGCCAGACGCCGGGAAAAAATCGCACTACACTTCGCTTCCATCTCCTCCTTTCACACTATTTTTTCGTCCATGGCATCCGGCGAGCAGGAAGCGAGTTCTTCAACATACAAGCTGGCTGGGTGGCCCGTCGAGCCCGCCGAATACGAGCCAGGCACCTCCTTGCTTTGCCGCCGTCGACGGTCTAGGCGGGTGCAGGCTAGTCCGCGGAGGAAGAAGCTCCAAGACGGCTCGCCGAGGGTTGGCGTGTCGCTCCAAGCCGGTGTGTCGTTCAACAACTCGCCGACGAGTGGCATGTTGCTCCAGGCCGGCATGCGGTGGACCATGTTGGCACATGCATTGTGCCTGCCATGGACAACATCGTGTCACATCGCTCCTCTCGTGCTGGTGCTCGCGGCATCCGACGTCAATGTGTCCATGACCGCGCCCTGCCGGTGGAGGTCGGCGACGCAGCATCCAGCACGTCCGCGCCCACCGCCATCATTGAGGAGAAATAGAACATGGGAAGCCACCGCCGCTTGGGTTCCATGAAGGCCATCGCCAAGGCGACGCCAACATACACAGCCGGTGTCTTGCCCGGTCGCAGACCATCGTCTTCCTCTTCCCCTCCTGCTCAAGCACATCGCGGCGGTTCCACTCCGATGAAAGGCGTTGCCGAACATGGGGAAGTGAGCCACCCTTTGCGTTGAAGCATATACCTCCGGGGCTCACGCCGGACATGGGAAGACGAAAGGATCCGTCACGACCGGCCGTAGACTAGTGTAGTGTATCCGTGTCATCGGAGTGGAGTTTCGCGCGACCGTACGTGCACATAGTTTCGAAGAAAATATGCCCTAGAGGCAATAATAAAGTTGTTATTTAAATTTTCTTATATCATGATAAATGTTTATTATTCATGCTAGAATTGTATTACCCGGAAACTTAGTACATGTGTGGATACATAGACAAAGTGTCACTAGTATGCCTCTACTTGACTAGCTTGTTAATCAAAGATGGTTAAGTTTCCTGACCATGGACATGTGTTGTCATTTGATGAACGGGATCACATCATTAGAGAATGATGTGATGGACAAGACCCATCCGTTAGCTTAGCATAATGATCGTTTAGTTTTCCTGCTATGGCTTTCTTCATGACTTATACATGTTCCTCGGACTATGAGATTATGCAACTCCCGGATACCGGAGGAACACCTTGTGTGCTATCAAATGTCACAACGTAACTGGGTGATTATAAAGATGCTCTGCAGGTGTCTCCGATGGTGTTTGTTGAGTTGGCATAGATCGATATTAGGATTTGTCACTCTGTGTATCGGAGAGGTATCTCTGGGCCCTCTCGGTAATGCACATCACTATGAGCCTTGCAAGCAATGTGACTAATGAGTTAATCACGGGATGATGCATTACGAAACGAGTAAAGAGACTTGCCGGTGACGAGATTGAACTAGGTATGATGATACCGACGATCGAATCTCGGGCAAGTAACATACCGATGACAAAGGGAACAACGTATGTTGTTATGCAGTTTGACCGATAAAGATCTTCGTAGAATATGTAGGAGCCAATATGAGCATCCCGGTTCCGCTATTGGTTATTGACCGGAGATATGTCTCGATCATGTCTACATAGTTCTTGAACCTATAGGGTCCGCACGCTTAACGTTCGATGACGATTTGTATTATGAGTTTTGTGTTTTGATGAACCGAAGTTTGTTCGAAGTCCCGGATGAGATAACGGACATGACGAGGAGTCTCGAAATGGTTGAGACGTAAATATTCATATATTAGAAGGCTACATTCGGACACCGGAATGGTTCTAGTCATTTCAAAAAAGTTTCGGAGTACCAAGGGTTACCGGAACCCCTCCCCCGGGAGGTTAATGGGCCATCATGGGCCTTAGTGGAGAAGAGAGAGGGCTGGCCAGAGGTGGCGCCCCCTCCCCCCTTGCCCAGTCCGAATTGGACAAGGGGAGAGGACGCCCCCCCTTCTTCCTTCTCTTCTCTTCCTCCTTCCATTTTTCTCATACTTGGACTAGGAAAGGGGGGGGACTAAATCCTACTTGGATCGGGAGTCCAAGTAGAACTCCCCCCATGGCGCGCCCCTAGGGCTGGCCACCTCTCCTTCCTCCTTTATATACGTGGGAGGGGGGCACCCCAAAGGCACACCAAGTCTTCTCTTAGCCGTGTGCGGTGCCCCCTCCACAGTTATACACCTCGGTTATATCGTCATAGTGCTTAGGCGAAGCCCTGCGCCGGTAACTTCATCATCACCGTCATCACGCCGTCGTGCTGACGGAACTCTCCCTCGTCCTCAACTGGATCAAGAGATCGAGGGACGTCATCGAGCTGAGCGTGTGCTGAACATGGAGCTGTTGTATGTTCGTGCTTGGATCGGTTGGATCGCGAAGACGTTCGACTACATCAACCGCGTTACTAAACGCTTCCGCTTTCGGTCGACGAGGGTACGTGGACACACTCTCCCCTCTCGTTGCTATGCATCTCCTAGATAGATTTTACGTGATCGTAGGAATTTTTTTTGAAATACTGCGTTCCCTAACAAGTTTTACCTTTTTAATTAAAATATGTCCAAATTGTAACTGTTTTCGTCTGGTTTGTGTGAAACCTGGCATGTATATATGAAATCCGACCGTGTTTGCATGAGTTTCATCTGGTTTGTTAAAAAAGTGTTTGAAATGTATGCGAGCAGCGTTGGATGACGGCTCGCGCATCCATGTCCATGGACTTGTATCCCCTGTCCGCGAATGGATGCAGAAGTAAATTTGTGGGTTGCCGTTGGAGATGCCCTTCGAGCATCTACAACCGCAATGGGAAAATCCGACCCCTCAAATGCCCGCAGACGCGCTCGGGTGCGCCCGCGGACAGTGACTTGTCACGCCTTAAAAAAATGCATTCCACATCTGGATACCTCAAATTAGAAACCTCGAATTCATATTATTACATGCAACACAACGATCTTTGAGCGGAGCTTCGTCCGGCTCCGTTGTGCCCATGTCCGGTGGCCGGCTGCGCCCTTGAGAGTGTTTGTCCGGTCGCCGGCAAGGTATAGCAGGGCATGGGACACGAGCCGGCTTACGGGACTCAAGGCGCCGCCATCTCCCATGCACTACTTTTCCTCATCGGAGTCCGGAACCCAAACGGTGCTGGTCGACATCAGATCTATGATGGATCCGTCTTGGGATGAGCCGACGACGTCCACTAGGACGAGGTTGCGGCGCCTGGACTACTGCACCATACGGGGCGCCGGAGAATGCGACTCCGCCTTGCCGACGTCCTCCTCCGCCTCCCGCGCCCGCTGCCTCGCACGGCGGGCATGCCGTGCCATGTTCTTGTCGGGCGAGGCACATGGTGTGTCCCGATGCTCGGCGCATCAACTGAGGGATTGCGCGTCCGCCACCGTGTCCGGAGGCCAGATAGACCGCACCGTCTCCAACGAGGCAGCGACGGCACACCTAGCGTCCAATCCATCCGCCATTTGGGTAGACGCAATGGATTCCTGACAGATGGAGTCCGAGCGCTGCGGGGCACGGGTCTCCTCTCGGGAGTGGTGGAGCGCAAGTCGGGTGGCCATCTCCTCCTCGGGGGTCACGTCAGATGAGTTCGAGGTCGATGGATCTAGAAGTGAAAGACTTGGATTAGCTGGTCGCCATGCCGGAGACCGTCGGACAGGAGCTTGGGTGGCAGAGGGAAGTGGAGAGGAATGGAGTGAAGTGGCTAGGGTTTGATCCGGCGAGTGGATGAAAGGGAATGTATGTGGGATCGGGTGGGCTAGCGTGGGCCGAGTCTAACGTGGCGGGCGCGCCCAGACGCGTCGGGACGCCTCGTATCTGCCTCATATTTGAATTGGATATGAGAGATGCCGGTTAGCCGGGGTGTTTGAGACCCGTTTGAGGAGTTCGTCCGAGTCGAAATTTCATGATTGGTCTAACCGGACGCGTTTGAGACAGATTTAAGGTGTCACGGGTGTAGATCCTCTTAGGGCATGTATAATGGTGGCATATGGATACATATACCCCATGACAAAAAGTAATTTGAGGCATCTACATTTATTTTTTCTCCCCAATTCAAGCTACCATTAGTGGGCCTTATTAAGAAATAGAAAATAAAAACTTTAGTACACATGCATTATTACTTTTCATTCCAACCTTTTCAGCTTTTGTCACCGGAGCACACATTTTCTCTGCAAGCACCCGCCTCCTGGAGAGGATCCCGCTTCCCTATCCGAACCTACTTTACGTCATATACGATCCTACATGACATGCGAGGCATCACCTCGAGGCTATGCATTGTACACGTCCTTACAAGACCGATAAAGCTACCAGGGGTCGTTCCATCATCAATCTTCCTACAGATTCCACACGTGAAAAACCAACACAAGGAAATATCATGGCTTTGCTGTGCCTCGGAGGAGGCTCGGACAGTGAAAGGAAACAACCGTCACTTACACATTTGTACTTGTTTTTTTCCATTCTCATATACTACTAGTTTGGTCAACCTGTGTGCTCTCCGTCAATCACTTTTACAAAGTGCCTCGGCCGCAACCGCAAGCACAGGGGGGAGACAAATTTGGTGGTGCCTTGATGATCTGTTTCCAAAATGGCTGTCATAACTCGTACCATATCACGCTTAATCAATCTCGGAGGAAAGGATCCATCGAGGCATATACTGCTCCATTATGGACGCAGCTTGTCTTTCGTTTTCAGCGTCCGTTTGCCTTTTCCGGATGATGCAACCAACGAGAGTGACTCCACACTCCACATATTATCGTCTACTAGAAGATCGATTATGTGTGGAGCTCGTGTTCCATTCTCGACCACGCACCTGCCTTATCTGCACTGTCCACTGCTGGCTGTTGACACTTACTCCCTCCGTAAAGAAACATGAAAGCGTTTAGAACATTAAAGTAGTGATCTAAACACTCTTATATTTCTTTACAGACGGAGTACTATGTTTTACTTGTTACTCCCTCTATCAAGAAATAGTATAAAACGTGTTTGATTTTCTGGTAGCTTTTTGTACTTACTCTGACTATAAATTTACTACCCGCAAAAGAAAATACTTACAGTACTAAATTTTACTCCCTCCATCCCATAATATAGGAGCGTTTGTGACACGAACGCTCCTATATTATGGGACGGAGGGTAGCATGCATAATTTGTAACAAGAAATAACATTTTCAGAAATGTGAAGGTCAAAATACCTATGGGGATCTACAAACTTAGATTCACGCACTCATATGTTTATTAAAGAAGATGATACGCACCCGCAAAAAAAAAGATGATACGCGACGCGGTCAAAGCATCAACCTACAAGCAGAGTAGTCAACAATGTTAGGACCGTGACAATATGAGAAAAGAAGAAGACAAGAGTAAGTCGCGATTCTTCCACAACATCACCTTCACGCATACTTGCACGGACATTTCCAAATCTAGCCAGTGATGGTTGGGACAATGATTTATATCATGGATGACAGATCAAATCAATTAAGGCCAAAACGTTAGCACAAAAGAGAATGCCCTCAAGAAGGGGTCAATGCAGTGGCGGTTTGATCCCTCCGTTAGATTCTTCACCAAGTCCCTATATGATCGCCTTGCGGCGGGACAAGGTCCTGAAGAGTTAACAGAGATTTAGAAAACTAGGCTACCTCCTCAGATTTAGATTTTTTGTGTGGCAGCTAATTCGGGGTAGGCTTCCTTCCGGAGACCAAGTTATTAAAAGAAACGGCCTTAGGGATGGCCAATTCCCTCTATATGGCGTTGAGGAGGACTTAAATCATATCTTCTTCTATTGTGTCTCCGTGCAATTTTTGTGGGGTTGCCTTAGGGAAGTTTGGGGGCAATGGGTGGTGCCCTAACAACTTTCCAGAATTTTATCATCTTATTGTTGCTTGCTCTAGCCAGATCCGATGAATGACAAGGGTGAATTTTGGGAACTTGGTGTGGTCTCTGTCATGTATTAGAAATAAGCTTATTATCGAGTATGCATACCGTGTCAGGGACACTGTGGAAACCTCTTTGCAAGCGGCGGGATAGAAAGCCGGTCAACAAGTTGACCAGGAAGTACAAGGAGTTGACGACGCTCCTGATTATTACTCCCTCCGTTCCTAAATATAAAGCGTTGGGGGAGTTCAATTTACACTCGCCCAACGTCTTATATTTAGGAATGGAGGGAGTATTACTTATCCTCATCGTCTTGAGACTATTTGTTTTTTGTGGGCTTGTTGTGTTGGTGCCCCAGGTAGAACGCTCTTTTTTTTCATCTACCAAACTTTGTGACATGTTTGTTGGCACAGATTCTCCCCGGATTCTAGGGGGCATTAATTTTTTGGTCATTGTGAACCTCCGTTTCTTAGTTGTAATTGTAACGTGGTTATGGCTTTATCTATAAAGCGGAGCATGAAGCCTTTTTCGGCAAAGGAGGGGACAACGCGAGTGTGTTATTCAGGGTTTAACCAGCGAAGATTAGATATACGTCTTTCATCCTGAACATGAAGCAACGTTCTAGTCGACATGTTAGATGATGGATCTTTTAAGACTTGCACCGCCCATTGCTCGAGCTAAATCCATCACGGAATCCTATATAGAAAGTTGCCCATGGTAAGCAAGCATCAGAACTCCTCTCTAGAAATTGCATCATCCCAACCACGATCAAATTCACATCAAACCAAATCAATGGTCTTCCACCTCAAACCATAAGCTTCCACTCTTCACAAAAACAGGGGAGCAATAACCACGAAGCACTATGGGGTTCCACTGATCTAAATTAACTTATGCATGTGGATGAGATGGCGAGCCATGCCAATACATCATGTTGGGTAAATTAGCAATTTCTAATTAATTTAATCCTTAAATACAATAGCAATAGTACTAATAATATCACACTGATGTGTAAACATGTGTAGTGCGTTTTTCTCAAGTCTCCTCCAAATCCAAAGTGGTACTAAGCCTTCCAACATCGACGGGGGTCATTCAAGGGGAAGTGAACAAGTATGTCGCCTACTATGCACAAGTGATTGGCCGCCCACAAAGTGGAATGAGAGTGTCAACTCATGTAAGTTCAATTGCTTCATTATGTCATCATTTTAATTGCTTATTTTTTGTTGCATTCAAATTGTTATACTTATTGTTTGCTAGAAGCTGGTGGGCCCACTATGTACCAACAGGCGGAGAAGAAGCCATCTGGTTTTGGCCATTGTTTGGTGCTATTGGGTGGCAAACCAAAGTGGACACAACATGTGGATGATCTTTAGGCCGGTAAGAGTAAGAATGATGGCTCAAGCTCTCACCAATCAATTGGGTTGGATGAAGAAGAGGGAGAAGTTGTAGGGGGGATGGAAAAGCTACTATGCCAATGAATAACCGGCAAGTGATGGAACAAAAGTGGTAGAAGGGGAGGGCCGCTCGTGACACTGCGGCGACAAAAATGTCAACCACATGGATGGGCCTTTTTTCTGTAAGGGATAACAAGAAAGAGGAAAGGTACAAGCTCATGTTAGATACGCAAAAAGAAATGGTGGATTGAGACCAAGAATGGTGAATAACAAGTTGGTAAATGAGAGAAACAAGTTAGCAATTGAGAAGGAGAAGATAGAGATGGAGAAGAAAGGGGCATGTCTCAAATGGCAGATCAAGAAGGCCCAGACTTTTGGACCAATAAAGATTGAGAATGAGAGGTTGCAACTTGCTCAAGACATGGATGATTCAAGGATAATGTTGGCCGATGCAAGCCTATTGGATGAGCAAGCAAAGATATAACTCATCAGGAAGAAGGAAATCAAGAAACATAGGGAGTACGAGGTGGCGAGAGCGGCAATGGCAATAGTATAGCAGACGACATAGATGGAGGTAGAGCAGACAACGGGGATGGACGCGGCAAAGCAGGTGACACGACCGGTGTCCGGCGAGTGATCTGTCACGCTCGGACTTGAATTTCATTTTGCCTTGTCTGGATTGTTGAACCATGATTTATTTTGCTTTGTTGCATTTCTCGAACTGTTGAATTGTGATAATTTTTGCTACATGATCCACATGCATGGATTTGAGGGTTTGAATTTGAGGTGCGTGGCTGCCCGGCAGCCCATGTGGGGTCGTCCGGTGCTGTCCGCGGGTGCGTCTGGGCGCATCCGTGGACGTTTAGGTTGGCGGATTTGGCAAGTCCGGTTATACATGCTCTTACATCCACTGGTTTACAACCATAGAGATGACCTGTTATCTCCTATGTTTTCTTTGGCCATGATGGAATTCATCTCACTACGGACCTTTTCCTTCCAGTAGTCAACATCTAGAGATTCATAAGCTTCTCAAATGGAAATGTGAGTATCATCCATGAAGTACATAATGAAATCGTCACTAACAGGAGCTTCAATATCTTCCGTGATAGGATTTTTTCATATGTTCCCTCTATTTCTTATATTCACCAGTTTGCCACTCCCTAATCTGGGTCCCCAGGCCTCCTCCTTGTTGTCGGTGTCCCTCCTTATATCACGCGAGGACGATGGGATAGAGGTTGCCGGAATCAGCAAGTTGGGGAGGTGGTGCTAGTGGATGGAGTGGAGTTGTGAAAGACAGTTCGGTGAGGTTGACGAGAGGGAGGAACGTCCATGAGCAAGCTGACGAGAAGGGGATTGGGTGGACAAGAGCGCCGGCGATGGGAGGTGGCGCTCACAAAGAGACGGGGATTGAAAAGAGGAGGATATGTATCACGGAGGAATGTGGGGGATGAGGATTGGAGAACGTCGGACAGAGCGTGCGCACTGCAGTGATGAAGTTTAGGATGACAGATCGTCCGTGTTCTCCAGGGTGTCCTCGAAGGGGAACGGGTAGCTCTACGATGACCACAATAATGTTGGCGCCAACACCGAGGCCGCGGATGAAGGGCGTGTTGTATGGGGTGGTGATGAAGGTGTCGGCGGACAACAACCTTCAGCTGAGGTGGAGGCACGCAGGACATTGGGGACGAGGAGTAGAAAGGGGCACCTATCATTTGCTTTCCTAACCGTCTAAGATACGATGGCGAGTCATGCGCTTTCGAGTTTTGCGAGATTGCCACCGTGCGCACAAGAGATATGGGATCTCAGTAAGGAGAAGAGTGTTGAACCATCACGATGACCACAAACTCTCCGTTAGTAGTAGAAATGCAATTTTGTTTCGGTGTCACCAAAATTTTGGCCCCGTGGGAAGAACCCAAAAAATAATAGAAATAAGTAGGGTAAAAATCAGAAAGATTCATGGAGACTCCATATCCTCCTTCAGTCTCTTGCCACAGCACAGCCTATTCAGCTGAGGCACTTGTCAAACGAAAACATCTTATCTCTTGATCCCAAAAGAAACGAAAACAAGTCAGCTAGTACTTGTGGGCGCTGGAGGTGGGCTTTGGTTGGAGAGACAGGGGCAGCAGAGCAGAGAGCAGCGCCAACCCAACCACCAAAGGCATTGAAGCCTCCAAGCAACGCCTAGACCGCAAGCAAGAAACGAAAAGCTTCTCATGAAACCGTACCAGCACGGCATATTTTTCCCCGACGCCCATCCGCCGCAACAGGATAAGATCACATCGCACATGCCCAGTCATCATATCATATCCTATCCCCTTCTCCCACCCCCGCACCTAACTTATCCATTATCTAATCTAATCACGCCTGAGACCATCAGCATTAACGCATCGATTACTACAACTGCCTCGCCGCAGTACCAGCGTAGGCCTCCACATCACACACAGTGACACAAACAATGCGAGACTTGTCGCCGGGAGAGATCAAAATCCCGGAGAAAAGAATGGTTGAGGCGAGCCATCACAAGACAAGGCCAGCTCGTGCGACGCACCGACGCTGCTGTATGAAAACAATGCGAGAGCAAGGTTAAAAACGGGACATTGTCGCCGTGATTGCGATCCATGATTTACTCGATTTATTACTACTACTGCTACTACGTTTCACCCACTTCTCCCAGGCCAAGAGAGAAGAGACAAGCGGAGCAAGCCCCAGATTAATCAATGGATCCACGTCGTGTTGGGGGTAAAGCAAGCGGTTTGTTTTGTTTATGTACGTGGTAACCCGTTCCTGTTCTTGCCGCCCGTTCGGTGCGAAAATGGGGCGTAACTTTCCTTAGAAAAAACGGAAGAGAAACTGTCGCCGTGGTGACAGATCTACGCACCGCGCAGATTGCCGGGGAAAGAAGCGTGCAAATGGATGCCCGGATCTGCCTTTCCAGGCACAAAGTTACCAGTACTACCACCTGCAAAAGCGCCATCTTTCTTTCTCTCTTCTTGGGATTGATTAGGGGTCTGATTCTTCCTCGTTGGTGCCCATTTCAAGCCATTTCATACTCCCACAAGGCGAGGCATAGCTCAACCACCGGTCATGGGCGACCTACCGACCTGCCTGGTGGTAGCGCAATCATGGCGGAGAGCGATCCCCTATCCAGCAAATCAAATTGGATCAACAAATTGTATATATGTTTGTACACAAAGGGATCGGGAGCAATGCCATTAAACTAACTAATCTTATCTTGAGGACGGTTCATCATTAGTTAATGATGGCCGGGGTGTTGGATCAGTTCGGTGAACTCAGTTCGCCGGAGCAGTTCATACATGTCTGCGTACATCGGGTCGGGTGAGCGAGGTCAACGGGATCCAACTGACGGATACAAGAACACGACAAATTTAGCTTAGACACTTACACATGCTCTTGCGATTACTGGCTTATATATAATTAAGGAGTAAGTAGTAGTAACAGATCTACGGGACACAAGACAGATCCATGGCTGCGAATTCGCAGCTTACTGGTTATATCTCGCATCGCCGCCATTTCGAAGATCTGAGAGCGAGTAGGACCTCGGCGATCTGAAGCTGCCGCCCTTCCTCGCCGCCGCCGCGCCCATCTGGGTGTTCACGCTCAGCCTCGGGGGCGGCAATGCCGGTGCCTCCCACCCGTTCTTGCCGCGGTGCTGCTCGTCGGAGCCGGAGTCGGAGTCGTCGTCCTCCTCGCCTTCCTCCCCCTCGGGGAGGGCGTGGTCGGGGGCGAGGAGCGGGGGCAGGTAGGTGGCGGTGGCCAGCGAGCTGCAGGAGGCGCGGCGGGACCAGGTGGCCAGGATGCGGCGGCGCTTGTTGAAGGGGTTCTCCGGCTTGGCGAGCTCCTTCACGGCGTCCCGCGCCGCCGCCTCCGCGAGGCTGGTGAATGACTTCGACTTTCCGGCGTAGAAGCTCGACAGCCCGTTCCTGCAAAATCACACGAAAACGAAGGATCAATTTCCATGCTCCTCTTCCTCTCTAGATCAAAATCAATTGCAACTGAGGAACCGATGACAACTCGTGATCTCTAAAAAACCTCATACGAATTTCCTACTACTCGCGCTTTTGCAAATGGATCGAAGAATCCCCAAAAAAGATCTTCTTTTTTTCCTCATTTTGGGCAAGCAAAAGGAAGCATATTCAGAGAAGCGTCTGACTCACTTGATGGGCAAGGAGTCCTCCAGGGCGTCCAGGCACCCGAGCCCGGGCTCCTCCTTGAGCTTGCTCTCCACCTCCTCGTCCTCCCCGTCGCCGCCAACCTCCGACGAGGAGTCCTCGCCGATGGAGGAGCTCGACGGCGACGGCGCGCCGATGGAGGAGCTCTCCGTGAGCACCTCCTCCGCCTCCTCCTCCTCCTCCTCCTCCTCCTCCTCGATGAAGAACCCGTCGCTCATCTTCTTGCCGAGCAGCTCGTCCCCCTTGGCCCTCCCCGATCCGGGGAAGCCGCCGCCGTAGGGCCGCGCCACCGCCGTCGACATGTCGGATGTGTCCGTCCAGGAACAAGGACAGCACCAACTCAGCAGCAACTTGTGTAAGAGAGAGAGAGGGAGAGGAAAGAGGAAGAAATGGGATAAGATAAGAGCAACGACAGGAGAGGAGTTGGGTAGGCGGGGTCTTTGTAGGCTCACGGCATGGGCGCCCACCACCGCCAGGATCCTCTGCGGCCTAGCACAACCCAATGCACCACTCTACTGCCGGAAGTGTGTTGTACACAAGCCCCTTCTAGATGCCTCTAGAACTATTCGGACTTCCGTGTCGAACAAACATCCGCTCGAGTGTAAGAACCGGTCGATAACCTAGAATCAGGGATGGTTCTGTGGGTTAACCATGACCTTGTGCTAATTTGCCCTTATTATATGGTGTGTCAGTGGGGTTTAGGGATACGTGTACGTCGGGGAAACTTTGGTGTCATCAACTTTCATTTGGTAGTATCTCTCTCAGGAAACCTCTCGAACGATTCAAACTTGCACACCAACAAACAACCGTTGGAGTGTTTGAACATGTCGATAACCTAGAGCGAGGTGGTGGTTTTGGGAGTTAATCATGACTTTGTACTAATTTGTCCATGTTATATCGTTTGTCGATAGGGTTTAGGCATATGTGTACGTTGAGGAAACTTTGGCGTCATCAATTTTAATTTCGTATTATCTCTCTCAAGAAACCTCTTGAACGATTCGAATCCCCATGCCGACAAACATCCGCTAGAGTGTGAGAACATGTCTATAACCTAGAGCGAGGGATGTTCCGTTAGTTAATTAATAATGACCTTTTACTACTATGTCCATGTTATATCGCATGTCGGTAGGGTTTAGGATTACTTGCACATCCGAAAACCTATGGTATCGTCAACTTTAATTTGGTATTATCTCTCAAGAAACCTCTCGAATGATTCAAACTTTCGTGCCAACAAACATTCGCTGGAGTGTGAGAACATGTCAGTAACCTAGATCAACGGATGGTTCCGTGAGTTAATAATGACTTCTACTAATCTGCCCATGCTATATTGTGCGTCGATAGAGTTTAGGGTTACGTGTACATCTAGAAAACTATGACATCGTGAACTTTTATATGGCTTCATGCATGCCATAGTGCCAGCGTTGGGTATAGACAAATAACGTTTGATAGTACTTATATGTTCATTTCAAACTTACTGGTTTGTCCATAGTATATCCAATGCACTACATTGTTGCATGAAGTGTGTGCTATACAAATCCGACTTGCTTGAATAATGGATGTTGGCACATGTGGTGTCTCAACCGTCCATTTTATAATTACTATTTTGTCGATCTATATCGCAACATTGTAGGATTTAGGGTTACTTATACATCCACAAACTATGATGCCGCCAACTTTAGTTAGGTTTTAGTGCATGGAGCACTCTAGCCATCGGTAGGAGAGAACATAACATTTGGCACTACCTCTTTCTAGATAGCTCTTGAACTATTTAATCTTTCATGTCGAACAAATTAACATCCTCTTGAGTGTAAGAGTTGGTCGTTATCATAGAATGTAGGATGGTTCCATGAGTTAAGCCTCACTTATACTTACCCTCCATCCATATTGGAAAGAAAAGGTGTGGAATCCTTGGTGCGTAGATTAAGGAGGATCAACAGAGGATAATTTTATTTTCAGATTTACCTATATAAAGTTGCCGGCCGTTTTACTTGATTACATTTCCCATACCTTTATTATGCCAACCATCTCCTCGAACACACATGCGCCGCTCTTCACGTGAAGCCCCACGTCAGTTCTTATGTAGTTCATGTCGAAACATTAGGAAACACGTTAAGCAAGGGCACCCCCGATGCACAGACTTTTAATGCACTATCCTACTTGGTGAAATTATTTGGACAATAAAACCAATGTGTGTTGTGTCTTAAGTGTTGTATATAAGTGATGGTGTACCTCATTCCACTGGTTGTAGGGATTTTGCTCACATCTCAAAATTGTGGTCTATTTGTGGAGAGAGGAGAGAAGGAGTGAAAAACAGGGTAGAGAGACCACATTGAATCAGAGAATTTGATGCCAGTGCGTAGGGAAACAAGCTAAGATTCTTATTTCCATTGAAATGCAAATCCCACTCCTCTGTATCATTTCTTTAATTATTTGTCCGCATCGGTATTTTACCTATGAGATAGTGTTAGGAGTAAGTATTTGGAGTGCCCCGAGATATTTGAGACGAAAGGAACAAATTTATAGCGGGGAAGCTTGGGCAACACACATCATTGTTTGGCTCCTAGCACCTTATTCTCATGCAAAACGGGAACAAATATGCATCCATTTCAAAACGAGAGGGGATATTTAGTTAACCTTTCAAGACGTTTTCCTTTTTACAGTGGTCAGAGCTGCCAATTGTAATTTAGTCAGACTACGATGTGGCCCTTGGTGCTCTTGCAAGATCCTCTTTTGTTTTTGATTGTTCCATGTTCACTTGGGGGTGGAGATTAAGAAACTTCTAGAAACATGTGACTTTATTCGTGTGAAGGGAGTGTTGTCGAAACAGGATTGCGCATAACATAGCTAATCACACTAGAGGAGAGAACATAATATTTGGCTTTATCTCCTTTTATATACCTCTCGAACTACTTAACCTTTCGTGCCAAACAAACATGCTAAGAATTAGTTGGTATAATAGATTGCGGGATGGTTCCACGAATTAAGTGTCACCTTATACTTATACTCCATCCATATTCGACAAAAAGGCATGAATTTGCCTCTGGCACGTAGATTAATGAGGGTTGCTTGTGGGCGTTATTTAGATTTACCTCTAAAAAGTGACTGAATGTTTTACCTGATTGCATTTGCCACACCTTAATTGTGCCAGATGTCTCCTCGAACACACATATGTCGCTCTCCTCGTGAAGCCTCATGCCGAACGATTCACACGCCCGTTTTCACACGGTTCGTGCCTAGCAAGTAGGAAACACTTTAAGGAGGGTTAGCAATGATACCACTCCCAATGCACCGACTTTTAACACGCTATCCTACTTGGTAAAAGGAATTGGAGACAACCACCCCCAGTATATCGTCTCTTAAATATTGTATATAAGTGATGTTGTACCTCATTTTGTTGGTTGTAGGGAATGTGCTGGCATCTCACAATTGTGTTCTACTCATGGACACCGAAGAGAAGGGGTGACAAACATGGAGAAAGATCACATTGAATCGGAGAACTTGATGTTACCACATAGGGAAACAAGCTAAGTTACCCCCCTCTCTATCTATCTCTCATTTAATAATCTTGCCACTTCCCTAATTTACCTATGAAATAGTGTTAAGAGTAAGTATTGAGAGTGGTCTGAGATATTTTAGATGGAAATAACATAATTATAGGAGGGGTGTTTGGCCAACCCACATCCTTTTTGGCCGCTACCACCTTATTCTCGCACAAAAGGGAAAAAAGGAAAATGCGGCCCTTTCCGAAACTGCAAGGGGTATTTAATTAAGCTTGCAAGATGTTTTCCTTTTTGCAACCGTGTAGTTGTTGTGGATTGTAATTCAGTCGGAGTGCGATATCGCTCTTGGTGCTCTTACAAGATGCTCTCTCGATTGGTCGATTTGTAGACACCTTGTGGCAGAGATTAAGAAACTTCCAGAAACTCATAGGTTGTTCTTGTGAAGATAAAAAGGTTGTTAGAATAGGATTAACCCTATTCCATCTAATAATAGCAGATATGGGGATCACCACGCAGGAATGATTTTTTGAGCTAGTTTTAGATACTGTTATTGCCATGGAATAAAACCGATGGAGAGTTTGTATCTTGCTCAAGAAGGTGAGGCGGTGACAAATCCCTGAAGATGAATATATACATAAGGTTCTCCTCACCTAGCCCCGGTCCCCGTGGTGCATCTAGCGTCGTCGGAGGGCGTGTTGAGGTGTGTCTCCGGTGGATCTCGCAAGATCTAGTCGGTGTTTGTCTTTGGTGGATGTGTTGATCGGGTCTGGGTTTGTGTGTCTACAGGTTGGATACTCCTGGGCTATGTTTCTCTTCATCGATGATGGTTGTTGTTCTGTTGAGATGGTCCTTTGGGGCCTTAACACGACGAATTCACGACTGTCTACTTCAGCAAGGTCCGGCTCCGATAAGGAAAGGGCGATGACGACGACGTGCCTTTGATTGATTCTAGTGCTTGTAGTCATCGTTAGGTGGTCTATGAACATGGATTAATTTCTATTACTTTTGATTTGTTCCCTATGAAGATAATAGTGTTGCCAATATTCTATCTAATAAGTAGATCTAGTGATCTCACTATGCCAAAATGTTTTTCCAAGCTAGTTCTAAGTAATTTTATTGATTCACACAGCCACGGAACATTTTCCTCCATGCGACTCCCACACAGGGTTTCCCACCACCGGTACCATCATCGATTTGCCTTGTCTCTTGCAGCCTTAGGGCCATGGAGGCACGTTGGATCCCGGTCCTTGCCGGTAAGAGGGGCCCTGCTATGTTTTTAGGTGTTTCTTTTAGTTTGTTTAGGGCTTATATGTCCTGCTTAGGAAGATGAAGTGGGAGTGGATCCTGCCCTTGCCGATGGGAGGGCTCTGCTTTGTTTTTGGGTTTGTTTAGTTTGTTTAGGGTTCATGTTCCGATTAGGAAGGCGAGGCGGTGACGGATCCCTAAAGATGGAACAAAGTTATTCCCGCCTAGCTTCCATCCCGGTGGTGCGTCTAGTGTCATTGGAGGGCATGTGGAGGTGTGTCTTCGAAGGATCTCGCGGAATTTAGTCAGTGTTTGTCTTCGGTGGATCTAGTCTTTGTTTCTGTGACTGCATGTTTCTTTGACATGTGAGGGATCTCGAAGGACCCCCGAGAGTGCATTAGATAACTCTGAAAATAATACAAGCACAACTTATACAAGGACCCTCAAAGAAAAGGAAATTACAGACGAACCCTTGCTTTTTTGCAAAGAGGACCCTAGAACAACAAGGTAAAAGGCAGTCTAGTCCTCCTAAGCGGTGCAAGCCAAAGACCAAATCCATCGACGCCAGGGATGAACCACTTGTGTTGGTGGCTTTGCTGTGGCATATCCAGCAGACCGATGGAGACAGCAGCAGACGCTAGGCTCACACTAGACTGCCCCCCTTCAGACGACGACGCGTCGGGAGGAATGAACTAAGTCGATGAGGCTCCAGCAGGTCGCCATTCGACCAGAAGAAGCAGGGAGGAGGCGGAGATCGGCAAGCGCCCAAAGTGCGCTGTAGCTCTGCCACAGCGACACGCCACGAAGCATGAGGAAGAAGACTGCAACATCGACACGCCATGAAGCAGATTGGCCTTCCTCTGCATCCCATCGTCCTCCACCACGGCGGCAAGACGGGAGTGGCGGGAAAAGGATCCCCATCTCGAGACCACGGGTACCATTGGCCTTATTTGTGGAGCGGCTAGTACATAATCCCCTTTCCCCCTTCGGCTTCGACCACTAGAGAAACATAGGGAGAAGACAAAACCACCAACAGTCGTCGGACGCGGCCCACATCCGACAAGGATCTCCAAACGCCAACATGGCAAGTCTAGAACTACCGCTGCTACTATATATAGAAGGATCTCGGGCACCTCCCCCTAGCGATCGTCGGCTGGCCATGCCGTTGAGCGAGGCATGGAATCGGGCCGGAGAGCCCTGGGCGACTCTCAAGAGGTGGAGAAAAGAGAGACGACAAAGAAGAGAGAGGTGGAGAAAAAAAGGGTCATTTCATCCCGCCATTGGTGTGTCTGTTTGTTGGATCCTTTCGATCAAATCGGCGACTTGTTCTGATGTGCTTGTACTTTGGGGCCTTACACGATGACTTCTCAGTTGTCTAGTACAAAAAGGTTTGCCTGGCTTCGGTGTGAAGGGGGAGGGCAGCGGCACGTCTTTGGCTCGCTCAAGTGTTTGTGGTCGTCGCTAGGTGATACACGTACATGGATGTGATTGTAAGAGTTTATTGTGTACACAAAAGTTCTGCCATGATGTTTATGAATAGAATGAAAGATTTAAAAAGGAAAGAAAAGCAATTCTATTGCTATGGGATGATAAAACCGAGGGGGCCATTGTTGAAAAATAAAAACTTGCAAGAAGGCAAGCTTCTAGAAACATGGCTGTCTTCTCTCAAAAAAAAAAAAAGAAACATGGCTGTCGCAGGAGGGAGGCCCGTAAAGTAAAACTCCATCCCATCCCATCCCATCCCATCCCATCCACAAAGGATCCTGGTCAACACGGATGAGCTGAGCGCCCCGCCCCGCCGTGTGGCGCGTGGTGCGTGGACGGGGTCCGTCGTCCGTCCGCGGTTTCGCTGCCGTTTCCGTGTGCGTGCGTCAGCCGGGGAGGAGAAAACCCGGGACGGGGCAAAGTAACGAAAGAAAACAAGGAAAAGATGGGGAGATCCAGCAGGAGCAGGAACCAGGATGGGTAGATGGATAGACAGATAGAGGAGGAGGAGGCGGGCGAGTGGGGCGTCCCTATCCGTTTACAGTTAGCGCAGGCGCCCCCCCCCCCCACTGACGGACAGGATCAGGATCGCCGGATAGGGATGAGGCTGCGCTGAGGTGGTTTCACACGTTCCCACCCGCGTGGCCTGGACCATCCACCACACCACACCACACCAGCACGGATAGATGGAGCAAGCAAATGCGACTCGCCTAGCTGGACAGCGACCCGGACGAGGTTGCTGCTCCTGTGTTGGGTCTCGCCTCGCTCGTCAATACCGCGGCCGTCTGGCGCGGTTTCGGATTTCGTTCTCGCAGCTGGGAAATGTGTTTCCTTACTTATTTGGGGGTTCCCGGTATTGCCCCTGCATCGCTGTGTGTGTGTGGCAGCTTTGTGGGCTGGCGTGCCTCGCTGTTCAGGGCTAGCCTGGTCATCGGGTTGATTTTTCTGTGGGTGGGTGATTAGGTCGGAGGAGGGAAGGCGTTTTGAAGCTAATCAAGGACTGTGTGGCGCTTTCGAACGGGACCGTGCCGCTTTTGGGCGACTGCGGCGTCTTCTGTCCAGACCAGCTAACTATTACTCCCTCAGTTCCAAATTACTCGTCACAAAAATGTATGTATCTAGAACTCGGAACGGAGGGAGTACTACAATACATCTCTACAATACAAAACTAAACTAAACTAAACTAAAATAAAATAAAATAGAGTAGGTACTTCCTCAGATGAGATCTCACCAACGGACGACCGACCGACGGTTGGGGTGGGTTGTCGTCGTGGATAAACATGGAAATCCAGCCACGACGCTCAAATCGGTTTGTTTACCGACAGTTGGGGTTGGGAGTACGTACTACTATGCCTCGATCGAGTTTTGACTAGCTACACTACACCACTCCCATAAGCATATGCCCCTGTCTAGCCAGCGATTGGGTATATGCGTGGAAATTCGGATAATCATGTCGTGTGCGTGCCTCGACGATGTCCAGGACCAGGAGCCAGGAGGGGAGGTCGGCATGCATTTTCTGAGATAGCCTTGCGTGACCTGAGCTCCACTAAGGCTGCTTGTAATGAATAATATCATAAGTTAGTATCGTGCATATGATACTAGTGTATGATACTATTTTTCTAATGCATAGTATCATATAGTAGTATCATAGATGCCTTTATTTATTATCATGCATGACACATACTTCCTCCTTTCCTAAATATTTGTCTTTCTAGACATTTCAAATGACTACTACATACGGATGTGTGTAGACATATTTTAGAGTGTAGATTCACTCATTTTGCTCCGCATGTAGTCGCTTGTTGAAATGCCTAGAAAGACAAGTATTTAGAAACGGAGGGAGTAGTAGTGTAGCATTTATTATGATACGGTATTATAATATGATACTCAACCTTCTCTTTCTTCATTTAATTCTATGCCACATCATCTAAATTACCTAGTTAACATGCATGATACTAATTATGATACTTTCATTACGACCAGCTTAAACAAAAACTAGGCTGGCGATGTCCCGGATCGAATTGAGATATGCCCAGGCCGTACGGCCGTACGCGATTGGCCCATGTGGTGTGAAGATCCATCTATGCAACTTGCCTTCAGCCTATGGCGCCTCCTGGATGTGCGTGCCATGATGCCTCGTATAGTACTCGTACTCCTGCCTCTCATTGCCGTTCCACGATGAAGTATAGTACGTCGACGTGGCTTGTTTTCTGGCCGGCACCGAGCTTGTTCGCTTTGGCTTTGATCTTGACCGTCCGTGCTTGGTCGAGGGAACGTGCCGTCCACGAGGCTCCCATGCAGTGAGTGCTTTTGTTGAGGAAAGGCAAGGCTAGGCAAGGCAGAATGATTCCCGTACTCAGGGGCGAAACTGGGCCCGGGGCAACTGGGGCTATAGCCCTAGGCTTGGCCCAACTCGTAAGTAAATGCCAGTAGAATTTTTTTTCATCCTCACAGTAACTTGAGTTATTTGGGTTGCATCTTCTTTGTGGGCTCTTGTCTTTTGGGATGTCTTTGATTCTATATTTTGACTTCCTCTTTTATGCTTCTTATCCTTCATACACCGGAGTTTTTGGCGTGCATGATGCAGAGAGAACACTGCCACAAGGAGCCAATTTTACTCCTCACAACTATCTTTAAGTACTAATTATTGGGATGGATATTGAACATTTCCTATCTTCTACAACTAATGCCAAGGCTAGGTAGTACACTCTTCCAGTCTTCTAAAACTAATATCAAGGATATGGGGCCAATCTTTTAAATCTTCAACAATTAATGCCACAAAAGGCTTGATACTGAACTCAAATTTATTGTCGTGACACCTCAGTTTGAAGATATAGATGAACACTCTCATAGGTGTGCACCTTCCAATATAAATATATGCCAAGATTAGTTCACACCCCATCCAAGTGTTCTCAATGGCTTGCAAGACCACCGCTGTTGTGGCATCCATGTTGATATTGATGCTCCTTGTGTCTTTCGGTAAGTAGGATAGTATATTATTTCATACATATGTAGTTTTTGGCATGCATGATGCGGAGAGAGCACCATCACAAGTAGAAAATTTTACTCCTGACAACAATCTCCAACTACTAATTATTATGGATATTGAACATTTCCTATCTTCTACAATTAACGCCAAGGCTAAGTAGTAAACTCTTCCAATCTTCTAAAACTAATGTTAAGGATAGGAACCCAATATTTTAAATATTTAACAATTAATGCCACAAAAGGCTTGATACTGAACTCAACTTTATTGTCGGGACACCTCTGTTTGAAGATATAGATGAAGACTCTCATAAGTGTGCACCTTCCAATATAAATACATGCCAAGATTAGTTCACACCTCATCCAAGTGTTCTCAATGGCTCGCAAGACCCCCATTGTTGTGGCATCCATGTTGATACTGATGCTCCTTGTTCTTTTGGTAAGTAGGAGAATATATCATTTCATACATATGTAGGGAGTTTATGTTTTTCCATCACGTATTAAACCTTTATTTCTATAAGGATGTAGGGATTTTGCATTGTAACAAAATTTCTTTCATTTATGTAGACGAGGTTCAAGGGAAGTGTCGTGAGGAACGCATCATGCTCTCATGTGATAATTGGGTCAAATGTTTTGAGTGGTGTCGTCTCTTTGCTGATACAAAGGGTACTGTGATAAAGGTGCATGTGTGTGCGTGAATTGCTTTGTGCAATCATCTCGCCACCATTCTGCAGAGGTTCCACCACCGAATTCTGCTCATCATGAGTAGTTCATTGTAATTGTCGAATTATTGGTAATTGGTTGTCCTATAAATAACTAAGTGCATATTATGATATTCTTTTTATGTATTTTTCTAATATGACACAGTAAGTTTTTCAATGGAACGGTACAATAATATGTTCTCAGGGTCATCGGAAAGTCCGGATCTATTTATGGAAACTTTTCAGGGTCATCAGAATGGGTTCCGGAGACATACGAAAAACCCAAGATTTTATTTATAGAAGAAAAGTGTGAAGGACCATCATGAGATGACGATCCCTAGTGGGCCCACGAGGGCCCACAAGGGGCGCCATGGGCTTTGGTAGGCCCCAGGCCGAATTAGAAGGGGAAGGAATCCTTCCCTCTTCCAAGGATTTCCCCTCCTTACCCTCCTCCTGCTCCTACTTATATATATGGGGAGAGGCCTCCCTCTTGAGACAAATCAAATTAAAGGGCCTCTCTCCCGCATAGCACCATGCTCTCCCGGTCTAATTTCCTAAGCGTTTAGGCTCCTAATTAGATGAGATCTAATCTCGGAATAATAGGTCTAAGAGAATTATACTCCAAATTAGATGAGTAGCGCCGCAATTTTCGCTTAGTTTTCTTCCTAAACGTCGAAGCTCTGCCGGACTACTACCACGGATCGCGTGGATACCTCAGAGGGGTTGTCTACTTTGACTCTTATCTCGAAGAACAATTTTCGTGGCTGGGAGGTGTAACCTAGCTGCAGGAATTGACGGGATCGTTACGCTGCACCGACTCGTCACTGCTTCCGCTACTATGCACCATCGGTGAGTTTGGTCCTTACCACCATCTTTAGTATTCCCGAGTGTGATCACGTAGCATAGTTTTTTTAGTTTTTTTGTTGCATAGCACGTTCCCCTACAATAGCTGGGTAGCTGGCAAGTGGGGTCGGGTCGGCGCAGTCGTCTGCTATATGTGTGGATGCAAACCCGACCCAAATTTGGGATGGATTTGCGTCCACACGAACTTTAGACAGACACTGAATGAGTTTGCGTCTATGCGTTGGGCTGTCATTCCTGCCCACGTGGACACAAGCGGACAAAATAAGACAAAATGCATTCATGCATTGGAGTTGCCCTAAGGGTCTTTTGGTTTTCCATGGCCCGGCGTGGTGATGACGACGATGAATAAGGTCCATTCAAATTTTCCACCAATATGGAGGATCTCATTGTCATTGATGTTGATTTTTTTCCGGAAGGGCCTAAGGGAATATATTAAGCATCACGTGTCCTTATAAACACACTCATACTGAAAGAAAAATTACATTTAAATCCTTGGAGGTGCCAAAGTTTTTCTTCCCACATCCATCGGTTGCGCACATACTTCGATGCCATCTCCGGGCCTTCGCCTCGACGGCGCAAACTTTTTAAAACCGAGGAGCATGTAGAAGCAATGGTCGAGAAGTCGCCAATGCAGACCAAGAGACTCCGATGATACGTCTGTGACGTATCTATAATTTATGAAGTATCCATGCTATATTTACATCAATTATATATGGCGTTGGTGTACTCTTATATTATTTTTATGGCATATTAATCCAGCGCCGAGTGACAGTTTCAGTTTTTTGCATGTTTTTGTTTCACAGATAATACATATCTAGGAAGGTCCAAACATGATGAAAATTTAAGACGATTTTATATGAAATATATGTGATTTTTGGGAGGAAGAATCAACGCAAATTTGTGCTCGAGGGCCCACTGAGACAAGGGTGCGCCTACCCCGACGGCGGGCTGGGGTGGCTTGTGGGTAGCCTTAGGCCGCTTGGAGCCCTTCTTTTGTGGCAGGAAATCTTATTTCCATAGGAAATTCCCCTCAAAATTTCAGCCCAATCAGAGTTGCGGATCTCCAACTATAAAAGAAACAGTTTTCGACCAGAAAACAATAGCGAAAAACAGAAGAGAGAAGAGAGATCCAATCTAGGGGAGAGCTCCCTCTCTCACTGGAGGGCTAAGGAAGAAGAAGGAGCAGGTGGGCCCTTCCCTCTTCTCGGTGGCGTTGGAGCACTGCCGGGAACATCTCCTCTATCACCATCACCACCAAGTTCTTCTTCATTCTCATGGTGATGTGTGTGAGTAGTTCACCCTCGAGGCTGAGGGTATGTACTAGTAGTTATGTGTTTGATCTCTCTTTCATGGTCTGAATGGATTCCGATCTTTATTGTATCATGACCTTTATTAATAAAGTTGGATCTTATGATATTCATCTCCCTCTATCTATTTTTGTGGTGATTTTAGCTTGCTCTTTCTAGTTTCTTTATGTTGGATTGAATATTTTAGATTTAAGATTACTTGATGTATGTTTAGTATTAACTTGCGGGTACCCATGGTGACATTGGGGGTACTCTAGGTGAAATAAACGTTGAATGATATGTATCATATGGTGTTGTCATAGTACAATCTCTAGGACTATTCGTGACACTTTATGGGTGGTTCATAAGATTGATTGGAAAGACAACTTTGAGGTGGTTTTCTACCTACGCGATTTCATCTTACTTTGTCCGTTAGAAACAAAAACTTTGAAGTGATTCTTTGTTGCACTTTGAGGGATTATTGATACGTCCATTATGCATCATGCTTTTATATCGATATTTATTGCATTATGGGCTGTTATTATACATTATGTCACAATACTTATGCCTATTTTGTCTTATTTTACAAGGTTTACATAAAGAGGGAGAATGCCGGCAACTGGGATTCTGGGCTGGAAAAGGAGCAAATATTAGAGAACTATTCTGCACAGCTCCAAAAGTCCTGAAACTTCACGGAAGTTATTTTTATAATATATAAGAAATACTGAGCGCAAGAAGTACCAGAGGGCGGCCACTCACCAGCCACGAGGGTGGGGGGCGCGCCCCCTGCCTCGTGGGCCCCCTGGTGGCCCTCCGATGCCCATCTTCTGCTATATGGAGTCTTTCGTTGAGGAAAAAAATCATAAGCCAGCTTTCGGGACGAGACTCCGCCGCCACGAGCGGAACCTTGGCAGAACCAATCTAGGGCTCTGGCGGAGCTGTTCTGCCGGGGAAATTTCCCTCCGGGAGGGGGAAATCATCAACAACGCTCC